>NC_058088.1:164434607-164757837 GCF_014858855.1 Bufo gargarizans | reverse complement strand
GCTGATCCAAAGTGGCATTAGTATGAATTTCAGGCAACATCCGCCCCCACAGGAGCCCCCTCAAGCCAATCCACCGGATTAGCAACTCTTCCGTCGGGAAACCCAATTGGCGTCCGTTCCTCCTAACATCCGCTCGTAAGGCCCCCCAATGGACGTACGAGTGCCCGAAAATCAATGCCAGACAAGGCGCTGCCCCTGAAACAAAAAATAAACATAGTTGTACCAGAACCACCAACACCAAGTCGCTTCCCACTCGTAGCAACCCCACCCACCAACCATTCATAAAAGACGAGGCAGAATATACGAGTGAAAACAATCCGACTCCCAGCACCCAATACGCTTAATAACCTCTTCACCCAGCCCCCACCTGGCCGCCTCAGTTGCTGCCCCTATCCGAAACGAATGGGATGCATAGTCAGTAACAGGAAGACCCGCAGCCAACAAACATTTTCTAAAAACAGATATGAATTGAAAGCGAGACAATCGTGAACCGTCCTGGTGAACCAACAATGCACCCGATCCGTCGGGCCATACTCCCAAAAATTCCTCAACGCAACGCACTGGACAAAGAACCGACCCCCCCAACGGCCTAAGCCACAAAACCACACCTTTACCCTCCTGATTAGTTTTAGACTTGCGTATTACACACCGCAAACCACCTTCCCACAACCTTACATCTTCCCGCAACAAACCTCCACCACCCGTGCGACTTGCCGCTACCAACTCTGAAATTCGAAAGGCTCCGAAAAAGGCTAGCGAAAACGCACCCCTAAACAAAAGCACTTCAAATTCTGACACACAAACAGACCCAGCCCTCTCCCACAACATCTGCAACACCGCAAAAGAAACTGGCCTTCTAGTGTCCCTCTGAATCGCCCCGCGACGATAACCCTTTAACGCCTGCCGAACCACAAAACACTTAGACACATCAGCCAGTCCCCGCAAGCGCAACCAAAAAGCCACCGCCGTTAGCCTCTTTGACGCGACCGAGAAAGACAAACCCGCAGCATAACACGAACCCACCCAAAAAAACAATAACGTCCGAAAATCATCAACCGAACTACAACCCCCTACCCGCTCTATCAATTCCTCCCACAAATACCACACCGATGAGTAGGCCGACCACGTACCTTTACTAAGTGACTGCCTAATGAGGTCTGCTGACACCCCAAGGCCAAGCTCCAGATCCACTGGCAACAGGGCAACCCCTGGATGGCGCAACGCTGAGGTCAAATTACGAACCGACATACTCGGCCCAACTAAACTACACGGAATCACGAAACCCCCAGTAAACCACGCCAACAACAACAGAGCTACCTCCCTATTTGGATACCTCCTTAAATAAGGCTCCATCTCTTCCACCCTCACCGGCGTCACCCCTCTTCTGCGTAGCCTCGGGTCCCTTACCCTTCCCTTGCCTGAAACACTGCAACAAACTATGGGAGCCACCGCAACCGGAGCACTCATGCTTGTACCGGCAGTCTGACAAAAACCTGCAATGTCCTTCATTATACTGCCAGCAACAACCCCTTCTATTCCCCCCTTGAAAATCCGAAGCCGAGGGACCCCCGGCCGACCCCCGAAAGGGCTGAGAACCACCCCTAGGCGCCGCCATCAACCGCATCCAGAGACCAATGTCCTTATGATCCCACCATATGCTAGGCCTGACCGCCTTCGGCTGCCGAAACTGCTCATCATACCTAAGCCACGCCACACCCCCATAAGTCCGATGAGCCTCCCCTATTGCATCCATATAGCAGAACAGTGCCGAGCAATGTTCGGGCGATTTTTCCTCAACCACGCTGGCCAAAATCGCAAAGGCTTGAAGCCAATTTTGAAACGTACGTGGGATCAATCTATACCGCCTCCTTTCTTCCTCCTCTTTCTTACTCTCGTCCGGTTTACCCCTGTCTAAGTTAAATTTCTCCAAAGGAAGCAATGAGAATATTTCTACATATTCATCCTTCGATATCTTATCCCGAATTTCCTGTTTCAAGTGAGCCCCGAGCGGTCCCTCAAAACACACATATATTTCCCCTTTCGCCGCGTCCGCCAACCGAACTCCATCCCCCACGTCACCTCTAACTCCCGCCACCGCCCCTGATCCTGAGGCCTGTAAACCAACAGCGGCGACACTTTCCCCAGCCCCAACAGAACCGTGTACCATCCCCTGATCCAACGCCCCCAACGCCTGCGCAGACGCCCAAACTGACACCGGGGATGCAGGCGCCCCGGTCCCCAACCGCGACAGCAATGACATCATACCAGACAATACCTCCCTAGCCAAAACTTCAGAACCCCCCCCCTATGCTGTACTACACCCCCAACAGGCATCTGACACGACGTCATCTCACCTGGCCGTCCCCGGATGGAACCTCCGGCAGCCGCAGATCTACTCTCAGACATTCCCACCGGCGTGCTCGCTCTGCATGTCACGGCGTCCTCCGGCATCGAAACGTCCCTTTCGCCTGCCGTGTCGTCCACTCCTGGATCCAGTTCGCCCTCCTCCAACTGTGATGCCTCCCCCTCCTGCCGCTGACGTGAGGGGAGGGTAACCATCCTTCTCCCTGCCGAGAGGGCCTCATCACCTAGCCGCAGTCTACTCATCCTTCCAGCCCCCACCTGAACAGACTCTGCAGCAGCTGCACTGCAAGCCGCCTCTCCATGCCACAGCTCAGGGGGCGGAGCCACAGGATCCCCTCCGGTAACCGAGTGGGTGCAATGTCGCCGACCGATCACTAGGGGCCGCGACGTTCTCTCCTCCATACCAGCCTCTGCGCAATCCCTAGCCTCCTCACTCTGTAACTGCCGGCCCGGATCCATCCGCCGCAGCGCAGGAGACACCACAACATCCCCAGCCGAAAGGCCCAAGCCATGCGACGGCCCGGCCGCACTGCCTCCTCGTGCCTCAGGTAACCGGAAAATCTTGCGGGGATGCAGCCGCATGCAAACGCTCCCTCCCCCTTGCTGCAAGGGAGACGGGTCCGGGACGAGCCCGGCCCTCTCCCGCCAGCCTGCCACGCGATACCGGATTCCTTCCACTGCACCTGAGAGTCTGACTGGCCACGGACACCTCAGACCTCAGCGGACGGTCCCTGGTGGGGCTCCTAATGCGTCGGACCCGAGGGGTAGATTCAGGGCTCAAGCGCTCAGGGGGGACAGATCTCCTGGCCCTGACAGCACGAGCAGCCACAACCGGAGGAGAAGGGGGGTGAAGAGCAGCCTGAATGGTCTGCTGTAAGAACTCCATCCCATGTACCTCAACCGCGGCCCGGACCGACGCCAAAAGCTCATCAAGAGAGGCCATGACACCACAAAAACTCGGCTCTAGCTGGCAACTGGCCCGAAACCCCTCCCTTTATATCTTATATACCGCCCGCCAAACTACCAGCTCCTCCCCACCTTAATTCAAAACCAACCCCCCGCCATGCAAAATCCCAGCAACATTAACCCCCTCCTAGCCTACAGTCTTCCCCCTTAAGTCAGTCCGCCCTACGCTATGTCTGCGCCTCGCTCCGTTGCTATTACTTTGGATAGGGGGAGAAGCGGGATGGTATACCCCAAGTCGGGAAGTAAGCCAGCCAGCAAGTCTCATTAGCAATCACCTCATCCTGCAAAAAATGAACCCCTACATTAGACCATCGCCCAAAAAAAAAAAATAAATATGGCTCTCAGAATATGGAAACACTCAAACATTTTTTTTTTTTTAAATGCTTTTATTGTGTAAAACTTAAATAAATAAAACATATATACATATTAGGTATTCTCACGTCCGTAACAACCTGCTCTATAAAAATATCACATGACCTACACCCTCAGGCAAATGCCGTAAAAAGAAAATGTGCCAAAACAACCAATTTATTGGTCACCTTGCCCCATAAAGTACAATATTGAATGATCAAAAATGGCACCAATGCTACCAATACACAACGAACCCCTACACAAGACGATTGGCATAAAAAAATAATATGGCTTTCAGAAAATGGAAACTGAAACAAACAAAAAAAGTAAACATATTTGATATCGTCGCGTCCGTAACAACCTGCTCTATAAAATAGCACATGATCCAACTTGTCAGAGGAACATTGTAAAAAACAAAAAATAAAAACTGTGCTAGAAAAGCCATTTTGTCCTAAAAAAAATGACATTTTCAAAATGATGCCAGCATGAAGTAGACATATGAGAAATGTTAAGTAATACCGTAAATATTTTATCAAGGTATCACTTTCTGTTTTAAAGGCAGAGAAATTAAAATTTAGAAAATTGTTAATTTTTCAATTTTTTTTGTGAATTTGGGATTTTTTCATAAATAAAGGGGGGAAAAAAAATCTCAGAATGGCTTGGATAAGTAAAAGTGTTCCAAAGTTATTACCACATAAAGTGACACATTTCAGATTTGCAAAAAAATGGCCTGGGCAGGAAGGTGAAAACTGGGCCTGGATAGGGGTTAACCCAATACCAGACAAAGTTTAGTTTGTAATATAAATATGTGCGTGTACATTTTTGACTGTTCTTGTGCATTTTAGTGCTTTTCTTTTGTAAGATGAGAACTACTAGATACTAGAACGGAGTATAAATGTTTTGACCAGGTTGACCTGTAATGGTCATTCAAAGGAAAAGCAAAAGCAAATGTGGTCCGCAATACGGCCACGGGCGCACACGTTCGTGTGCAGGAGGCCTTATCAATAGAATACAATGGGAGCTACATGTGAAAAGTTTGCTGTGTCGGAAGAAATTCATTCCATTTGTCCATAAAATTATGCTTTGCGGTAACATTTCTACTAAATTCACCTATTGTTCCAACACTTTTGTATTTCTAAGCGAGATTATTCTTTCCATGCTATATACTCAATAATGCCGTATATTTGAAAGCGTCGGTTCAGTCCACCTTTGTCCTACTAAACTATCAAGCGCTTCCAACTTCTCACCTTCTGTAATTATGATGCTTCGCTGTGACAGAGAATAACCTAGCTTCTGGTAATTACAGAAAACTTTTCTTTCAAACAATTGGAATATTGTTTTCCTCTAATCACCCTGATTAACGCCCTCAGGAGATTGTGCCCAACATCCCTCTATGGTGACAATATTTTGTTAATTCCAATATGGTTTGTCTGGAACCTCATAGCTTGGTATTTCATTCAAATTGACACCACCCCAAGGACATCTGACCTAAAAGAAAATTTAACATGGTATTCATATTGCAGAGTTGTAGCTATGCTTTTTAGCACCCGGGGCAAGGATTCAGCATGGCGGCCTCCAGCCAACTTTATTAGATCTGAAAGAGAGACAATATCAGGCAGTGGCAATTTTTTTTATACACTAAGCCACACCTCTAACTCCACTCAATGCATAACTATACTCACCCAATCAGGGGAAAATAAAGTATATATATAAAAAAAAAGGAACATGTTAGGCCCCTACCATTGTAATAAGCCCCTTCTACACATAATAGGCCACTCCCAACAAACGCCATAGAGCCAAAATTATGATTTTGAGGATGAAGGTAAGATTCTCACCCTCATCCTACATAGACACAGTGTACTTAATACTCAGGGCCCCAACATAAAGCTACTCAAACTATTCTTTTTCACTCCCTGTGACAGGAATCACCATCCAGTTCTGTTTCACAGACTGCCCACCACGTGTCTCAGTGGCAGGAGCTGTTGCAGCTTCACTTCCTCCCTCTAGTCCCACTGACGTGTGAATGAGGTATTACAGATCTGCCCTTATATTTAAGACTTTGCAACGCAGAGGGTAAAATCTATAGTCAAACTTGTGGAGACTTCCATGGTAGAACATTTGGATTTTGCTACAACTTTTGGAGCTTGTCCTCATCAAAAGCAACTTGCACTATGTGTATTATTATGTTTTGGGGCTGTTTGTGAAGGGGTTATGAGTCTATGAAAGGTAATCAAATACCTGGAGTCAAATACCTGGTGTTACTCACTTCCTCAGGCTCCAGCGCTGTCTGCTGCTCCAATCCTTGGTCCACGACTAGGAGCTGAATCCAGGGATCAGTACAGACATACACAGCATATACACACAGATAATATATACACACATACAGTACAGACCAAAAGTTTGGTCACACCTTCTCATTCAAAGAGTTTTCTTTATTTTCATGACTATGAAAAATGTAGATTCACACTGAAGGCATCAAAACTATGAATTAACACATGTGGAATTATATACATAACAAAAAAGTGTGAAACAACTAAAAATATGTCATATTCTAGGTTCTTCAAAGTAGCCACCTTTTGCTTTGATTACTGCTTTGCACACTCTTGGCATTCTCTTGATGAGCTTCAAGAGGTAGTCACCTGAAATGGTTTTCACTTCACAGGTGTGCCCTGTCAGGTTTAATAAGTGGGATTTCTTGTCTTATAAATGGGGTTGGGACCATCAGTTGCGTTGTGGAGAAGTCAGGTGGATACACAGCTGATAGTCCTACTGAATAGACTGTTAGAATTTGTATTATGGCAAGAAAAAAGCAGCTAAGTAAAGAAAAACGAGTGGCCATCATTACTTTAAGAAATGAAGGTCAGTCAGTCCGAAAAATTGGGAAAACTTTGAAAGTGTCCCCAAGTGCAGTCACAAAAACCATCAAGCGCTACAAAGAAACTGGCTCACATGCGGACCACCCCAGGAAAGGAAGACCAAGAGTCACCTCTGCTGCAGAGGATAAGTTCATCCGAGTCACCAGCCTCAGAAATCGCAGGTTAACAGCAGCTCAGATTAGAGACCAGGTCAATGCCACACAGAGTTCTAGCAGCAGACACATCTCTAGAACAACTGTTAAGAGGAGACTGTGTGAATCAGGCCTTCATGGTAGAATATCTGCTAGGAAACCACTGCTAAGGACAGGCAACAAGCAGAAGAGACTTGTTTGGGCTAAAGAACACAAGGAATGGACATTAGACCAGTGGAAATCTGTGCTTTGGTCTGATGAGTCCAAATTTGAGATCTTTGGTTCCAACCACCGTGTCTTTGTGCGACACAGAAAAGGTGAACGGATGGACTCTACATGCCTGGTTCCCACCGTGAAGCATGGAGGAGGAGGTGTGATGGTGTGGGGGTGCTTTGCTGGTGACACTGTTGGGGATTTATTCAAAATTGAAGGCATACTGAACCAGCATGGCTACCACAGCATCTTGCAGCGGCATGCTATTCCATCCGGTTTGCGTTTAGTTGGACCATCATTTATTTTTCAACAGGACAATGACCCCAAACACACCTCCAGGCTGTGTAAGGGCTATTTGACCATGAAGGAGAGTGATGGGGTGCTGCGCCAGATGACCTGGCCTCCACAGTCACCGGACCTGAACCCAATGGAGATGGTTTGGGGTGAGCTGGACCGCAGAGTGAAGGCAAAAGGGCCAACAAGTGCTAAGCATCTGTGGGAACTCCTTCAAGACTGTTGGAAGACCATTTCAGGTGACTACCTCTTGAAGCTCATCAAGAGAATGCCAAGAGTGTGCAAAGCAGTAATCAAAGCAAAAGGTAGCTACTTTGAAGAACCTAGAATAAGACATATTTTCAGTTGTTTCACACTTTTTAGTTATGTATATAATTCCACATGTGTTAATTCATAGTTTTGATGCCTTCAGTGCGAATCTACAATTTTCATAGTCATGAAAATAAAGAAAACTCTTTGAATGAGAAGGTGTGTCCAAACTTTTGGTCTGTACTGTATATACAGCAGCATATAAACACATATGCAGAATATATACACAAATACAGTATATAACATATACACACACATTTACACCATACACATATAGTATATACACACACATACATAGCATATATATGCACACATATAGCATATACAGGGAGTGCAGAATTATTAGGCAAGTTGTATTTTTGAGGATTAATTTTATTATTGAACAACAACCATGTTCTCAATGAACCCAAAAAACTCATTAATATCAAAGCTGAATATTTTTGGAAGTAGTTTTTAGTTTGTTTTTAGTTTTAGCTATTTTAGGGGGATATCTGTGTGTGCAGGTGACTATTACTGTACATAATTATTAGGCAACTTAACAAAAAACAAATATATACCCATTTCAATTATTTATTTTTACCAGTGAAACCAATATAACATCTCAACATTCACAAATATACATTTCTGACATTCAAAAACAAAACAAAAACAAATCAGTGACCAATATAGCCACCTTTCTTTGCAAGGACACTCAAAAGCCTGCCATCCATGGATTCTGTCAGTGTTTTGATCTGTTCACCATCAACATTGCGTGCAGCAGCAACCACAGCCTCCAAAACACTGTTCAGAGAGGTGCACTGTTTTCCCTCCTTGTAAATCTCACATTTGATGATGGACCACAGGTTCTCAATGGGGTTCAGATCAGGTGAACAAGGAGGCCATGTCATTAGATTTTCTTCTTTTATACCCTTTCTTGCCAGCCACGTTGTGGAGTACTTGGACGCGTGTGATGGAGCATTGTCCTGCATGAAAATCATGTTTTTTTTACCTTGCAGACTTCTTCCTGTACCACTGCTTGAAGAAGGTGTCTTCCAGAAACTGGCAGTAGGACTGGGAGTTGAGCTTGACTCCATCCTCAACCCAAAAAGGCCCCACAAGCTCATCTTTGATGATACCAGCCCAAACCAGTACTCCACCTCCACCTTGCTGGCGTCTGAGTCGGACTGGAGCTCTCTGCCCTTTACCAATCCAGCCATCTGGCCCATCCATCTGGCCCATCAAGACTCACTCTCATTTCATCAGTCCATAAAACCTTAGAAAAATCAGTCTTGAGATATTTCTTGGCCCAGTCTTGACGTTTCAGCTTGTGTGTCTTGTTCAGTGGTGGTCGTCTTTCAGCCTTTCTTACCTTGGCCATGTCTCTGAGTATTGCACACCTTGTGCTTTTGGGCACTCCAGTGATGTTGCAGCTCTGAAATATGGCCAAACTGGTGGCAAGTGGCATCTTGGCAGCTGCACGCTTGACTTTTCTCAGTTCATGGGCAGTTATTTTGCGCCTTGGTTTTTCCACACGCTTCTTGCAACCCTGTTGACTATTTTGAATGAAACGCTTGATTGTTCGATGATCACGCTTCAGAAGCTTTGCAATTTTAAGAGTGCTGCATCCCTCTGCAAGATATCTCACTATTTTTGACTTTTCTGAGCCTGTCAAGTCCTTCTTTTGACCCATTTTGCCAAAGGAAAGGAAGTTGCCTAATAATTATGCACACCTGATATAGGGTGTTGATGTCATTAGACCACACCCCTTCTCATTACAGAGATGCACATCACCTAATATGCTTAATTGGTAGTAGGCTTTCGAGCCTATACAGCTTGGAGTAAGACAACATGCATAAAGAGGATGATGTGGTCAAAATACTCATTTGCCTAATAATTCTGCACGTAGTGTACACACATTTGCACCACACACATATAGTGTATACACACATGCATATACTGTACACACATACATAAGCATATACACACATATGCAAGAATACAGTATATAGCATATACATACACAGCATCTACACACATATACATAGCATCTACACGCAAACACCACAATTCATTATTTTTCACCTATGAGATTTGCACATATGATTTATAGAAAGTATTAACATAGGCAATCATTTACATATGTCCGCCAAACCTTGCTTAAACACAATTAATGCATACAACTTCACACCCCAAAATGAATATAGACTCCAGACCAGTCCCCAAAATGTGTTCATAAACAAAGCCCAGAGTAAATACATACCTCAGACCCCAAATTAGGAACAATCACTAAAATAATCCCAGACAAGATCTCAGACCAGGGTTGATAACTTATTTGGGGATCATGCACACAAATGTATTTTTTTTTCGCGTCCGTCCCGTTTTTTTCTTTTTACCCATATGCGGAACCTTTCATTTAAATCGGTCTGCAAAAAAACGGAAACGACTGTGTGCATTTCATTTCCGTATGTGCGCATTGCCGTACCGCAAAAAAGATAGAACATGTCCTATTCTTGTACGTTTTGCAGACAAGGATAGGCATTGTTACAATGGATCCGCAAAAGGTAAACGGATGCAATACGGATGCCTTATTGTACTCAATTTTTTTCTGGACAACACAATCAAAAACTTGTACTGGTATATATATGGTACTGTGCAGTGTCCATATATATACAGAATAAGAGCAGATACTGAGAATTACACCCAGCACACAGGACAGGAAGTGGAAGTAGCCGTGTGTGTGTGGGTGCTGTGCTTTGCTGGGCTTTGCAGGAGAACAACGAGAGCTGGCGAGAGTGCTGCCCTTTCCCTAGGGTGTGGTGCTCTTTTCCGGCATGGACACCCGGGCTGCGGCCGCTTGGCGCTCTATGCCATGCGGCCATGATGGAGCTGCGGTGATAGAGATGAACGCGGGAGACCCGGCGCAGGAAGTGCCTGTGCTGCGGGAGGTAGAGAAGGAAGAAGCCACAGAAAGACCGGGTGCAGAGCCTGAATGTGTGAAGAGACTGGGGACAGTGTCGCAGCCGGGAGGAAAGCGGCATGATGCCCAAGTTATACAGTCAAGTGCTCTAGAGATGGGCGGTATGGAGAAGAGTGGCTCTGACACCCGGCTTTCAGGGAAGGTCCGGGGCAGCATGAGAAAGGGGAGCAGCCTTGACTCCTCTTTGGACCGGGCGGGCTCTCATGTGGTTAAGCCCTGTAGTATGAAGATGTCTGCCGCTGAGCAGTTAGTGGGCACAGCGCAGCTAAAAGAATGATTGCCGCTGAACAAGTGGTGAAGAGAATAGTGGTTGGCCCCAAAGTGGCAACAGGTAAGCAAGTAGAGAAGGTGCCAGCAAAGTCTTCTAAAAATGTGGTATCCGAGGCAGAGATGACCGGAGCTGGGGTGGAGGTACGCGAGTCTGGCATGTCTGTATGTCGCCCGAGTGGGTTTGGTCTGTTTTGCCCAGGTGTGATTGGTCTGTCTTGCCCTGGAGGGTCTGGTATGTCTCACCTTGAGGGAGTCAGCCAAAAAATAAAGAACTAAAGGTTATCCATAACTGGGGGTACAGGGCCCAACTGAAACCCCAGATATGCTGGCTTCCAGAGTGGTTTTCTATCTAAGGTTGTATGAAGAAGTTAAAAAAGAATTGAGGAGAGTCAAATTAGAACACAAAAATTTGAAAATACAGGAAAGCTTAATGCCCAAACGTAGGAAAGCCACTCTCTCCTCTAAGCTAGACAAGCTAAAAGAGGTGATAATGACTTTGGAGGGAAAAAAGTTGGCAATAGAAATAAAATGGCGGCCCGTTTATGGAGAAGTTCCAGAATGAAAATCGTTTTGAAAGCATGTCAGGGTCTCAGTCTGGTACACCTGGTCCATTAGGGCCACGGATCAGGAGCCAGAGTAAGACCATAGTAGTTGAAGATTCTGGGGACGACACTCTGCCAACAGGGCAGGGGGAACCTTCCTGGAGCCAGGAAACAGCGTCTGGGGAGGAAGGCGGGTCTGCTGGAGGACTGATAATTGAAAAAATTTGACAACTAGAATCCCCAGTAGGAAAACTGTATTTTGGAAATGATGACATCCCTGAAGATGAAATGGTAAAAACAAGGAAGAATAAAAACAAAAGTAAGATCATGGAGAAGGAGGTCATGGTATATACATTCGTGGAACCCGCTGTTGGGCCCGGCCCAGCTTCTAAAGTAGAGCTGGGTCATACAGGGAGGGAGAGTTTTTTGGTGGCGGACAAGGCAAAGGGAACCCCTTCTGTGGAGAAAGGGGTGATGAGGGCTACAAAAGCGTCATTAAAATCTGAGGAGGTGATGGCGACAATAGAAGATGACAAAGTTGCTGTTGGAAAAAAAAGTGACAAGGCACAGCAGGACATGGTGATGGTTGAGGGTGAGGGGGTGAGACATCCCCTGTAACTGCTGTAGGGGATGAATCTAACCCCAAAACCAATGATACTGAACAAAGTGTCGCCACGTCCGTTTGAAAATCAAAGAAAACCATTGTAACTGCTGTAACCCCAAATGGGGGGGGGGGGGGGGCCCGACCAGTTTGGGGGGAGTAAGTGGTGGGGTCCCAGGAAAAGGGGGTAAGAGTGGTATGAATAGTGGTGTGAGTGGTATGCATGGTGGTGCGAAAGGAGGACAGAATGGAGGTGGGAGTGCGGGAACTAATACAAGTGCGGGTGCAAATGTGGGTGCGAATGGCAAGGCAAGTGGAAATGTAGTGCAAGATGGTAATGTAGACATGGAAGAATATGATGACAGGGTTTTGTCTTTAGAGGAGTTGGAGTTGCTGGAAAAGGAGGAAGCAGAGGAGGAGAGAGTAAGGGAGGAAAAGAAGAGGAGAAAAATGGTAGCAGAAGCAAAAAACTTTTGCAGATGCCGTGAAAGGGGGAAGCAGGGGATTTATTGCCCGCAGGATCTGGCAAAGGTAACTTGCAACGGCACCTTGTGGGGGCCTTGAAGGAGGGCACGGGGACCTCCATACAGGTAGAGGGTGAACCGATCAACCTGTCTTTCTGGACGGAAAGACATGGGCTGAGAGCCTTCCGAGAGAAAAGAGGTGATGAGACCATTTGGACTCACCCCACAGCTGGGGGGAGCATAGGAATGTGGCCCATCTGGTTTGGAAAGGTGAGGAAGCAGCACCTTCCAGAAAGGTTGTTGTGGAGCTTATCCTGCGAATGGGCTTTGAGGCAAAAGAGATCTTTGCCCTCATCTATCCCAACGCGGCCAAGTTCTTTGACGTCAGCTTTGTCCGGCCAGAGGGCTTGAGCTCTTCTGGTCCAGATATGAGCTGACGAAAAACACCCTGGAGTGGCAAGGTTTTGCCGTCCAGGCCATCACCCACCAGACCATGGTGAAGAGAGTGACCGTGCTAACTTGTAATGAGTCTCTTACTCATGCTGACATAGCAACTTGGTTAGGTCGTTACGATGAGGTGGGCTATCCAGCCAAGGTCTTGGACGAGCACAGTATTTGGTCAAGTGCCTGGACCTTTAACATGATGTTGAGGGCCTAGGGAAATTCTGTTACCCATATTCACTTCCTCGGCTTTTATAGGGAGGGATCGGATAATGGTCTTCTACCAGGGGCAGACCCCACGCAGACCCAGTGTAAGATCCAGAAGTGCGTGAAGTGCGGGGGAAATGACCATCTTGCTGTAACCTGTCGGCGGATCAGGTGTAATCTGTGTGGTGACCTGGGTCATCCGTTTAGCTGCTGTCCGCTAGCCTTTGCCAACCAGGCTCAGGGACAGACTCAGAACCAGGCAGGTACTAGCCGCTTGGCTGAGCCTGTAATTGGGGAAGAGTCTGCTGCCAGGACTGGGCAGGCTGGCGAGAGGACAAGTGCTAGGGCTTCTGGCACTGGAGGAAGCAAAAAGGATCCGGTTAGTAAGAATAAGCGAGTTACAGCAGCTAAGGCCAGGTGGCGGGAACAACGCCGTAAGATGAAGGAGTCAGGAGGCAGCTGATCCCTCAACTGGTCCCTTGGCTGATGATCTGGTCAACAGTGACTCGGGTGACAGCGGTGATGATGGGGACCCCGGAGTTCAATGTGAAGAGGCTGACCTCTCCGCTGTTTCTGCCTCCATAGGTGGGGAGAATGTAGACGAGGAGCGCAGTGAATGGTTGGAGAGGAGGAGGAACAAGCGGGGTAAGAATAAAAACAAGAAGGGAGAGGGCAGGAAGGCCTCTCTTGAGTGGGATCCGTCCATACCACTCTCCCTAGACCAGATACCGAGGGAGGTTTTGGCCGGGGCCGCTCTTGTGAAGGTCTCCAACCGTTACTGTGTCCTGAGTGACACCTCTACGGCTAACTTGGCTGAGGAGAGTGCGAGGGATGCAGTACCGGGGGACGATAGGATTTCTTTGCAGCCTGCTGGGTCCGACCCTTCAGGGGATATTCCATCTTCTGGAGGGGGGGGGGGGGCTAAGTCAGATCCTGCAGGCAAAGATAAGTGCGAAATGGATGTTTCAAATTGCTTAAAAAGACAAAAGGAAAGCGAGGGGTCTGATGATGGTGAGGGTGGTGGGAGGGGTAAGAAGAAAGCTATCTAGTTCAATCACTTATGATGGCAGAACTCACCCCGTTGGCGCTAGCAAGCATTAACGTTGCTATCATTAAGTCAGACGTGGCTCGTTATGTGGCCTTTGATTTTTTTTCAGCTGTCTTGATGCCGAGGTTTTATTTTTGCAAGTGACCTGGTTGACTTCCACAGAGTTAATAGAGAAAGCGAGGAGTGAGTGGCGCCATGGTCCATCCTTCTGGTCTCTTGCGGCCGAGTCACGTAGCGGGGTAGCGGTACTTTTTAAAACTGCTGGGAGAGTGGAATGCGGGAAAGTAATCAAACTAGATGTGGTCCACAAACCATGTTTGTCCACAAACCATGTTGGACCGCAAATGTCTTCTCATGAGGATTAAACCTTACCTTTTTTCCAGCTGTCAGGTGATCTTTGGTGGAGACTTCAACAATGTGACAAGCGTCTGTGACAGGGATGGCTCCAAAGTCAGGCTGGATTCTGATGGTATCGTACTGAGTAAGATAGTTGAGGAAGCTAGTCTGGTGGATGCTCATTTGAGGCATAAGCCAGACCACGTGGACTTCACCTTTCATCAAGGTAGTAAAAGGTCTAGAATAGATAGGTTTTATTTGAAGGGGGAAGCTGTTTTTCTTTGAATGTTGCAGAAACCCCCTGTATGGGTAAGGGTTTATGGAAGCTGAATTAATCTCTTCTGGAAGGTGCGGCAATAAGACAATCCTTTGAGGAGTTTTTTCAGGGCAGGAACCATTGATGGACCTCTGTAACAGTAAGTCAGAGTGGTGGGAGATGTTTAAAACAAGGACGGCAAGGTTTTTTGAGAGCTCTCGTACCTCAGGAGCCAGGACAGAAATCATCTGTACCAGGAACTGAGGAAGAAACTTGAAAGTCTCGTCTCGACGGGAGGTAGCTGCGAGGATATCAGCTGTGCAAAGTCCTTGCTTGAGAGGTGTCAGTACAATAGGTACGCATCTTTGGTTGCTGAGAGGGATTTCGGGAAGTACCGCTCGCCGACCCTTATGGTAACTGCAAGATGTCAGTAAGAAGTAAGTTGGTGACAGGCCTGATTGATAGTACAGGATCCCTGAACAAGTCCAAATCAGGGATCCTGGAGGTTGTCAGGGCTTTCTACTCTCACCTCTTGGGTAGGAAAGAACTAGATCGGGACAAGTTTTCAGCTTTCTTGGCTGAGGTAGTTCCCAGGACAGGAATGAACCCCTCTTGCCGTTTTGTCTGAACCAATCAGGGAAGAGGAAGTGAGACTAGCCATTGAAGGGCTTAGGCCAGATGGCTTAACATCTGAGTGGTACAGGACTTTCAAGGAACAGTTAGTTCCTCTGTTGACTGAGGTCTTTAATAAATGTCTTTCCTCGGGCACTTTACCAAAGTCAATAGGTAAGTCAGCTATGATTATTCTGTAAAAGGGTAAAGACCCATCATGTAGTTGAGAATTGGAGACCCATATCGCTTCTCAATACGGACAGGAAGATTCTGGCGAAAATACTTTTTAATAGATTGGTGAAGTTTGCACCAAGACTTCTTTCGGGGGCTCAGCACTGCACAGTTCCTGGTCGGAGTGCCTTTAGCGCCGTTCGCAGTGTCCGAGAGGCTGCAGAGCGGGCCTTTGTAAAGGGTTTCTTTTGTCTTTAGATCAGGCTAAAGCCTTTGACCAGGTTAATCATGAGTTCCTGTGGTCCGCCCTGTTGTGGTATGGTCTGCCGGGGAGTTTCGTAAATTGGATAAAAGTTTTGTACAAGGGGGCTGAGAGTTTCCTGTTAGTCAATGGTTGGTTGGGGCAGCCTTTCGAGGTAGCTTCCGGCGTCCGTCAGGGATGTCCCTTAAGCCCCTTGCTATACGTGTTTGTGATTGATCCCTTCGTTAGAAGGGTAGATCGTGGACAATTGGCGGGGGTGGGGATGGAACTGGGGGGCAAGGCGGCCGCCTCTGAGGGTGATAGCGTATGCGGATGATGTCACCATTTTCACCTCTTCTAGTGAGGAGGTGGGGGTGGGTTATGTCGGAAAGGGACCGCTATTCAGAGGTTCCTGGGTCTCGGATCAACTGTGATAAATGTGAGACTCTGGGGGCTGGGAGAAGGAGATCCTGATTTTGATCTCCAGGACACTCTCCCAGAGCCTCAGAAAACGGTAAAGGTTCTCAGCATCAATTTTGGCTAGGATGTGGACTATCATCAAAAAAATTGGGAAGGCAGACTGAAAGATGTCGGTCAAAAGGTGGACCACTGGAAGTGTTGGTCTTTGACCGTCGGTGAAAGGGTTCACCTGTGTAAAGCTTATCTGATCCTGGTACTATTGTACTTGGGCACTGTTTGTGTCCTGCCAGGCTCTCTCTTTTTTTCAGATGCTATGGGGAAACAGGCTGAACCTAGTCAAGAGAGAGGTCACTTGCAGACCAAGGAGACTAGGTGGGTTGGATAATGTCAACCCAGTAGTATTCTTAATGAATAATTTTTTGAAAGCTAACATTGCAAACCTCTGGATGGAGAGGGTTCCTTGGTGGGTAAATTCCTGTAGGGAATGGTTTAGGCCCTTCTTCCAGGAATGGGAGGCAGGAGGGCGTGTGAAAGACCTACGCTCGTCAAGGCAGGGATATCTCCCGGCTTATGTTGCCCCGGTTCTGAGAATTAAAAGGCGATGGGGGCTTGGGAGAGGGGAGATAGAGACCAGCTCAAGGTTCACCCTTGATTTTAAGGTTCTGTCTACTTTCTTCCAACCTCCGTTGGCCTTGAGGGATTTCCCAAGTCAGGATCTAGAGGGTGGGTTGACCTTATTAAATTTGGCAAGGATCCCCTTGAAAGTTAGGGATGTGGCTTAGCGTTGCTTCCATGGTAAGCTATATGTAGGGGATAATGTGAAGTGTAGAAACTCTGAGGAAAGAGGTTGTCCCTGGGAGGAGTGTGGTGCTGTGCTGGAAAGCATGGATCATTTCTTACTTCACTGTCCTTTCAATATAGAGGTCTACAAAAGGGTGGGAGCTTCCATCGGCTGGCCTAGGCTGGCTGCCCTGTCCTATGCAGAGTGGGCCTATGGTGCTTTCTAAAGACTTAGGTGGTCGGGACCGTTGCACTTTATTCTAAAGTCCTCCCAGTGGAGACGGTGTATAGGAGCATCAGGGGTGACCTGGATAAGGTACTCTCTTGAGAATGAAAGGTTGTGTCCCCCCAAGGCCTCTCGACTGTGGAGGGGCTTTTGTTTCAGGGTACCCTAGCTCAGTAGTCTTCAATCCCGGTGGTAGGCTAGTTTTGACTTTCTTAGCCTTTTGTTTTGTGAGGAAACATGATGGTTTGGTTTACAGGCACTGAACCATAGCTGTAAAGTTGGTTTTGGTTTTAGGTATTGTCTATGTTTTTGGCAATCAATTATAAGATAATGGTATGACATGTGTATGATATGTATATATTTAAAAAAATATATAATACATATACACTCACCTAAAGAATTGTTAGGAACACCTGTTCTATTTCTCATTAACCACCTCCCGACCGCTGTACACAGATATGCGTCCGGGAGGTGGTTTCTTTACTCCTCCTGGACGCATATACGCGTCATCTCGCGAGACGCGAGATTTCCTGTGAACGCGCTCACAGGAACGGAAGGTAAGCGAGTGGATCTCCAGCCTGCCAGCGGCGATCGCTCGCTGGCAGGCTGGAGATCCGAATTTTTTAACCCCTAACAGGTATATTAGACGCTGTTTTCATAACAGCGTCTAATATACCTCCTACCTGGTCCTCTGGTGGTCCCTTTTGTTAGGATCGACCACCAGAGGACTCAGGTACGTCAGTACAGTCGCACCAAACACTACACTACACTACACCCCCCCCCCGTCACTTATTAACCCCTTATAAACCCCTGATCACCCATGATCACCCCATATAAACTCCCTGATCACCGCCCTGTCATTGATCACCCCCCTGTCAGGCTCCGTTCAGACGTCCGTATGATTTTTACGGATCCAAGGATACATGGATCGGATCCGCAAAAAGCATACGGACGTCTGAATGGAGCCTTACAGGGGGGTGATCAATGACAGGCGGGTGATCACCCATATACACTCCCTGATCACCCCCTGTCATTGATCACCGCCCTGTCACTGATCACCCCCCCCTGTAAGGCTCCATTCAGACGTCCGCATGATTTTTACGGATCCATGGATACATGGATCGGATCCGCAAAACACATGCGGACGTCTGAATGGAGCCTTACAGGGGGTGATCAATGACAGGCGGGTGATCACCCATATACACTCCCTGATCACTCCCCTGTCATTGATAACCCCCCTGTAAGGCTCCATTCAGACGTCCGCATGATTTTTACGGATCCATGGATACATGGATCGGATCCGCAAAACACATGCGGATGTCTGAATGGAGCCTTACAGGAGGTGATCAATGACAGGCGGGTGATCACCCATATACACTCCCTGATCACCCCCCTGTCATTGATCACCCCCCTGTAAGGCTCCATTCAGACGTCCGCATGTGTTTTGTGGATCCGATCCATGTATCCATGGATCCGTAAAAAATCATGCGGATGTCTGAATGGAGCCTTACAGGGGGGGTGATCAGTGACAGGGGGGTGATCACCCTGATCACCCCCTGTCATTGATAACCCCCCTGTAAGGCTCCATTCAGACGTCCGCATGTGTTTTGTGGATCCGATCCATGTATCCATGGATCCGTAAAAAATCATGCGGATGTCTGAATGGAGCCTTACAGGGGGGGTGATCAGTGACAGGGGGGTGATCACCCTGATCACCCCCTGTCACTGATCACCCCCCCTGTAAGGCTCCATTCAGACGTCCGCATGTGTTTTGTGGATCCGATCCATGTATCCATGGATCTGTAAAAAATCATGCGGATGTCTGAATGGAGCCTTACAGGGGGGGTGATCAGTGACAGGGGGGTGATCACCCTGTACACCCCCTGTCATTGATAACCCCCCCTGTAAGGCTCCATTCAGACGTCCACATGTGTTTTGCGGATCCGATCCATGGATCTGTAAAAATTATACGGACGTCTGAATGGAGCCTTACAGGGGGGTGATCAATGACAGGGGGGTGATCAGGGAGTCTATATGGGTGATCACCCCCCTGTCATTGATCACCCCCCTGTCATTGATCACCCCCCTGTCATTGATCACCCCCCCCTGGTAAGGCTCCATTCAGACATTTTTTTTGGCACAAGTTAGCGGAAATTTTTTGTTTGTTTTTGTTTTTTCTTACAAAGTCTCATATTCTACTAACTTGTGTCAAAAAATAAAATCTCACATGGACGCACCATACCCCTCACGGAATCCAAATGCGTAAACATTTTTAGACATTTATATTCCAGACTTCTTCTCACGCTTTAGGGCCCCTAAAAAGCCAGGGCAGTATAAATACCCCACATGTGACCCCATTTCGGAAAGAAGACACCCCAAGGTATTCCGTGAGGGGAATATTGAGTCCATGAAAGATTGAAATTTTTGTCCTAAGTTAGCGGAAAGTGAGACTGTGAGAAAAAAAACAAAAAAAAAAATCAATATCCGCTAACTTATGCAAAAAAAATAAAAATTCTAGGAACTCGCCATGCCCCTCATTGAATACCTTGGGGTGTCTTCTTTCCAAAGTGGGGTCACATGTGGGGTATTTATACTGCCCTGGCTTTTTAGGGGCCCGAAAGTGTGAGAAGAAGTCTGGGATCCAAATGTCTAAAAATGCCCTCCTAAAAGGAATTTGGGCCCCTTTGCGCATCTAGGCTGCAAAAAAGTGTCACACATGTGGTATCGCCGTACTCAGGAGAAGTTGGGGAATGTGTTTTTGGGTGTCATTTTACATATACCCATGCTGGGTGAGAAAAATATCTTGGTCAAATGCCAACTTTGTATAAAAAAATGGGAAAAGTTGTCTTTTGCCAAGATATTTCTCTCACCCAGCATGGGTATATGTAAAATGACCCCCCAAAACACATTGCCCAACTTCTCCTGAGTACGGCGATACCACATGTGTGACACTTTTTTGCAGCCAAGGTGGGCAAAGGGGCACATATTCCAAAGTGCACCTTTTGGATTTCACCGGTCATTTTTTACACATTTTGATTGCAAAGTTCTTCTCACACATTTGGGCCCCTAAATTGCCAGGGCAGTATAACTACCCCACAAGTGACCCCATTTTGGAAAGAAGACACCCCAAGGTATTCTGTGAGGCTTTGTAAGAAAAAATAAAAAAAATAAAAATAAAATCATCATCATTTTCCGCTAACTTGTGACAAAAAATAAAAAAAAAGTTCTATGAACTCACTATGCCCATCAGCGAATACCTTAGGGTGTCTACTTCCCGAAATGGGGTCATTTGTGGGGGTTTTCTACTGTTTGGGCATTGTAGAACCTCAGGAATCATGACAGGTGCTCAGAAAGTCAGAGCTGTTTCAAAAAGCGGAAATTCACATTTTTGTACCATAGTTTGTAAATGCTATAACTTTTACCCAAACCATTTTTTTTTTTGCCCAAACATTTTTTTTTTATCAAAGACATGTAGAACAATAAATTTGGCAAAAAATTTATATATGGATGTCGTTTTTTTTGCAAAATTTTACAGCTGAAAGTGAAAAATGTCATTTTTTTGCAAAAAAATCGTTACATTTTGATTAATAACAAAAAAAGTATAAATAATGCAAGCAGCAATGAAATACCACCAAATGAAAGCTCTATTAGTGAGAAGAAAAGGAGGTAAAATTCATTTGTATGGTAAGTTGCATGACCGAGCGATAAACGGTGAAAGTAGTGTAGTGCCGAAGTGTAAAAAGTGCTCTGGTCATGAAGGGGGTTTCACCTAGCGGGGCTGAAGTGGTTAATGCGATTATCTAGCCAACCAATCACATGGCAGTTGCTTCAATGCATGTAGGGTTGTGGTCCTGGTCAAGACAATCTCCTGAACTCCAAACTGAATGTCAGAATGGTAAAGAAAGGTGATTTAAGCAATTTTGAGCGTGGAATGGTTGTTGGTGCCAGATGGGCCGGTCGGAGTATTTCACAATCTGCTCAGTTACTGGGATTTTCACGCACAACCATTTCTAGGGTTTACAAAGAATACTGCGAAAAGGGAAAAACATCCAGTATGCGGCAGTCCTGTGGGCGAAAATGCCTTGTTGATGCTAGAGGTCAGAGGAGAATGGGCCGACTGATTCAAGCTGATAGAAGAGCAACGTTGACTGAAATAACCACTCATTACAACCGAGGTATGCAGCAAAGCATTTGTGAAGACACAACACGCACAACCTTGAGGCGGATGGGCTACAACAGCAGAAGACCCCACCGGGAACCACTCATCTCCACTACAAATAGGAAAAAGAGACTACAATTTGCATGAGCTCACCAAAATTGGACTGTTGAAGACTGGAAAATGTTGCCTGGTCTGATGAGTCTCGATTTCTGTTGAGACATTCAAATGGTGGAGTCGGAATTTGGCGTAAACAGAATGAGAACATGCATCCATCATGCCTTGTTGCCACTGTGCAGGCTGGTGGTGGTGGTGGTGTAATGGTGTGGGGGATGTTTTCTGGGCACACTTTAGGCCCCTTAGTGCCAATTGGCCATTTAAATGCCACAGGCTACCTGAGCATTGTTTCTGACCATGTCCATCCCTTCATGACCACCATGTACCCATCCTCTGATGGCTACTTCCAGCAGGATAATGCACCATGTCACAAAGTTCGAATCATTTCAAATTGGTTTCTTGAACATGACAATGAGTTCACTGTACTAAAATGGCCCCACAGTCACCAGATCTCAACCCAATAGAGCATCTTTGGGATGTGGTGGAACGGGAGCTTCGTGCCCTGGATGTGCATCCCTCAAATCTCCATCAACTGCAAGATGCTATCCTATCAATATGGGCCAACATTTCTAAAGAATGCTATCAGCACCTTGTTGAATCAATGCCACGTAAGGCAGTTCTGAAGGCAAAAGGGGGTCCAACACCGTATTAGTATGGTGTTCCTAATAATTCTTTAGGTGAGATATATATATATATATATATATATATAATAAATTGTGTATAGATAGTTTATGTTTGTTTATTTTGCGCTTTTGTAAATATGTAAATAGTGTATGGATGAGTATGAGTGAATATTATGAGTGTAGGGGGAAGGGGGGAGGGTGACTGGTCGGGCTAAGGCCTCGTTCACATCACCGTTTCTCCTTTCCGTTCTCCGGCTCCGTTAAGGAGCAGGAGAACGGAAAGGACGGATTCTGCAGATAACTGAGCATAAAAGAGCCTAAAGACCCCATAGACTATAATGGGGTCCGTTCGGTGTCAGCTCAGAACATGATTTTTGAGTGGAGATGAAAGTCAACGGAGCCGGAGAACGGAAAGGAGAAACGGTGATGTGAACAAGGCCTTAGTTATTTTATTGGAAATGTTTTTTTGTAAGATTTCTGTAAGATCTCTGTTAAGTTTTCTAATAAAAAGTCCATATATACAGAATAAGAGCAGATACTGAGAATTACACACAGTGTACAGGACAAGAGAAGTGGTACTGTGCAGTGTTCATATATATACAGGGAGTGCAGAATTATTAGGCAAGTTGTATTTTTGAGGATTAATTTTATTATTGAACTACAACCATGTTCTCAATGAACCCAAAAAACTCATTAATAATCAAAGCTGAATATTTTTGGAAGTAGTTTTTAGTTTTAGCTATTTTAGGGGGATATCTGTGTGTGCAGGTGACTATTACTGTGCATAATTATTAGGCAACTTAACAAAAAACAAATATATACCCATTTCAATTATTTATTTTTACCAGTGAAACCAATATAACATCTCAACATTCACAAATATACATTTCTGACATTCAATAACAAAACAAAAACAAATCAGTGACCAATATAGCCACCTCTCTTTGCAAGGACACTCAAAAGCTTGCCATCCATGGATTCTGTCAGTGTTTTGATCTGTTCACCATCAACATTGCGTGCAGCAGCAACCACAGCCTCCCAGACACTGTTTAGAGAGGTGTACTGTTTTCCCTCCTTGTAAATCTCACATTTGATGATGGACCACAGGTTCTCAATGGGGTTCAGATCAGGTGAACAAGGAGGCCATGTCATTAGATTTTCTTCTTTTATACCCTTTCTTGCCAGCCACGCTGTGGAGTACTTGGACGCGTGTGATGAAGCATTGTCCTGCATGAAAATCATGTTTTTCTTGAAGGATGCAGACTTCTTCCTGTACCACTGCTTGAAGAAGGTGTCTTCCAGAAACTGGCAGTAGGACTGGGAGTTGAGCTTGACTCCATCCTCAACCCGAAAAGGCCCCACAAGCTCATCTTTGATGATACCAGCCCAAACCAGTACTCCACCTCCACCTTGCTGGCGTCTGAGTCGGACTGGAGCTCTCTGCCCTTTACCAATCCAGCCACAGGCCCATCCATGTGGCCCATCAAGACTCACTCTCATTTCATCAGTCCATAAAACATTAGAAAAATCAGTCTTGAGATATTTCTTGGCCCAGTCTTGATGTTTCAGCTTGTGTGTCTTGTTCAGTGGTGGTCGTCTTTCAGCCTTTCTTACCTTGGCCATGTCTCTGAGTATTGCACACCTTGTGCTTTTGGGCACTCCAGTGATGTTGCAGCTCTGAAATATGGCCAAACTGGTGGCAAGTGGCATCTTGGCAGCTGCACGCTTGACTTTTCTCAGTTCATGGGCAGTTATTTTGCGCCTTGGTTTTTCCACACGCTTCTTGCGACCCTGTTGACTATTTTGAATGAAACGCTTGATTGTTCGATGATCACGCTTCAGAAGCTTTGCAATTTTAAGAGTGCTGCATCCCTCTGCAAGATATCTCACTATTTTTGACTTTTCTGAGCCTGTCAAGTCCTTCTTTTGACCCATTTTGCCAAAGGAAAGGAAGTTGCCTAATAATTATGCACACCTGATATAGGGTGTTGATGTCATTAGACCACACCCCTTCTCATTACAGAGATGCACATCACCTAATATGCTTAATTGGTAGTAGGCTTTCGAGCCTATACAGCTTGGAGTAAGACAACATGCATAAAGAGGATGATGTGGTCAAAATACTCATTTGCCTATTAATTCTGCACTCCCTGTGTGTATGTATATAATATATATATATATATATATTACACAAAATAAGAGCAAATACAGAGAATTACATCCAGTATATCTCATGCCCCACTCTGACAATGTGCGGAGGTCGGCCAGGATAGCAGCACGAGTTTAGTATTTGTTTTGGTGCCGTGCTGGATCCGCCTCTCATCAGGTGCACTGGGTGGAGTCATTAGTTTAAATGGTCTCCAGCTAAGTGCTCTGAGCGGATTATACTGATCATTGTGGTCTGGGAAGCTTGGAGGGAAGATGTCACGGAAGGTGTACAGGAAACTAGAAGACACAAAATGAAGATCCGACTGACTGGATCCAAAACTAAGGAACAAAAGGGAGAGCCCTGCATCAGACCTGGCTCTCTCCCTAACTGCTCAGCCTATGCGAAAATCCCAATGGTAGATGATCGCATATCCTCGTACCTCGACTGTATAACACTTGAACACCCTATAATAGTGAGGGGACACGACCACCGGCTCCCTACACTTGATACAGAGGGAGTCAGGGTCACCTGGGATCCAGCAAATAGGAAAACACAAATGAACGAACAAAACTTATCTGTAGAAGACTCAGAAGTAGGATCAGCATGCACACACTCCAGAAAGGAATATAAACCGCAAAGTGATGCAGTATGGGGAGGGATTTAAAGGGATGCAATCAGTGCAACTACATGACAGCTGAGAGAGGCTAACGAGATGAGAAAATGAAAGCAAAACAAAAGGAACCTCAAGGAGGGGGTTCTGAAGGACGTCTGTCAGAGCTTCTCAGATGTCTGGTGGTGACAGAAGGTTGGCTGTCAGTTATTGCTCTCAAAGATAAGTGTCATTTCTAGTTTGGTTGTTTGTATCATCTATCCCATCCAGGTTCTGTGCGAGCAGGCTGCTCCTATTTCCCCACTTCACCATCTCAGGGAGTTCAGGGTTTTGTCAGCCCAGGCTGGAGGACACATCACACCTACCTTCAAGGTCTGCATGTGGGCTGAGCAGTGCAGGGAAAGAGGTCAGGGATAAGCTAGGAGGTGACCCTTCCCCTGTCTCTCGTCCAGAGCCTGGTTGGTGCGTTATCTTTTATACTGAGTGCACGTTCGCTGTGACATTCAGGGATAAGTTAGGAGGTGACCCTTCCCCTGTCTCTCGCACAGAACCTGGATGGGATAGATGACACAAACAACCAAACTAGAAATGATCTTTGAGAGCAGTAACTGACAGCCAACCTTACCTCCAAGCTTCCCAGACCACAATGATCAGTATAATCCGCTCAGAGCACTTAGCTGGAGACTATTTAAACTAATGACTCCACCCAGTGCACCTGATGAGAGGCGGATCCAGCACGGCACCAAAACAAATACTAAACTCGTGCTGCTATCCTGGCCGAGTGGGGCATGACAGTATACAGGACAAGAGAACTGGTACTGTGCAGTGGCCATATTTACAGAATAAGAGCAAATACCGAGAATTACACCTAGTATACAGGACAAGAGAAGTTGTACCGTGAAGTGTCCATATATATATACACAGAATGATAGCAGATACTGAGAACTACACCCAGTATACAGGAGAAGAGAAGTGGTACTGTGCAGTGTCCATACACACAGAATAAGTGCAGATACTGATAATCACACCCAGTATACAGGACAAGAGAAGTGGTACCGTGCAGTGTCCATATATATATACAGAATAAGAGCAGATACTGAGAACTACACCCAGTATACAGGAGAAGAGAAGTGGTACTGTGTAGTGTGTATATTGTATATACAGAATAAACCCTCATGCAGACGTCAGTGTCTGTTTTTGATCCGTGGCAACATGAACCGTGTTTAATCCATGTTTTTTTCCGTGATACATCTGTGCCAGATCCGTGAGTCCATGTTGTACAATTCGTGTGCTTTACATGTTTCACGGATATGAATTTGTGATTATTGAAAGTAATTTTTTTGCCTGTGTCTTGTGTGGGTTTTTTGGATGGTGTTTGGTACTGTGTTTAGAGGAGTTGTGTTTGTAAAGTTAAACATGTCTGTGCTGACCTTTGATCGGTGTGCCCTACTCTGGCTGATTTTGAGGCGTTTTGGGGAGCAGCGTTTGATGCTGAAGGAAGATCCGCGGAGGCGTAAGATGCTATGGATACATCCTCTAGTGTCTCAGCGGCCCAACAAAGGGCATTTTCATTGGCTTTATGGGGATCTGCGCCGACATCCGGAGAAGTTTGTTGGCTTGTGCAGACTCTCCATATCTACATTTGACCAGCTTCTTGAATTGGTTCGGGTTGATTTTACGTTACAAGATAGAGGTATGAGGCGTTGTATATCTGCTGAGGAGCAGCTTCTTGTGACGCTTTGTTAAGTGGCCATGTTTTATATTTTAAATTTATTGCAACATTTTTGGGGGCTTGTTTTTAATGTGATTTTTGTTTCATTTACAGGTATTTTGTAATTGGCTATTCATTTGCCTCTCTTCATTTAGTTTTTTTGCTTGGGACCTCCACCATTGCTGGCATTGTTAGAGAAACATATGATGTAATCTGGGCCCATTTCAAGTCCATGGTTATGCCACAGCCATCAACTGACATGAGGCTTGAGATACCTCAAGGGGTTTTTGGAGAATGCACAGTTCCCTAATTGCATAGGGGCCTTAGATGGGAAACATCTAATGCTTTGGTGGCTTCGGCATCGAGAAGCCACCAAACTCATGGTCCTGTTTCTATAACTACAAAAATTATTTCTCTGTAATTCTGTTGGAATTAGTAGACAGTAACTACCTTTTTTTATTTGTAGACATCAGGGCCTATGGGAGTGCAGTCGATGTTTGCATATTTAGAGCCTCCCATATGGGTCCGTGGCTTCTTGATATCCAGCTGGTTCTACCTTCACCATGTGTGCTTTCCGGGTTTGCTGTCACCCTGCTACTTTTGTAGTAGTGGCCGATGATGGTTTTGCCCTTACAGCTTTTGGTATTCTTTTGACCTGGTGGCGTGTTTTTTTTGACAACCATTCAGTTAGTTGTCTCCCACCAGTGTGTAGTCACTTATCAAGGCATATGTTGTCCTCCCTAATTTTTGGCAGATCTATGATGCAACAATAGATAAAACCTGTCTTCCAGGTTACATTTTTGATAGGTGTTTTAGTTTATGGTCTAAATTTAAACATTTTTTTTAAACAGTTTTATCTTTTTAGTTAGGGAGTCACAAGTCAATGAGGACCCTTGATGTGGGTTGAGGGCTTATGTATTTTGCCCAAAATACCTGTGTCATAATTTTTTTTTAGAAATGTTGTGCAAAGTACAAACCAGTACCTCATTTGGTAAAAATAAGTTTGTGGTCTAGACAAACAAATATATGGATACAGTTTGGTTGCTTTTATAAATATTGTATTCATGAAACCCGGCTTGTTGCCCAAACTAGTTAAACACTATACAATTTAATTAATTATCCTGACCCCAATTATGCCAGAAATGTATTCTGTTGTCCACAGTAGCAACATTAATGAAGCAAACAGTTTCTGAGGTATATCTTGTAGACATTACCTGTGTGGGGGAATCTGGAAAACAGTTGAAGAGGACATTGCACCTCAATATTTACAAAGCCTATCGTCATTTACCATATTTTTGCTAAATGGTGTGGGCCGACATTACTATAATTTACCAGATTATGATCAGGTAATGAAAGAAAAAATGTTTACTATGTTAATCCTTTACCACAAATAAAAGAAAACATGAAACACACACAATGTGCAAATGATTATAGTACCCATCCAGGAATATAGACCATAATGATATTTCCAGACTTTGAAAAAAACACTAGGCCATCATTTACCATATTTTGCCATGGCCATGACACACAAATACAATAATACCAACACTTTACCATAAAAAATACCCTGTAAATCATAACGCAAAAAATCTGCATCGTCACTGGGGGCAACATTTCCAGAGTAAAACGGGTCTGGGGCCAGAGGGGGAACAGAGGGATATGTGTGCTGGAGTTGAAACTGTACGGGAGGGGGCACATATAAAGGTCCATGGGATGGCTGACCATAATATTCTGGTGGTCCTTGACTGCCCACTTCACAGCCATAATCCTGGGAGTACGTAGGCTGCGAACAATGGTACTGGGTGGGCTGTGGAGGAGGGTGATGGAATACTAGGCCCGGTAGCGGGGGATTAGGTGGGTCATTACCATGTATGCAATAGCCCGCAGAATAGAACTGGGGTTATTTGGTGGAGTGGCAGCTTCCATTCTTCCACAACGCACTTTTGTCTGCATTTCTGCAGGCACTCCACATGAAAGAGGGGCCAGAGTACAGGTAAAACAGGCAAACTCATCCTCTGAACGAGCCTTGATGTATTGCAGGACACGCTCATCAATTATTGCCGCATTGGAAGCAACCTGTTCTCGACGTCGACTTCATGCAGAACAGGTGGAGGCAAGGGCACCCTCACGAAGCAATCTAGATGGCGGATTATCCTGCGCAAAAGTTGAAGGCTGCTCCTCAACGTCTGGACCTTTAGACACAGAGTGTCAGATGTTGCAGGGGCCGTGTCCTCCACTACCTCTTTATCCTGCAGACCGTCTTCAGTGCTGTTAAGGATGGCAGATTACACATTATAAAAAAAACACAGCTAAAGTTGGCCCATAATTAATAGCACATAGGGGCATATTTGTTAAGTCTGGTGCTGGATCCGCCAAAGTTATGAAGAGGCGCTGGACTCTACATAATTTCAGCGCATCCAGCGCCAGTTCTAAACATAAGATGGCTTCCGCGCTGTCTCACATTTAGACCATTTTCTACGCCTAAAACAGGCGTAGAAAATGGTAAATGAGACGGTCCTACCAGCCGATCCCCTTCCCCGCCTACGCTATGCCCACAATTTTAGACCTGGCGTGAGCAGGGAGAAGTCACAGATAACAGCGCAACTAACCGTTGTGCTGCCACCGCCACCTGAAATACGCCTAATTTAGGCGTATTTCAGATTAATAAATAACCCCCTATGTTTCCAAGTTAAAATAGCTCATATGCTTTAATTAAATTAGATTGCCATTGCTCTGCTGCTATACATCAGGTGCATGTAAACACGTGGCATAACTTTCTAGGCCTCATTTGTTCTAATAAAGATACATAATTACATCTATTAAAGAGACTGAAATAAGGGAAAATTGTAAATGTATTTTCATAAAAAATTCTGAATTGATGAATCCATACGTTGCCCTAACCGGGACGAGCTATCACCCGCATCCACAAGCCAATGTCCTTGTGGTCCCACCGGATGCTCGTACGAACCGCCTTCAGTTGCCGAAACTGCTCATCATATATCAGCCAACCCAGTACGCCTCCCCAATCGCATCCTGGTAACAAAAAAGCACAGAACAATTCCTTCTCAACCAAATCGAACACCCCCGGGCGCGCTCCCGGCCGCCTCCGCCCAATGATCCCCGCCCCACTAGTAACCGCTGGTGGAAGCCCCGACAACCCCCCCCCCCACCGGCAACCCGGACCTCAGCCCAGTTCCCACTAGCTTCTCAACCAGCTCCTGCAAACCCAATAACAGGGACGCTGTGACTACACCAGCCGCAACGTGAGGTAGTGGAGCTTGACCGGCGTAGACTACTCCTCTGGACGTCCCTAGCTCCTCAGCACCCAATGACCTCTCTTCTGACATTGCAGTCCTCCAAGCCTGCAGACCACTGCCGGGGCTGACGTGGCTTCCAGGCCAGCCTCCTGCTGCCCGACTCTTTTCTCCAGCACAGGGCCGCCATCTTGACCCCGCCGTTCACCTAGATGCGACTGCATCGCTCTCCCACATCGAGCACACTCACCCCCGCCTGGGACAGCTGCCGATCCTGCTCCAGCTTCTTCGCCACTTGCTGCTGAGGAGGAGGTGCCCGGCCTTCCCCTACCCGGGTTCCGCCTGACAATCGGATTCCTCCCAGCACGCGACCGCCGGGCACCTGCGCTCCTGCCCGCTGTGCGTGCCGGAGGGTCCCTCATCGGGACTGAGGCGAGCCGGAGGCCTGGTCCTCCGCGGACGGCAACTGGGGGACACTACGGCACCTGCATCCCTCGTCCCCGGCAGCAATCCACGGATGGATTCCTGCAGCCACTTCGTCCCTCTGTTTGGCACTGCGGTCCGCAGCTGCGCCAACAGCGTCTCCACATCCGACATCGGGACAGACATCGCTTGCCACAGGAAACTCTTTTCTGGGCTGCTACACTATGGCTGTCCCCCTGAACTGACCCTTTTCCCGCTCCTGCTCCCCCTTATAAAACCTAGCCCCCTCCCCTGCAACACAGCCCCCTCTTCCCATACGTTAACCCTTCCCTGACCTTTTTTCACCTACCACTCCCTCCCAACCTGGTCATGCCAGGCCTCTCCCCCAGGCTTTAGCCCCAGGTCCGGCCTGCACTGGACAGGGGAAGTGGTACTGTGCAGTGTTCACATATACAGAATAAGAGCAGATACTGAGAATTACAGCCAGTATAGAGGACAAGAGAAGTGGTACTGTGCAGTGTCCATATATACAGAATAAGAGCAGATACTAAGAATTACACCCAGTATACAGGACAGGAGAAGTGGTACTGTGCAGTGTCCATATATACTGAATAAGAGCAGATACTGAGAATTACACCCAGTATACAGGACAGGAGAAGTGGTACTGTGCAGTGTTCATATATACAGAATAAGAACAGATACTGAGAATTACAACCAGTATAGAGGACAAGAGAAGTGGTACTGTGCAGTGTCCATATATACAGAATAAGAGCAGATACCGAGAATTACAGCCAGTATAGAGGACAAGAGAAGTGGTACTGTGCAGTGTCCATATATACAGAATAAGAGCAGATACTGAGAATTACACCCAGTGTACAGTACAGGAAAAGTGGTACTATGCAGTATCCATATCTATAATAAAATCCCTGTGTGAGTGCGCTGTGTCGGTGTGTGTGTGTGTCATCAGTTTTGCACTGGGCATGCGCGGCGTCCAATCAGGACACAGCGCTCCACACCCGGCCACAGCATCGCGTCGGCAAGCCGGTCGGAGGGCCATTTCAGTTTGCCTGCACCGCGCACACCAAGGCCCCCACCAATCAGCACACAGCGCTCCACAAGCACCGTGTGAGGGGGGAAACCGCCGCTGAGGAAAGGGGTGTAGAGTGTGGAGACCCCTCCTCTCTGTCCTTCCTCATCATGGAGCCCACTCACCCAGTGTCCCTACATGACTCCACTGCCCTCAGCCCTGTCACTGCCCGGCCGGTGATGTTTGGTGAGACACACTCAGTTCATTGCTATTGGCCGGGGATGGCGGACGCGGTGGCCATCAGCGGAGAAGACAAGGAGGAGGATGGAGGGCGAAAGAAGACCGTGAGCAGCACCGCGGGGGGGGGGGGGGGGGGTTGTGGCGTCAGGTGAATTTCAGATTGGGGAGGGGGGTTAATTGGCAGATCGGGGGCTGTACTGGCCGGGACAGTGTGTAAAGTGACAGCTGCTCCTGTCATACCAGGGAGTGGATGACTGCACCTGACAGCTGTGTCCTGAGCTGCCACCATAGGAGGCCGCAGTGACCAGCCAGTGTGACTGTCACCTGCAGCATTGGATTGGGTTTATGTGGTTACCCATCAATGACCCCAAAAAGTTGCCCCTCACTGTCTGGCTGCTGGCCCCTGACCACTGGTAATTGTCCTGCATAGAGGTGTGTGTGATAAGCAGCTGCCAGATACTTCCTGTGAAACTGATCACCTGCGTAAACAAAAGATAAAAGGGTCTAAGAGACCCCAAGAGACTGACGCACTGACCCCCATACAAAGCGCTCCACACTCCGCCCGCACTGCCCACACCTGCACACCGCCCAATCACCGCTGACGCTCTTCGCAGGTTACGGTGTGCTCTCCACGACGGAGCGTCGCCCTTACTGTCCGTGCATCACATATCCACACAGTCCCAGCACTCTCAGCCACAGACAGCAGCCGCTGCCAGCAGTCTCAGTCACCAGTCAATGCCAGCCGTCTTAGCCACCGTTACAGTGCCAGCAGTCTCAGCTACCAGTCACAGTGCCAGCAGTCTCAGCCACCGGTCAGTGCCAGCCGTCACAGCCAGCAGTCACAGTGCCAGCAGTCTCAGCCACCAGTCACAGTGCCAGCAGTCTCAGCCATCGGTCAGTGCCACCAGCCACAGCCACCAGTCACAGTTCCAGCAGTTTTAGCCACCAGTCCCTGCCAGCCATCTGAGCCATCAGTCAGTGCCACTAGCCACAGCCACCAGTCACAGTGCCAGCAGTCTCAGACACCAGTCAGTGCCAGCCATCTCAGCCATCAGTCAGTGCCACCAGCCACAGCCACCAGTCACAATGCCAGAGGACTCAGCCACCAGTCCCTGCTAGCTATCTCAGCCATCAGTCACAGCCACCACAGTGCCACCAGTAACATTTAATTATTTGTGTGTTATTAGTCTAAGCAGACTGTGATTGTCTATTGTTGTGACTTAGATGAAGATCAGATCACATTTTATGACCAATTTGTGCAGAAATCCATATCATTCCAAAGGGTTCACATACTTTTTCTTGCAACTGTATATACAGAATAAGAGCAGATACTGAGAATTACACTCAGCAGGGGCGGATTAAGTGCATGATAGTGCATGATAGGCCCGGGGCTGTCTACCCAACCTGGGCACCTCCCTCCATTTTAGTTTCATTATTTTTTTTTGCATAAAGAGGCTGCGGTGCTTCATGACCGCCACAATCTCTTCCTAGGCCATATGACATCTCCAGACTAACAAAAATATACCCCAAATTGGCTCCTAAAATTTTGTCGCCAAATTTAAAATACATATAATTATAATAAAAAAAGACATGGAGGAGAATACAGCACCACATACCTCTTACATCCAGGGACATCTCCTGTCTTTCCTCTTCTCCTCCATTTGACCCAGACCGCCATACCAAATTCTTTCAACCACGTCTCGTCTCTACAAAGTTTGTAACACAGACACATTAGATTTATTGGAGAGGCTTAGACTGTGATAGGGGGGGGGGGGGGAGGGCGCTTCCCCTGACCTAGCTGGCTGTGTTGTGCCGGAAGCCAGGAGCGAGGGTAAGCCTAGTAGTGGGCGTACCCTAAGGGGAGTGTTTGAAAACAGGGGGGGTGGGAGGGTATGAACAGAAGCGCCCTGAGGAGCTGGGGGCTGGAGCTTAAGAAGGTAAGATGCCCCTCCCACAAATTCAGGCTGACTTTTCAGCCTTCCACTTATGGGAGAGGCTTAGACTGTGATGAGGGGGGGGGGGGGGGGGGGAGCGCTTCCCCTGACCTAGCTGGCTGTGTTGTGCCGGAAGCCAGGAGCGAGGGTAAGCCTAGTAGTGGGCAAAAATAGACGAGGAGAGCAGAGTAGTGTCCCAAAAAAAACTTTAATTCCTCTCAGAGAGCAAGGTTACAGAAAGCCTGGGAAATCTCTACGTTCAGGTTTGGGATGTACCTCGTGAAGCAAGAAGAGCGCCAGCGACCCATGCATTTAATCACGTGCGCCATGCATTTATTCACGCGGCCCCGCTTCGGAGCGAGTGTCCTGTGATGGCCAGCGGGTTGTAACCAAGACCTGAGGTCAGTGTACTGATGTGGGACACGAACTGAATTGAAGTCAGGAAACCCCCCACGCCAAGGAAGCAGAGGGCCATCTAGGGGGGCATCTTGCAACAGGCCTACCAATTGACAGAGGACCACGACCGGGCACCAATCGTTCAGGTTTTTAAAGAACCTGACCTCCGAGGGAGGCCCATGCTGATTGGCCTTCGTGGAAGGGAGCCAGGGACAAAATAGTCATGGACCCAGGACAATTGCCGCACCTGCAATCCCTGACGTTTAGGGGAGGTGCTGGTGAACTCACCTGGCCTGAGGAACCCGTAAAACCCAAGGTACATGACTGCCTTAATAACTAAACTAGGAGAGTGTCCAAAAGGATGTCCATCCAGCGCGGACGACAGTCTCCTAAACATCTCGCCGGAGACAGGCTGCCTACGGGCGGGAGGGGCTTCCCCGCACTTCTGGATCCCCCTAAGGGCCGCTTTGACTGCCTGCACTGAAAAAATGGAACCTGAATAACTATATGTGATCGGAACGTAGTACGACCGGTGCCAACGAGAAGGCTTGAGTTGGTCTGGGTAACGTACCTGGGCTTAGAGGCTACTACCTGTACTGATGTCTTGGGTCACCTGACTTTGGTCCAAATGTCGTACAAGTGAACGGTCAGGACACGTTCCTGAGAGGACAAATCCATAACGTTCGTAAGGGAAAGAGAACATAACTGGGGAGGATGACAGGCCTGGGTGAACCAGGAGACAGAGGTAGGTGCGAGCCTGGGCGATCCAGGAGGCAGAGGTAGGTGCGAGCCTGGGCGATCCAGGAGGCAGAGGTAGGTGCGAGCCTGGGCGATCCAGGAGGCAGAGGTAGGTGCGAGCCTGGGCGATCCAGGAGGCAGAGGTAGGTGCGAGCCTGGGCGATCCAGGAGGCAGAGGTAGGTATGAGCCTGGACGATCCAGGAGACAGAGGTAGGAGTGAGCCTGGGCGATCCAGGAGACAGTAGTAGGTGTGAGCCTGGGTGACCGAGGAGACAGAGGTAGGTGTGAGCCTGGGCGATCCAGGAGACAGAGGTAGGTGTGAACCTGGGCGATTCAGGAGACAGAAGTAGGTGCGAACCTGGGCGATCCAGGAGGCAGAGGTAGGTATGAGCCTGGGCGAACCAGCAGACAGAGGTAGGTATGAGCCTGGGCGAACCAGCAGACAGAGGTAGTTGCGAGCCTGGGCGATCCAGGAGGCAGAGGTAGGTGTGAGCCTGGGCGATCCAGGAGGCAGAGGTAGGTGTGAGCCTGGGCGATCCAGGAGGCAGAGGTAGGTGTGAGCCTGGGCGATCCAGGAGGCAGAGGTAGGTGCGAGCCTGGGCGATCCAGGAGGCAGAGGTAGGTATGAGCCTGGGCGAACTAGGAGACAGAGGTAGTTGCGTGCCTGGGCGATCCAGGAGGCAGAGGTAGATGAGAGCCTGGGCGAACCAGTAGAGCAGGGAGACAACAGCATATAACGTGAAAGCACATACATATATCATGTGGCCCTGTCGCCACCATAGGACAGAATACTGCAGTGAGCGTTTAGTGACCGCTGGTCGCGTATGGCGTGTGATAACGACCTAGCTTACACTGGCCGATTAAGTCCGCCGGGCCTGAGTGAAGATTCCGATGTGCGCTCCACGCTGGAACGCACGCCGGGCTGCAACAGCGCCCAAGCAAAAGACGGGATGGGGGAGGCCCTGTGGAGGGGGTAACCCGCAGGCCGGACCCTGCCCCCCTTGCTGCCTCAGGAGGGAGGTGAAAAATTGCTTGGACCAGGGATGTATATCGGCGTGCATTCCACGCTGGAACGCATGCTGACCCAGAGAGCCGGAAGTGTGTGACCGTCGTTGGAGGAGCCCTTGTGGAGCAGGGAGCATCAGCGCACGTTATTTACCTCTCCTGAAGACGTGAACGGCGGTGTATGGAAAACGAAACGAAGCAGATAAAGCAAGTCACGACAAATTCAGGCTGACTTTTCAGCCTTCCACTTATACATTTTTCCCATCAACCTCCCCATCCTGGTGTCCCCACAGTGTCATCCTGCTGCCACTCCCAATACTGTGCCCGTTGTGCCCCCCAATGCCCCAGGTACTATACTGCTGAAGAAATAATGACCCTAATAGACATAATTGGGGTAATTTATCAAACTGGTGTAAAGTAGAACTGGATTTCCAAAAGAGCTGTTAAAAATGAAAGGCGAGATCTGATTTGTTGCTATGGGCAACTAAGCCAGTTCTACTTTACACCAGTTTGATAAATTACCCCAAATGTCCCTATAGTATCCACAGCAGCTATAATGTCCCCTAGAGTGCCCCAGTAATAATAACACCCTATATTGTGCTCCAGGTAATAATCCCTGTATAGTGTCCCCAAAAATAATAGAATTGCCCCTACAGTGCCTTCCCAATAGCAAGGCCCCCCCCCTACGCTTCCCCCATATAGTGATTTCCCCAACACTGCCCCCCTTAGTAAACCCCCCCATAGTAATTTCCCCCCACACAGTAAATCTCCTTACATAGTAATTTGCCCAACACAGTAATTTCCCCGACACTGCCCCCACACAATAGTTTCCCCTACGCTGCTCCCACACACTAGTTTCCCCCACATAGTAATTTCCCCCATACAGTAATTTCCACAACACTTCCCCCACACAGTAGTTTCCCCCAAACTGCCCTCACACAGTAATGTCCCCCACACAGTAGTTTCCCCAACACAGTAGTTTCCCCAACACTGTCCCACAGAGTAGTTTCCCCCACACTGCCCCACACAGTAATTTCCCCCCACACAGTAGTTTCCCCAACACTGCCCCACACAGTAATTTCCCCCACACTGCCCCCATACAGTAGTTTCCCCCACACAGTAGTGTCCCCCACACTGCCCCCATACAGTAGTTTCCCCCACACAGTAGTGTCCCCCACACTGCCCCCATACAGTAGTTTCCCCCACACAGTAGTGTCCCCCACACTGCCCCCATACAGTAATTTCCCCCACACTGCCCCCATACAGTAGTTTCCCCCACACAGTAGTGTCCCCCACACTGCCCCCATACAGTAGTTTCCCCCACACTGCCTACAAACAGTAATTTCCCCCACACTGCCTACAAACAGTAATTTTCCCCACACTGCCTCCACACAGAAGTTTCCCCCACATTGCCCCATATAGTTATTTGCCCCCACATAGTAATCCCTCCCATAATAATTTGCCCCCACACAGTAATCCCACCATATTCCCCCCCCCCACTGCAATTTCCCCCTGATGTACTGTCTCTTTACATGTCCACCTGTGTGTCCCCACCATGTCCCCCAAAGTTGGCACATAAAAAAAATAAATAATAATAAAAGCTAAAAACTCACATATGTCCAGGCGCGCAATGGCAGGCGCGCACACTTCACTGTGCTGTGTCCCGACACGCGTGCACAATGACGTCATCACGCACGCCTGCGCCGGGATTTCATTACCACATAGGCCTACTAGGCCTGAAGCCTATGGCAGTGATCAGCGGCGGGGCAGGGAACTATGCGCTCCTGTGCTCCGCCACAGTATGTGGGCGTTCGGGTCGGCGTTGGGCCCCTCAGGGGTGCTGGGCCTGGGGCTGCCGACCAAAACGTCCCTATTGTAATACGTCACTGACACCCAGTGTAGAGAACAGGAGAAGTGGTACTGTGCAGTGTCCATATATACAGAATAAGAGCAGATACTGAGAATTACACCCAGTATAGAGGACAGGAAAATGTAGGCTAAGGAGTTTGGTGGTATGTTCTTAGTACTCAGGAAAGACAGGGCAAATAGCAAAGGAGGTGGAGTGTGTCTGTATGTTAGGAATGAAATGAAGGCAAGTGTGAAAGAAACTATTGTGGATGAAGATAGGGAGGATGTTGAAACCATATGGGCAGAATGACAAATTACTTTGTGTAATCTACTGACCCCTAAAATCACAGAGGACATAGAGTTCAGCTGTATAACAAAATAGAGCTGCACAGTGTTAGGGATGTCACTGTTTGAGACACTGATTAATAGTGACCACAATATAATAATAATCCCCTTAAACTGTAAAAAAAAAATTAGGGGCTCATTTATTAAGACAGGCGTTTTAAAAGCTGGTCTTAATAAGCCCTATACCTGTTGGTGGATCCGCCAGTGTTATGAAGAAGCGTCCACCGCCGCTTCTAAATGTAAGACGGCTTCCTTGCTGTTTTACCTTTAGACCATTTTCTACTCTTGAAACAGGTGTAGAAAATGAAGGACAGGCACTCACTTTCTTGATGATATGAAGAGACGTTTATTCAACTGATGATGCTATTATGCCTTGAATAAACGTCTCTTCATATCAAGTAGGTGAGTGCCGGTCCTTCCTCACTATATACTACTGGGAGGCCTTCCCTGGACGAGTGCACCACGTGCAAACCGCAATGCTGACCCATCTTCTTTCAAACACCTTTTTAGACCTGGCGTCAGTGGGGAGAAATCGCAAATTATGGCATAAAGGATCTTTAATAAATGACACCATTAATTTTAAAAAGGCCAATTTTCCCTGGGTTGAGGGTAGCTCTTCAGGGCATAGATTGGGAGCATTTATTGTCACAGAATTAGGGCTCATGCACATGGTCGGCCGTTCCGTGCAATTTGCGGTCACCAATGCACAAGCAACATCGGTGCGGATTCCGCTGATGATTCTATCATCGCTGGTGATCCATCCGCACCATGAAAAAATAGAACTAGTAAATAGGTCCACATCCGTGATGTGGAGTGCACACGGCCGGTGCCCGCATGAGGCTTAATACAAAGGATACATTGGAGTGGTTTAACCCCTTAAGTACTGGCACATTTTAATTTTTGCATTTTCTTTTTTTCCTCCCCACATTCCAATAGCCATAACTTTTTCTCATTCAAGGTTTTTATTGAATTTTCAGAGAAAACAATGGCAGAAATGCGTAGTGAAATATACAATACTAAGCAATGAGTTTAGGACAATCAGAATACAATATCAGCAGTTCAAACCACCAGGAGTGCAACCCCTAAAACAATAGGAACAGTGTATAGAAAATGAAGCAAAATGTCAGGAAACATTAAAAACAACAGAAAAGAAACAAGAGGAAGAGAGGTGGGGAGGGGAGGCAGGGTACAGACGAATGCGCTTGCTACAGATAGGCATCGCAAAACTCGTCAGAAGTGCAGAACGTCTCCCTAGGGCTTCTCGCCTTTGTGTAACGGGCAACGTCAAGCGGGGTGATACATATTAGGTCCTCCATCCTCTGGTTGAGAACAATTTCCTCGAACCACTCCTTCAGTAAAGGGGGGGGGGGTGGAGTCTCAGAAAGGACGCAGGGTGAGGCATTGCCACCAGACGTGGATTATGGTGCCTTCCTCTGACAGACATCTCCAGCATCTATCAGATACAGAAGGGAACCATTTATGTAAAAGAGTGGGCACCCTGTGCCACCTGGAGAGGACCTTGTAGTTTGTTTCCTGCGCCTTTGTGGAAATCAGCGCCTTGTGGGTCAGGAAGAAGGCTCTCTTCCACTGAGAAGGGGTGAGTTGGACGCCTAAGTCGCGTTCCCAGGCTTGGCAAAAGGGGGGAAGGTGGGAAGATTGTTGCAGAATGAGCAGGTTATATATAGTGGAGATGTCCCTAAATACCGCCGATGGGGCTAAGCACATTTGTTCAAACGCAGTAAGCGCTCTAGACAGAACATGGGTTTTGCGCATGGATGAGTAGAAGTGTTGAAGTTGGAGGTACTCAAAAGTGTGTCTAGGGCGAGTAGCAGAAGATTCTATTAGCTGATTAAGGGATTTTAAAGATGACCCGCTAAGGATGTGACAAAATCGTAGAGGGCGCAAGCCTGTGCCTGTCAGAAAGGGACGAGAAGAGCTTCCAGGCGGGAAGTCAGGGTGATCTGTGATTGGGGTTAGAGGACCCGTAGCATCAATGAGGGAAAGGCGGCTATGTATGGAGGCGAGTATTGCGTGGGTATGGTTGACCGTGAAAGAGGGGCAGAGACGCTAGACGACCCGATCAACCAAGGAAGCGCCGAGAACGAGGTAGGGGAGGAATCCCATGCCATGTGGACCCATGTCTTATTGGAGTCCACTCTCAGCAGATCTAGAAGTCTAGCATACACCGTGGAATAATAATACAATCTACAGTCCGGCAGAACCACCCCCCCCCCCCTCCCCGACTCCTTGGACCTAGTCAGTATTTCATATTTCGTCCCTGGCCTGCCAGGGGCCCACACAAACCGCGTAAAGCTTCGTTTCAACTGCAACCAGTAGGTTGGCGGCAATCGGATAGGGATGGTCTGCAGGAGGTAGAGCATCTTTGGCAGTAAGTTCATCTTCAGGATACTGACCCTGCCGAACCATGAGAAGTCGCGGCGATGCCAGGAGTCCAGATCCGCCTGGAACCACCGCAGAAGCGGAGAGAAGTTCATCGGAAAGAGCTGGGAGAGGTCCGCCGAAACCTTTATGCCCAGATACTTTATTCCCGCGGGCGGCCAGGTGAAAGGGAACGAGGATTTAAGGGAGGAAACTAAGTCATGAGACAAGGAGACGTTCAGGGCCTCGGACTTGGACATATTTATTTTAAAGTTCGTCCATTTGCCGAAACCAGTGAGTTTGCGGAGTAAGGACGGGAGCGCAATACGTGGGTTGGTTATGTACAATAAAAGGTCATCCGCAAAGGCTGCTCATTTATGCTCCACGCTACCTATCTTGACTCCAGCAATATCCGGATTTTCACGGATAGAAGCAAGGAGGTGCTCCATCACTAATACATATAGGAGGGGGGATAGCGGGCAGCCTTGACGCGTGCCCTTGTGGATGAGGAAGGGAGGGGAATATGTGCCATTGATCTTAACGAGAGCAGAGGGTTGCTGGTATAGACTGCAGATTTTCCCCATAAAGTCCGGGCCTATCCCCAATCCCGAAAGGGCAGTTTGAATCTCTTGCCAGGAAACTCGATCGAAGGCTTTTTCTGCGTCAAGGGATAAGATCATAAGGGGGGTGTTGGCAGATTTCGCGTGGTGGACGATGTCTGAGGGTGTTATCACGGGCTTCCCTCCGGGGGTAAAGCCTACCTGGTCAGGGTGTATCAAAAAGGGCAGGAACGTATTTAGTCTGTTGGCAAGCAGTTTGGAGAATAACTTAAGGTCCACATTCAGCAAAGAAATGGGACGACAGCTGGCGCAGAGGTGTGGGTCCTTGTCAGGCTTGGGGATGACTGCAATGTGGGCCATGGTGGATTGCGCCGGAAAAGGGCATCCAGAGGACACAGCATTGAAGACCTTCAACAGAAAGGGAGTGAAAGGAAGCCGAAAAAGACTTATAGAAACTGACAGTAAATCCGTCTGGTGGGCAGAGAGCAAATAAGAGTGCGCAAGTCTGCCATCGTTGGTGGCCTGGCTTCATCGTCAAACAGGTCAGCTGAGGCAGAAGGGACCCTTACATAGGGGGAAGTATATGTGAGGCCCGGCTTCTTAGGGGAAACCCCGGATGGTAGCCGGTGAGGCCCTTCCCAGGAGGATCCAGTGGACCAGTGTGGCGAGGCAGCCAGAGAGGGCCCAGGAGAATGGGAGGGAGAATGGAAGGAGTCCAGCACACCAGGAGCACCTCCATTGTGGGGGCCTTCCCCAGGAGGGTGATGAGCACCTGCAGGAGCGACCAAATGGCCCTTCTGGAGGGTGAAGTTGTCCATGCTGCCAGGTGAGGGATTACTAGGCCAGAAAGGGCGGGCAAGGGGCTTCAGGGCGCAGCTTTGTGGAGTGGTGGGGTCCCCAGCCCCTAGTCCCCATTTGCTAGAGTCCTGTGGGGAACCCCCATGACTGACCTGCAAGTTGGCTGTGTTCAGCGCTGCGGCTGCAGCGGGCGCCTGCAGGTCCAGGTCAGTTGCGCACGCCAGGAGGGAGGAAGGTGGCAATGAGCGCAGCTCCAGGGAGGCCGGGGAGGTCCGTTCCCGGGCCCGCGGCTCTGCAACTGCAGGTGAGGTGAAGAGCAGTGGGGGCACAGAGAGGGATCGGTGCCGGTGGCGCTGTGTAGTGGGGCTCCCCGGTGTGTCCGAATGACTCGGAGGTGGGCGCATGGTCTGAGCGCCGGCGCCATCTTGTGAGGCTGCATGGAGGCCTGTCGGTCCGGAACCCGGAGAGGAGACTTGCCGGGCAAAGAGAAGGGGTAAATCACCCTGTGAGGCTGCTAGGGGAGCCGATGGTCGGTCTCTACCCGTTTTTACCGTTTTCCCCATCTGGAGAGGCTGGGTGCAGATGGATTTCGCCAGGGATGCAGAGGAGCTCAGGGAGAGCACGTCTTCACTCTCTCATGGCTGGCCACGCTCCAGCCATAACTTTTAAATTTTCCATTCATATAGCCATATGAGGGCCTATTTTTTGCAGGATAAGTTGTATTTTTTAATGGCATTATTTACCGTATTTTTTGCCCTAAGACGCACCTAGGTTTTAGAGAACAATAAGAAAAAAAAATGTCATTACACCTCAGGTCAGACCACCAATCAGACCCCCAATGTTAATAAGACCCCAATAAGACCTCAGATCAGACCCCCAATCAGACCTCAACTCAGACCCCAATGTGAATGACCCCCAATAAGACCCCAGCTAAGAGCCCAATGCCTCTCATCAGCCCTCAGTAGCCTCATATCAGCCCCCAGCAGCCTAAAATCAGCCCCCAGCAGCCTAAAATCAGCCCCCAGCAGTGTCACCAGTCCCCAGAAGTGATATTTCAGCCCCATGGAATGGAATAAAATAAAAAAACACATACCTCTCCTGCTCCCGACACCACCGCTCCTCACCGCCCGCGCTCTGTCTTCCTCCTCATCCTCCGTCTGCTGTGCTGTGAACTGGCGCGCACAGTGTGAGGTCACAGCGCGCCCTCACACTGTGCGCAGCCTTTACACCTGACAGCCAAGGACCAGGAAGCGGTGAGTACAGAGCCTTCACAGCTTCCCGCTCCTCCGGTACTAATGAAGCGCTTCCATAATGTACCAATCGATCTTTTAAAATATGCAAATGACTTCACTACCAGAGAGTAGGGCGTCTACTTGCTGGTAGCCGCCGCATCCTCCTTTAAAAAAACGCCCCCTCCTCCTGCTGATTGACAGGGCCAGGGAGCGCTCTCCTCCTCCGGCTGGCCCTGTCTGCAATTTAAATTCCGCGCCTGCACCTCATTCGGCGCAGGCGCTCTGAGAGAAGGAGGCTCGCTTCCTCAGCACTTCCTCAGTGCACCTGTCCCGATGACGTCTTCTCTTTCGGGTTTAGAGGTGACGTCATCGGCGCAGGCGCACTGAGGGAGTGCTGAGGAAGCGAGCCTCCTTCTCTCACAGAGCGCCTGCGCCGAATGAGGTGCAGGCGCGGGATTTAAATTGCAGACAGGGCCAGCCGGAGGAGGAGAGCGCTCCCTGGCCCTGTCAATCAGCAGGAGGAGGGGGCGTTTTTTTTTAAAGGAGGATGCGGCGGCTACCAGCAAGTAGACGCCCTACTTGCTGGTAGTGAAGTCATTGGCATATTTTAAAAGATCGATTTTTAGTGAAACCAAGCCACAGAACAAGGTAAGAGCCCTATATAGGGAATAGTCGTCCAATAAGGATTTTAATATGCCCAAAAATGAGTTTTGGGGGTGACAGAAGCCCTTTAAACTTTTGATTCCTTGTCCCATATGCTATAATAGAGATCTATTATGATAAATGGCATTCTGACCCACTGACTGCTGAACTGTGCACAGCTTAGCAGGCAGCTTACTATGGCTGGCCTGGGAATCTCTTCCTGGTGCCCCAACATTGTTATCCTGCTGCTACCCTCGATATTGTGCTGCTGCGCTATACTGCAGAAATAGCGGTACCATACAAATAGTCCCCCACATAGTAACCATGCTTCCCAAAGTCCCAACAATAGTAATAATTTTCTCCCAGAGTGTCCTCATTAGTAATAGTTCCCCCTACAGTGATAAAGTTCCCCAAGAGTGCCACCATTAGTCGCAATGCTCACCATAATGTGCCCAAGAATAATAAAAATGTCCCAATTGTACCTCAGTAGTAATAATGCCCCCATAATGCCCCCTGTATTTTAATGCCCCCTGTAGTGTCAGTATGTTTAGTGGCCCCCTGTAAAATGCCCCCCCCTGTAGTTCCAGTATATATAATGCTCCCCATGTGGTGCCAGTATATAGAATCCACCCCAACCCTCCCTGTATTGCCAGAATGTGATTCTTGTTCACTAGCCCCCCTCCATAATGCCAATATATGTAATGCACCTCTGTCCTCCCTGTGTGTGTATATATATATTTTTTTTCCCTAGTATTATATATATAGTGCCCCACTTATAGTGACAATAAATAATGCTGCTCCATTCCCCAACCTCCCTCCCCTGGTAGTGTCACGCCCGTGTGTGGGAGGGAGACACCACAACGGACGAAGAAGGAGAGGTAACAAGGAACAAGGCCTGAGAGCAAGGGTAGAAAGAAGGACACCTCCTAGTCAAATCTCTAGTCACAGTCCTGACTGGCTATCAGTATGAACAGACCCCAAAGGTAGGCGAGTTCATACGCAGGAGTACCTAAAGTCCTTACTCACCCTATAATACCCTGGCGATAGTGACTGGACTGAGACTACCTGTTACTCCAGAAAGGAAGGACGACCAGTCTCCCTCAGGCCTACAACAAAGGGCAGGGGAAACAGACCAAATGCAAAATGCTAAATGGAAAGGAAGCACTTAACTTTCCAGTAGCTATGTCAGCAACAGGAACTCAGCCGAGGACCAAACACCAGCAGACCACAGATACCACTGAAGCTATAAACCGCACAGCATTGTGGGAGAAGCAACTATAAATAAGGAAAGTTAAATGACCACAATAGCAACACCTGGAGGTTAGAGGTGTGTCCAGTATCAGAAACAACACAAACGTCATTTGATCCACAAGGAAACCTGTCAGATCAAAGCACGTGTTGCCAGTCTCACAGATCTTCTGTCACCCACTGTCGCGGGGATGTCCGTATGTCTCAGTATGTCCATGACAGATACTGCCAGTATATTATGCTCCCCCTGTAGTGCTTAGATGATTTCCTAGAACAAAACAACATTAATTCTTATATAAACGTCTGGTTCTCACTCCCTTTAATTCCCGTCCTCACCCATCCCATGGTTGAACTTGATGGACTTTTTTCCACCATAGTAACTATTGTAACTATGTAAGTATTTGAGTTTTTCTTAAAATATTGATCTAAGAGCTTGTATGTCACAAAATTCAATAAAATATGTAAAATGTATTCCAATTTCGTATTTTATTTTACTTTTTTTTTCAACATATTTAACCATTTAATACTTTTTCAAAATATGATTTTTGTTTCATTAATATTTACTCTCTATTTGTGTTCACACAAAACTAATTAAGGTTTGAAATTTCAGCTTTATTTGTCCGTGGACTGCCGATTGCCTTCTATGGAAACTAACGCCTCATTTTGCCTGCAGTGGTGCTTAGTAACAGGATGCAATGCTCTGTTTCTCCCTGCAGTGGGCGTGCTGGGAGATTAGCAGTGGTCTGATTAGCTCAGCTGCTCTATTATTATGTACTATTGTTTTTGACTAATGGAGCGCCGAGTCAATGGATCTATCAGGTTCTGATCTAGGGACTCCACGCCTTATTTAAATCTCTTCCTGGCCATACTCCATTGCCAGTGATAGTCTTTGTTGGCTAGCTGGTTCCATTGTTCCGGTATTACTATTTGTTCCAAGTGTTCCTGACCCCGGCTTGTGTTCTGACCACTCTGTTTGACATTTTGGTACTGCATAGCCCGTCTGGTTCTGGCCCATTTTGTAGTTCTCTGCTTTTGTGTTCTGCATGTTGTGTGTCTTGTTTGTCCTGCACCTATACTATTGTAGGGACTGTCGTCCAGTTGTGGTTCTGCCATTTAGGGCTTACACTGCAAGTAGGTAGGGAAAGCAGGCTAGGTTCTAGTTCAGGGACTTATTGTCCTCATCTGTCCCTACCTACACTCGTTACAACTTGATGCCGGGTTTTCAGCTGATTCTTGATGGTCTCTGTAGTGGAAAACCATGTGATCAGCTTATTGCCGGCAGTTTCTTCTTGACAATCATTTTAATAATAACAATTATATTCACATTCTTAGATTTAGGATTTTTCTTTTTCATAAATAGAATGTACTCTGTGGATTTTATTTTCTTCATTTTCTTTATTACTTATTTTTTAAAACAGTCTTTTGTTGTTTGCATACAATATATTTTCCTAAGAGGAATTTTCTTTTTTTTTTATATGATCACGTGTTCGTAGGGACCAATGAGGTAAATAATATAAAACTGAGTTATTAAAAGGGATTCGAAGCTTTACACATTCACTCATCACAACTAAGAGCAAACTGCAAAACAGGATTTGTGTGTGCCCTCCATAACATAAATCAAGGCTATCTTTTCTTTTCTTTTTGATGGTATGGAACAATTAGAGTAAAATATTGTTTCAAGTTCTGCTGTTTGCCAGTTTCACTTTGTAAGCGATAACGAACAGCTTCAGATCTGGACATACTTAAATCTCCTTCCAAAGAAGAACCGAAGAACCCTAGAAAGTAAGCTAACTTTATTTCATTCTTTTTTTATTATTATTACGCTTTAATACTACATTTATGTATATTTTGAATAGAACCTGTTACTCTCTGAAATTTGTAAGCTTAGATAAAAGTGGTGGATGGTCAGTTGAGTTCAAAACAGTCTAGTTTCCTGTTTTTTGCATTGAGTGCTTCAATGATCGTCTAATGCGGTCTCCAGTTTGGCGGCGAAAGGCGTAATTTGTAATGGATTTTGAGGAGGAGAGGAGTACCGTAAGTTTCGGACGTTTACAGACTCTTCATTTGATTTTATTCAGCTGCATAATACATAACAAGAAGGGCCTAGGTCAAATGGAATTTTAAAGGTTCATAAAATAATATATAAAAATAATGATTAAAAACAGACAATATGAAGGCATTAGAACTGTGGATGTGTTATAGGTGTACGCACATCTTTTTTAATATTGTATGTATTTAACAAGCTTTGGGTGACCAGGATAAGAACAGACAATGGAGTGATACATAGATTTCTGCCATATAAGGACAAATCAGAAGGAGGGCAATACGACTATTAAAGTTGTTTCCATAGTATTCTTTTTAAACAAGGACATGCAGAGAGTGGAATATTTAACCAGAAAGTGAAGTATTATAATTATAATATACAGACACTTATTCTTTCAATAAAAAATTCAATAGATAAAATGAAATACCCATATAAAATCTAGAAAAGTAAAATGAAATCACTAGTTCAATTAAATAAACCTACAGGTCAATATATATGGAAATGCAAACTGTTCATTGCCATTAGATATGAGTAGAGAGATGATTACATGTCTGGTGGAGCCCTATTGTAGAGTAGGTAGAACTATCGACACTGATGGGTTAATCCTATGAACTAGAAAATAAAAGTAAAAAAACATTTAGGGTATGTCCATAAGGGGCGTAATTTGAGTTACATGTGTATTTGCCGCAGAGTTCACCCTATGCATTGCAAAGGTTGATATCCACAGTGGAAATATGCAGAATAAATTGACATACTGCAAATTTTAAATCCGCCGAGCAGGTCAATTTGCAATGCAGATTTTAAAAAATATCATCCACTTTGCCGGTACTGTAAAATGATGCAGATTCGCTGGATGCAAATCTGAAATGTTTCAGTCCCGGGTGTATGTCCAGTGGCAAAAATTCTTTTGTTTGTGAAATCCAAGAGATCACATTTAGGACATGACTTTTTGTGAGAACTGGAAAACACACTTGAGATATCTCCTGCTCTGCTGGTGTCATGAATTCATAAAAAATATAATGTCTCTGCCCTCGGCAGAAAAGTTTGGCCGTGGGTTTTAGCATTGAAATCAGTTCTTCCTTTAGTGAGAGAAAATCCCTTGGGATTAACCCTTCACGCCCCTCCTAAGTTTTTGTGTTGTTCATTCAACACCCAAAACTACCATGCCTATGCTATCAAATGTTTTTGGAATTTGTGGATTGAAATTCACACCAGTAGATACCAGATTCCATGTATTCCAGAAGAACGATTCAGGATGTTGTTTCAGACATGAGCAGCCGCCATTGCTAAACTCACGTGAGGATATCAAGCTGACAAATCTATTCTCCAATACACCAAAAAAAAAAAAAAATAATTTGGTTTGTCGTTATTTCAGTAAAAAAAATAAAGAAAAACATTTGCTTTGGAAAAGGTCATGGTATTTTGGGTTGTGTGAAAAATCTAAATGGTTAGTGATCCCTATGTGAAATGTCTTAGGCCCCTTTCACACGAGCGAGTTTTCCGTGCGGGTGCGATGCGTGAAGTGAACGCATAGCACCCGCACTGAATCTTGACCCATTCATTTCAATGGGTCTGTGTACATGGGCGTTTGTTTCACGTATCAGTTCTGCGTTGAGTGAAAAACGCAGCATGTTCTATATTCTGTGTTTTTCACACAGCCCTGGCCCCATAGAAGTGAATGGGGCATCGGTGAAAGGACATGCGTTTTTCACTGATGGTTACTAAGAGATGTTGTTTGTAAACCTTCAGTTTTTTATCACACGCGTGAAAAACGCATCAAAACGCATTGTGCCCACGCAGGAAAAAAATGAACAACTGAACGCAATCGCAGACAAAACTGACTATTGATAAAATTAAAGGAGATTGAAATGCCGAGATGGGAACGACTGCGGTACGCACTGGCCAGGTGAAGCAGAGTTTAGGGTGCCTACACACAATGCGGATTATGTGTGTTTTTTCAGTGCGGATTTAAATGCGGAAAAAACACAGCATAATACAGTACACTTTGCTTTTCTTGTAGCACCAAAACACACCATAAACACAATAATTAATATGGATTTATGTGTGTTTTTTGTGTGGTCTTGGTGTGGATTTCATGTGGATTCTCTGCACCGTGTGCAGGCACCTTTAAGAAACCCAAGTATCCGGCACAACTCTGTTTCCATAAACCCCACAGCAGCACCGCAAGCTACGCTGTTTCTGTAAATTGGGCTTGGTACTTACTACGGTTATTCCCATCTCAGGCTTTTATGGCCTTTTACAACTCCTTAAACCCTTTCCCGACATGTGCCATAATAGTACATCACATGTGGGGTCTTTAAAGATGGTGTCTACTCTGGAACAGAGCGGGGCCATAGCAACCGAATGACTGCTGTTTCACACAGCAGACACCACTGGTTAATGTCTGCGATCGGTGGCAATGCCGATTGCGGATATTTAACTCCAGAGATGCAGCGGTGAAATGTGACCATCTGAGATTGCAAAAACCAAGAATCGCACAATCCTAGTGAGGATTGGGGGAACCAGATGGTGTGTGCAGCAGCCTCGGTCCTCCTGAATGATCCAAGGCTGCCGCACATAGTGTCCTATGGAGATCCTGCCTATGGCAGGGCTCCATAGGAATATAGTGCAAGTCTCATAGACTCCAATGCTAATGCATTGAGGTGTTTAAGAGAAGTAATCTAATAATTGCGTATTCAAGTTCCCTAGGGGAACTATTAATAAATTAAAAAAAAAAATGTTTTTAAAATAAAAAATTATATATAAAAATTCAAATCACCTTATTTTCCAAAATAAAATAAAAAAATAAACATAATTGGTATTGTCAAGTATAAAAGCAACAGTACTATTAAAATATACACTTCACCTCCCACAGCAAAAATGTAATAAAAAGTGATCACAAAGTCATAAACACCCCAAAATGGTATCAATGAAAAGAAAAGTTTTTTTCCAAGGTTTCTATTTGTTTTTTCAGTAGTAAAACGCGAGAAAAACTATACAAATGTAGTTTCGCCGTAATTATGCTGACCCGGAGAAGGAAGAGCACAAGTCAGTCTTGCCGGATAGTAAACGCTGTAGAAACAAAACCCATAAAACTGTGGGATTTTTTTTTCAGCTTCCCACTATATCCTATGCAATATTAAATGGTGCCATTAGAAAGTACAACTTGTCCCACAAAAAACCAAGTCCCTATGCGGCTATGTGAATGGAAAAATAAAAATATCCATCGCTCCAAGAAGGCGAGGAGTAAAAAACAAAAGCTCAAAAACTCAAAATTGCTGTGTCGGCAAAGGGTTAATGATGTTTTTATCACTAGTTCCACTGTCCTTCAGCAGTATTTATGAATGTGGCCCATTATATGCTGGAGAAGCTAAGAATGTAGTAGTGGAAGGAAGAAATCTCTCCATACTCCATAATTGTGGTCCATACTTGCCAATGTAATTTACAACTATTACAGATCTGCTATTTGAATTGTGTAACAGCTGTGGATTTTCTTTTCTATCCTATCAGGATTCGAGGAGAGATTTCTTTGGTTTGCTACTTCAATATTTTATGTAGGCTTAGTATAAATACATGTCAAGGCGTGCCACTTATAAGGTGATATCCACATATGTAATTTCTATCGAAAATGCAAAAGGCCACCAACATTTCCCCCTTCGTAAACTCTCCCACAAAGCTTTAAAGGGCATGAATAACCTTGATTTTGCATTATTAATTTGACATATATACTGCAACATGTACTTTTTTTTATGTTTATATATTCTTTTATATATTCTGTTTATTCATTATTTAATTCTGAAGAAAAGAGAAAATCCAGCTCTTGATAGCAGGGAATCCTTTATTCACAGAGGTATAAAAACTTCCACGTACGCAGGGCAGTTGATTTGACTGCCCTGCGTATGTGGAAGTCTTTATATCGCTGTGAATAAAGTATTCCCTGCTATGGATTTTCTCTCTTTTCTTCAGTTTTGCAACAGCCGCGTCCAGGCTTCCTATCCGTGCTCTGGCAGGAGAAGCAGGTGAGAGATGCCTTTTTCCTTTTATTATTTTATTCTACATACATTGTTACGGGGCAGCTCTCTTGCCCAAGCGATGAGCAGCAGGTCCTGAGGTTTGTGTTACACTAGATGCTTGGACATAGGGAAACAGGAGATGGTCTCTTTTGAGCATTCCTTGTGTCTTCACCATCTACTGCCAACTGAATGATACGGTGTTATCTGCATCCAGCTTCATATTAGAGACATTACCTTTTATTAAAAAGCTGCATTTCTAAGCAAAAAAGTAAATGGATGCTCCCTTTGCCAGCAATTGTTCTAACCCATGAGTGCCTACATAAAAATAAAAAATAAACTACAAACCTTCTGTCTCATATTACATTGCTTACGGTCATAGCACATTGCTTACTCTCTGCGCAGCAAAAAAAAAAAAAAAAGTAATTCCACCAGTAGCACACCCAAAGCAGCACGTCCAACTTTTCTCCACAGTAGCACATTCTCCTCTACCAATTGCACATCTTTCCCCCAACTGTAACAACCTTCTTTTCTCCCCAGCTGCACGCCCTCCTTTTCTCCTTTCTCTCCTCCAACTGTGCATCCCCCCACCTCTCCCTGCTCAGCTGCACATCCTCTTCTCCCCTGCAGCACACCTATATTTTCCACTCAGAAAACATCCTCATTTTCCCCCAGAAGTGCATTCTGCTGCCCCCAATACACACACACGGACACCTTCCTCTTCCAAATGCACGTCCTCCTCTCCCTCCAATTGCACATCCTCCTTTTAGCAGCACAACCTCCTCTTCGCCCCAATTGCTCACCCTTCTCTTCACCTCAGCTGCACATCCCGCTCTTCCCTCTAGCTGCACATCCACCATCCTCCCCACCTTTCCTGCCAGCATGTCCTCCTTTTCTCTTGAGCAGAACACCCTCTTCTTCCTCTCAACTGCAGATCCACCTCTACCCTATAGCTGCATATTCACCTCTACCCTCTAGCTGCACATCCACCCCCAGCCTGCATTTTACCTTCAGCAGCACAACCTCATCTTTTCCCCTCCTCTTGCCCTCAACTGTACATCTTCCTCTTCTACATAGCTGCACATCCACCCACCTCCCGAGCCTGCATGGCCTCCTTTTCTCTCCAGCAGAACACCATCCTTTTCTCCCTAGGATGCACATCCTCTTCTCCTACCCTGTTGCACGTCCACCTGCAGCAAAGTGCTGAGGAGCTGGTGCAGAGTATAGGAGTGGCAGTGGCCCTGATGAAGTGTTGTGTCACAATGTAGTCCTTCAGTCAATTGATCTATTGGGTTCAGTATAGTAAAAAGGTAGTTTAAAGTATTCGGCCACAAGTAATCGTATAACAGTCTCTCTTTACTCAAAAAATAACTTGTGGCACATTCATCTGCAATAAATACAAAGTGCCGTTTCTCTGGCACAAGATGAGGAGGTATGTTGGTTGGTTGGATGGCAATATGTTGTCATTAGCAAGCACTTGTGGATTTAGATGTCCACTGTACTACAGGGTTAATGTGTGTCTCTCCTAGGTAGTTGGTGGAGTCTTAGCTATTATCCCTCATCTTGCAGCATTGTCTAGACCAGGGATGCTCAACCTGCGTCCCTCCAGCTGTTGTAAAACTACAACTCCCACCATGCCCTTCTGTAGGCTATCTGTAGGCTGTCCGGGAATGATAGGAGTTGTAGTTTTGCAACAGCTGGAGGGCCTCAGGTTGAGCATGCCTGTTCTAGACAACTGATGACTCTGCTGTCTTGTCGCACTGATGCTGTCTTGAAGCTGTGTTCATCACTCATGCTAATCTCTCTGGAGTGTTGGTCTCACCAGAGAATAATATCTAGTTACATCGAGTCACATGAATCACCTGTGTAAGATCTGGTTGTTGATCACTCTGCTGTCTGGTCGCACTGATGCTTTCTTGAAGCTGTGCTCATTAATTTTGCTGATCTCTCTGGAGTATTGGTCTCACCATAGAATAAGATCTGGTTCCTGAGTTTACCTCTGGAGTTTTGGTCTCACAGAGGAATAAGGTAGGGTTCCTGGTAGTAGGAGCTCTGACATGTGCTTCCTCACTCCTCCACTACAGAACAGGAACTGTCGTCATCTCTCTTCCTAGCTAGACTGGAAGTCCCCCTCCTGGCAGGAAGCAGGACCAGCCCACTCCTACCAAGAGGGGAAGAACAGGGTGGTTAGCCCTGTTCCTGGCAACCATGACCTTCTCTGCTGGTATAATTATGAAAATAAATAACATGACAATACATTACAAACATTTAAAAATATACTCAGGTCCAGGGTATTGCACACCTTTGCCCTCTAGCTGCACTTTCTCCCCCCCCCCCCCCCCCCCCAGCTGCATGTCCTCCTCTTCTCTCCAGCAGCACATCTTCATCTTCCCTACAGCAATACATTCTCTTCTTCTTCACAGCTACATGTCTTCCTCTCCAGCTACACACGATACTCTTCTTACCAACTGTGCATCCCACTATTCTCTTATGCTGCACATGGACCTCACCCCACCACCTGCACAGACTCTCCTGCCACCCCCAAAGTGTTCCTCCTCCTTTTATCTCCTGCTGGTCATTATTTTGTTCATCCAGCTATATGCCCTTTTTTCTCCAGAGTTGCAAAGTTGTACATCCACTTCTTCTCACCAGCTGCACATCTCCCTCTTCTCCCCATTACACCCTTCTCTTCTCCTGGCTTGCACATCCCACTCATTTCTCCAGCTGTCCCTTTTTTTAATTAAATGCTCTTGTAATCTCAAATTCTTGTGGGACACATATTCTACTTTTCCTGCTCCTTACCCCTATCCTAACCCTTTCCCAAAAAAGTATAACAGCCCAAAAAATCCCCATAAATTCTTATAATATGATGAGCCGTGATGATATAGTGATAAGTTATAGTACTGCAATTCTAAATTTCTTGCGGACAAAATTATGACGAGAGCTTAACAATGAAATAGTGCAGCAGCAGTATATCCAAGTGTTGAAGGCAGCAGCAATCTTGCATCCCCACACTTACTCATTTATAATGTGAGCACTTTGCATTGTAACGGCTGCGAGTGGCTTTGGGTTTGTATTTGGGGGTTTGGTTTTTATATACAGGGTTATATCAGACTACTGAGATAGATTACTGAGCTTTCCACCTTTTGTTCCACAGAAATACAATGAACATCAAAACTACATCATCTACATTGCCCAACCTTGTTACATACTAATCAAATATAACCACCAAACAAAACCAAGATGATGCCACATTAGAACAAAACCACAGCGTAGTGCCAAACAATATCATAATACAAAATTCTTCAAGAAAAACGCAGCCGGCACTGCTGGGTGTGTATAACGTCTAATAGACCCTTCAACGCACGAGACAAATAGCGACAATCAGTGGTGCTCTGCTCCGCATAATCAAAATAGAAACTTGTGGGTTAGAAAAAAAGGTAGCGGCACTCACCGTTAAATAAAAAAGGTCGGACACAGGCACTGCACAAAAGGTCAGGCTACAGCCGTTTCGTGCACCTTGTGCTTTGTCAAGCCTATAATGAATTGTAGTCTTGACAAAGCGCAAGGTGCGCGAAACGGCTGTAGCCTGACCTTATCTTCAATAAAGCTTCCAAAGTTTATTTAACGGTGAGTGTCGCTACCTTTTTTTCTAACCCACAAATGTCATAATACCGTACATAACACAACCAGAGCATGTTAACTACCACAAACAATGCTGCCATATACAGTAGTTCCAAAATAATGTCACCATGTGACATGGAAATGAAATACATTGTCCGAATAATCTTATCCATAGAGTCCAATTAATACCGCCACTCCATACACAAGCTAATGACTAGTGTTGCGTGAATAAAAGCATCCAAAGTGGAATTCGATCTGAAGTTTAGGAAAAATTTCATTTGCTATTAATCTGAATTTTCTCACGCTTCGTGGTAACGAAATTATGTTTTCTAAAATAGATGCTGCACATGTTAGAAAGAAAACTACAAAGCACGAGAATGCGATATGACCCATAATGCCGTGCAGTCAGCCAATCTGCAGTTAGCCATCCCCTGTGATGTCACAGCTATATAAAACCCTCATCCTGTGCGGTGTCCGCCATTTCACTATGAGCTGAGCTTAGGTAGAGACATGACAAGTGGTCATGCACTAGGGACAATGTTGCAGAAAGCTATTAATGGAAGCAGAAAGCTATTAATGGAAGAATATTGGATAGGGAGAGTGCAGGGACAGTGTAGGGAGATTGTAAGGAGAGTTTTTAGAGACTGTATGGAGAGCATAGGGAGACTGCAGGGACAATGCAGGTTGTATGTAATCGCCGTGTGCATCTTGAACTCCTGCCACATTCCCAGTTAATCTGTTAGTTTATACATAGTATGGGGATTTGCTCTGGTAGTTAGGATAAAAGGGGCACAGTACAGAGGCAAAATACAAGTTCGTAATTCAAATTTCTTCACACATGGTGCCAAACACAAAAGGTCACTTTTGCAGCGTTGTGGCAGTTCTGCCTCATAAGGTCCAAATACAGGCTTTAGACAGCCTGTTCCCCTGTTTTATACCTGGTAAAACCAGGCCTGGAACATGGGGAGTAGTCACCCACCCAGCACTTTGACTACTCCCAGTAAGAGCCGTCCCAGATCAGCTATGACAGCCATGCTAACTCTCAAGGTGTCAATTAGCAATAGCTGCTGCTGACACATAAAATACTGGCTCTTACTTCACCAAGGAAAGGAACCTCGGTGACACATACCTTCCATCCACGATGATTCCAGGTACCTTCTTACATACCCCCCCTTTGTTCAACCCTGAGGGGGTGAAGACCTGCCATACAGTATACCCGGGACATGGGATACACGTCGAAGTTAGATACCTCGTTTAATTTTTTTAAATCGTTACTAAACCGCAACGTCCCGTCCGGTTTGGGTATCAGTATTATAGGGCTCGATTAAATCTAGTTGCAGCATTAGTTGTACTTCCTCAGAGATGGCCTGTCGCCGAACTTTGGATAGCCGGTATGGTTTCCACCAGATTTTGGCCTGAGGCTCAGTGACAATGTCATGCTGGATTATGGAAGTGTGTCCAGGGAGGTCTGAGAACACATCCGTGTTCCTGCTGACAAACTCCCTGGCCTCCTGAGTCTGTTTAGAGGAGAGGCTGTCAGCAATCTTCACTGTGGCAACCGCTTCCCTTATATCAGACTTAGGGGCCGGAACCCCTCCCCCTAGAAAACTCGGCCACGGGCTATCGTCAGTACTGGTCTACCTATACTTCCACGGTTTGAGTAAATTTACATGGTACACCTACTCCGGCTTCCGCCGCGCTGGCTGGAGTACCTTGTTGTTTACTTCTCCAACCTTTTCGAGTACCTTGTAGGGTCCCTGCCACCTAGCCAGTAACTTACTGTCCACTGTCGGTACCAGAACCAAAACCCGATCTCCTGGGTTAAAGATCCGGACCCGAGCCTGCCGATTATACACCCAACTTTGAGCTCGCTGAGCTGCCTCCATATGTCCCTTTACCAGCAGCAACACGTTCCTGCATCTGGGTGACGCATTCAACAACACTTTTATATGGTGTGGGTTGTTCCTCCCACGCCTCTTTGGCTATGTCCAACAGACCACGTAAATGTCTGCCATATAGTGGTTTGAAGGGCGAGAACCCAGTAGAGGCCTGGGGCACTTCTCGCACTGCGAACATAAGATAGGGCAGAAGGAGGTCCCAGTCCTTTCCATCCTTAGCTACTACACATTTTAACATAGTTTTTAACGTTTGATTAAACCTTTCTACTAGGCTGTCAGTTTGCGGGTGATAGACCGATGTCCGTATCTGTTTGATATTCAGCAACTTACAGAACTACCGCATGACCTTAGACATAAAAGGAGTCCCCTGGTCAGTCAGAACCTCTTTGGGTATCCCCACTCGGGAAAACATCTCCATTAAATCTTTTGCTATGCGTTTGGCCGATGTATGTCGCAGTGGCACCGCCTCCGGGGACCAAGTGGCGTAGTCAAGGATGACCAAGATGTGTTGGTGCCCCCTGGCGGACTTCGGTACTGGGCCTATGAGATCCATAGCAATTCTCTCAAATGGTACCTCGATAATCAGGAGGGGCACTAAGGGACTGCGGAACAGGTGCTGGGGCTAGTGGTTTGGAAGGTCAGGCAAGACTTACAAAAGTCATCCACCTCTCTAAAGACTCTGGGCCAGTAAAACCATTGTAGCATGCGGTCGTGTGTGTTTTGCAGTCCCAGATGACCCTCCGAGAACATGTTGGTGGGCTAACTCTAACACAAGTTTTCGATAGGCCCCAGGCACCACCAACTCTTCAACAGGTTCACCCCGCAGCTGGTTTACCCGATATAGCATATTCTGGTGGGCCACAAAACAGGGAAACATCGACTCGGCCCCAGGTTGTTGGGGTACACCATCAAATATTACCACATTCTCCCAGGCCCCGGATAGTGTTGGGTCTCGGCGTTGGGCTGTACCGAAATTCTCCCCAGAGACGTTGAGGTCAGCCAACCCAGGACCCGGTGGCAACTCCTCCATGTCTCCCACCATTACCCTAAACGGAGTTGTCTCCCCCTCTTCCACTGAAGTGGCGGTCACCCTTACCACTGGCCCTTTGGCCTCAGGTTCCTAGGGTTCTGGCTGTCCCCCTGAACAAGGCCAATCTCCTGGGCTTATTCCTGTCTCAGGGGTATCCGTAACTCTCACAACCGGCCATAGGGCAGGGAAACCTGGAAAGTCTCTCCCTATTATGAGTTCATAGTGGAGATTTGTGGCGACTGCCACTTCGTGGGTCCATCTGCCGGCCTCCATGGTTAGAGACACCAGCGCGGTGGGGTAGCCTTTCAAGTCTCCATGAATGCACATCACCCCAACTTTCCGGCCAGTATACTCAGTGGACCGCACCAGGGTAGCCCTTACCAGGGTCACCAAGATCCCTGAGTTCAGCAGCGTGTATCCCACTTTCACCTGACACAAGTGGGCTAGAGCCTCTAGGGTACCTGTGGCACACAGTTTCCTAGCATATAGCCATTCTCGGTAACCACAATTAGTGTCCATGGGCTCAACCCGATGAGGACACTCAGCCCTGGCGTGGCCAGGTTCCTGACACCGCCAGCAGATTAACTGGGTCCGGCCCATAAGGGGAACTTCCCAGGGGAACTCCCTGGAGTTTGCCTGCCCTCCTCCCAAAAGAACCCCCATTGAGATTCTCGGTGGCCTCATAGTGTTCCACCAGGTCCATTACCAGGGCATTTCCAGGAGATACCTGGCCGATCCAGTGCTGGAGAGGGTGTGGCATCGCTCTCCGGAATGTGTCAGCCAATAGTCTATCCAGCATAGCCGTGGGACTCAGCACATCGGGCTGTAGCCATTTTTGCAAAAGGTGGAGTAAGTCATAATACTGGGGTCTTGCGAGCACAGCTGGCTTAAACCCGCACTGATCAACACATTCACCCCCAGTCTTGCCAAAATCTCACCCTTTACCTTCGGGTAGCCGGCCACTTGATCATCCGGCTAGTTGAAATACACCCACTGGGACTCTGATGCCAGCAAAGGAGCGACGACCTCAGCCCACTGGTCTTGGGGAAGCTTTTCCCTGGCGGCCACTTTCTCGTACATCGCCAGGTAGGTTTCGATGTTGTCTGTGGGTGTCATCTCATGGATCACTGCACGGATTGCTTTCCGGGCATCGTGGACGCTTGGGGTGGCTCCTGCTGTCTGCAAAGCCATCACGTGTTGTAGCAGCAACTGGTTGGTCTCTTGCTGCTGCTTATTAGCATCCCATTGGTGCAGGTTGGTCTCTCTCTGCTGCAAATTAACCTCTATGAGGGCCTTCACAGGGGCACGGGTTGAAATACAGCTGGTCTGATGTACGACATACAACTGTGCCCAAAAATATATATCGGTGTTCACGCCAGCCTCACTGCGCTTGCGCGCATCCTCCACCAATTGTGGGGATTCGCTCTGGAAGTTAGGATAAGCGGGCGCAGTACAGAGGCAAAATACAAGTTCATAATTCAAATGTCAGTGCTTATTCACACATGGTGCCAAAAACAAAATGTCACTTTTGCAGTGTTGGTGTTACTTCACACCCAATGGCAAGTTAATATGACAAAAAGTCACCTTGGTGGAAGTTCTGCCTCAGAAAGTCCAAATACAGGCTTTAGGCAGCCTGTTCCCCTGGCACACAGGTCTTAGCTCTCCAGCCCAGCACAGGCTTCAGATCCCAGCACACAGACTCCTGAGCTCCTTTGTAAGAGGGAGGTAAATCCACACACCTGGCAATGCTGGCTGGTTTTTATGCCTTGGAAAACCCGGCCTGGAACATGGAGAGTAGGCACCCACCCAGCACTTAGACTACTCCCAGTAAGAGCCGTCCCGGATCAGCTATGACAGTCATGCTAACTCTCAAAGTTTCAATTAGCAATAGCTGCTGCTGACACATAAAATACTGGCTCTTACTTCACCGAGGCCAGGAACCTCGGTGACACATACCTTCCATCCACGATGATTCCAGATACCTTTTTACAATAGAATTACTGTTTCTCAGTATTAGGCCCCATGCACACGGCCGTTGTTCACAGCCGTGTGCGGGCCGTGGAACCGCGGCCTGGATCCCTCCTGAGAGCAGGAGCGCACGGCGTCACTGGTTGCTATGACGCCGTGCGCCCCCTGCTGCCGGCACAGTACAGTAATACACTGGTATAGATCGTACCAGTGTATTACTGTACTGTGCCGGCAGCAGGGAGCGCACGGCGTCATAGCAACCAGTGACGCCGTGCGCTCCTGCTCTCAGGAGGGATCCAGGCCGCGGTTCCACGGCCCGCACACGGCTGTGAACAACGGCCGTGTGCATGGGGCCTTATAGGGCAGTCTAATATATCATCGTGTGCATCTTGTTGAACTGCTGCCACATTCTCAGTTAATTTGTTAGTTTATACATAGAATTACTGTGCCCCAGTATTAAAGGGTGGTGTAATATCACTGCTTTTATCTTATCCAAGAGCTGCAACATTCATAGTTAATCTGTTACTTTACTGATATAGTTACTATATACTATGGCCAACAGACAGTTACCTGGACCCTCCAAAGGAATTGGCATTGGCAAAAATGTTGCTGTAGCCGGCACAAGTAGCAGCAGAAGAAGGTGTGGTGGTAGCAGCAGCCGGAGCAACAGGCCAGAGCTGCTACTGTTATCCACCAGTCGTGTTTTGACCAACAATCCAGCTGTACTAGAATGGTTGACTCGCTCTTCAACATCATCTCAAATGACAACAGGTACACACAACCAGGAATCGATGGGTTCCTCTGATACCACCATGAGTTGGTATGGCCCAGGAAATGCCTCTGTACCCTCGCCTGTCCTGAGCCTGCCTCTTGATTTTGCTGCTCCTTCTGCTAGCCAAGTAATGTATGCCACCAGCTCTGCTCCGCTTTTCAGCGAGGATGAGCTTTGTGATGAAAGTCGGCAGTTACAGGTCAGCGCAGATTTCGGGAAGCAGTCGGCTGCGGACTCTTCTATGTGTGCAACTACCAATGATGACAGTAGGGTGAGAGCACATGTTGGGAGAGGTCAGGGAGGTGCGCCAAAGACATGTGAGGGTGACACAAGTGATGACCAAACAAATGTAGATGATGTATCCGATCGCACGTGGGAGCTGGATGAAGAGGGGGCATCATCATTATCAGGGGGGTGAGGTGGCAGGGTGCCCATGAGACAGCAGGGTGGAAGCATGCCTGTGAGACAGCAAGGTGGAAGCTGCGGGGGATTTGCAGCCAAACTTGAGAGGGGTACACTGCTTGCTACTCAGGAGACTTCCTGTGACGCACAGGTTCATAAAAGCAGTGGCAGGAAGGCATCACGCAGTGGGGGAGGGAACATGCCATACTCGATAGTGTGTGAATTTTTCACAAAGTTACTGGAGGACATTAGCATGGCGGTATGCAGGATGTATGGGCAAAAGATGAGGCGTGGTTAGCACGACGGCCCTGCATCAACACATGGAGCATCATCATAAAGTGGTGTGGGATAACTGTTCCACTCATTTAGTGTTACAGCCTGATGCAGCAACCACTGCATCTCCCCCATCCCGCACTACCTCTCCAACAGTCAGGACTCGTTAACGTTAACAGTAGGAAGCTGCTCCTGATGCTCCTACTCCTCCTCATCGTCACTACTTGTTGCGAAAGCAATCAATCAATGAGGCGATTGCAAAAAGACAAAAATATACGTGCACTCATCCAACAGCGGAGAAGCTGAATGTGCACCTGGCCAAGTCGCTGATACAACAGTCCCTCCCTTTCCATGTAGTTGACTATGGAAGTTGTATGTAGTAGAATATGGAAATCATTCTTTTGTATGCACCCTTTAGGGAGGCCAGGTGTCAGTGATGACCATCCTCATGTCTTGTTGGCTTTGCTTTTTCCACATCATCCTTTGCAGTCTCCATGTCCGAGAAAAGTCTGTAAGATGCAGAAAGCGGAGGAGCCGGATAGCTGGATCATCAGTATTAGATGATGTGGAAAAAAGTGGAAATACAGATGAAAGAAGAAGATTCTTTGACCTGTAGGGCAGGAGAGAGGTTGAGTTCTGAGAAGTGTGTTTGCAACTAGGGGGTTGGGGTCGTGCTTTATTCTTGTGTCACTCCGGGAGTGTCCCATGACTGTTATTGAAAAATGGGGGGAAAATTTATTTGTGGGGTTAAATTGAAAATAAATAAATAAATAAATAAATAAATAAATACTATTCCGCCAAAGTTCAGCCATATTATTATTTTTTTATATTTCTATCTACAGAGCTGTATAAGGGCTTGTTTTTGCAGGGCAAAATTTAGATTTTATTAGTACAATTTTTGTGGTATGTACGACCTTCTGATCACTGTTAGGGTCCATTCACATGTCTGTAGTGTATTGCAGATCCGCAATGCACCCGGCCGACACCCTCATAGTATTGCCTATTCTTGTCTGAAATTGCGGACAAGAATAGAACATGTTCTATTTTTTGGGGGGACCGGAAGATCGGGGCCGCGTTACGGAAATGCGGATGCGGACAGCACACTGTGTGCTGTCCGCATCTCTTCCGGCCCCATAGAGAAGGAATGGGTCCCACTCCATACATTCCCTCTGCCACCGTGACGTATGTGCAGCAGTTGTGACGTTTCGGCTGCTTCACAGCCTTTATCAATGTTTGATAAAGGCTGTGAAGCAGCCGAAACGTCACAACTGCTGCACGTTTGTTCACTTGGCGGTTCCCATTAAAGGGACTTTTCTACCGATTATGCTGCCTCCATTTCTTCTCTTGGACTTATCATGAAGGAGCCCTGATGAATCTTGGACTCCAGGTAGGCTGCTGCATACCGGGTGACCGCAAGTTCTGGTGAGTGCGATTCCAGTGTATTTTTTATTACCGTGACGTATGGGTATACCTGATTTATTGAAATTAGTCACGAATTTAATTTCTTGTTGAAGTTAGGCAAATTGGCTGAATCAAATTTTTTAAAACTTCTCTCAACTCCACTAATGACCCATGAAGAGGGGCGGCGCTCCGGCGCAGTACGGCAGTGCACGGCGAAAGGCTGCTGGACTAAAAGTCCTGCATGTCCGACTTTTTAGTCCGGCGGCCTCTGACCGCGAACTGCCGTACTGCGCCGGAGCGCCGCCCGTCCCCATTATAGTCAATGGGGACGGAGCGGCGGTCCGACGGCACGGCGAAATAGCAGGAGGACGGATCCGACAGGGTGAACAGCCTGTTGGATCCGTCCTGCCGCAAGTGTGAAAGTAGCCTAATAAAGACACACAGCCAACAGTATAAAACTAGGCACGCTGAAGACCATATTTATCCCAGTGGCTCACCCTAGATGGTAAATTTGGTGATTGGCTAGACACTTCTGTCTAACTTTACACCAACTATTGGTTGCTTACTTTGTGTAAATTGTATGCCAAAGTTTTGCTGCAATTGCAGAGAGTATTGTCACATCTTAAGCCACGCTCTCTGCAATCTAAGCTAAGTCCCTTGTAAGTGAAGGGATCATATTGTTTTCATAAAGTTGGATCAATTTAAAAAAATATGAATTTGCCAAATGGGCACATTTGAATAGAATCCAAATTCTAAGCACAATGAAATGTAAATATGTGTTAGTGATGTCAAAGTGCAAGAATAATCTACTCAGTGATGTTATAGCCAATGGCGTACCTTCAATGGAGGCAGACCAAACAAATACTACAGGGACGATGGGTGGGGGACCCAGCACTTAATGCCTCCTTCTTTTCTCTACAAGAAAACACTGTCTGCTTTCATTCCAGTAAATGGTTACTGTATAAATTCCTATGCTCTGAGCTCCCCCTAGTGGTGGCTGCAGGCAGCCAGCTTTCTAATAGAAGAGAAGCAGATTTATCAATGCACTTTTGCCAATTGAAGCACCTATTACATTTTTTCTGACATAGGAGTCAGATAAAGTGGGTGAGGCGAAGGGTAACTATTTTATTACAATTTTTTTTAAATAAAAATTTCTTCCTCTTAGTAAAAAAGAAAAGTAAGTTCATCAGGAACCTGGACTGTTGCACTTTCCGTTGCCTGAGAACAACTGTCGCACATGTACTGGAAAACTGGCTGAGGCAGGGGTCCCATACTAGATTTTGCTATGGGTCCATATGAGATTAGTGTATATAACCATATGGTTATAGCTCAGGAATTATACATGCATGTCACCAGGGGCGTCGTTAGGTCAAAACATGCGGAGCTTGAGCCCTGGATGTTCTGTCCAGTGCCCCGAATGTTATGCTGGTCTGGTTGTATTTTTTTTATTTTATTTGGCTATTCCAGGGCTCTTTAATATTGATTGGACCTGGGCAACCCACCACAGATCATCCCCCCCACCCCCCTAGTACTTGTTCCCCTGATCCGCTACTTGCGGGCTGCGCGAGCATGAGTTCAGTCCCTTCGGTGCGCAATCCTGTCCTGCGGAGCGTGATCCTGCGAGACATGTGACCTCTCGCGGCGGGTCTTGCGGAATCACACGCCGCAGGATGGGATTGCGCACCGAAGGGACTGAACTCATGCCCCCACAGGTAGCGGATCAGCAGAACAAGTACAAGGGGGGTCGGGATGATCTGTGGGGTTGCCCAGGGTCCACTCCCATCAATATTAAAGGGCCCAAGCAAAGATTTCTGCAGTGGTGAGGAAATGAAACATAACAGATATTGGAAAGTTACCGAATGTTGTATTATATAATGACTGCAGTACTGCACTTCATTAGCGTAAACCAGAACACACCTTTAAGCATGCCTTTAATGTGCAATTTCAACACAGTGGGCTTGTGCCCCGGGTGTTTTAAGACCCTAGAAATGCCCCTGCATGTCACCACTGCCGCCAAGTTACCAATACTCGGTGGGGAGGGTTTATGTGGCAGTGTTGACGTGGAAGAGGATGAAATGGGTGAATATACCTTTTATTATATTGCACAATTTCTACCTATGAGAGCTTTTGCAATACTTTGGACAACCCCTTTCAAAATACAAGAAAAAATTCTAAGAAGAAAAAATTCCCCACTTACAAAATGTTTTCTTAAAGTGTTACTCTCGTTACAGGTATTCAGGTCATGTCATTTTTTCAGAATAAGCTGTCATATAGGTGTAGATGAGAAAATGCCATTATATGACGTGTATTTAAGATTTTTTTTTTTTAAATCCCTCCCCAATTTGTCTCTACTCCTCAGATTTTTCAGAGCCGGTGGGTTGAGACTAGATGGGAATGTGTGTGCCCAGACATGGATAAACAGAACAATCTGTTCCCTGGCTCTGTAGCACAACCCCAGAAGCAGCATCAGTAATGGAAGACATTACACAGCAGAACTAGGCAGTTTAGATGTCCAGCAGTTAATTAAGACAGTAAATCATTTACAAACTATTAGCATGGTAGTCTGTGCCCGCCATTGTCCTGCTCTCCTCGGCGAGCACAGGTGCCATTCTCCCCAGTGGGAGGGTGCCTGAGCTTTAGGTTCTCTAGCTTGCTAGTTGAAGGTGTTCTGTTTCTGTTTGTCTGTCTGTGTAACAACCTCTGCCTGTTTACTGATTCTGACCCTCCATTGCCTGACCTCTACCTGTTTATCATATGGACCCTCTGCTGCCTAACCTGCCCTTGAGTATTGCCTGATCCCTCAGTGCTTCACACCATTGTCTCTATGGGGGCACATAACAGTTCTGTTTGGTTCCATTATACAGTACATGATGGAAAAAATAGTTCTGTTGACCGTGCCCATGATCGCTTCCATGCAGAAAGTTAACAGATGGGGTGGGGGGGGGGGGGGCGGAAGTTTAGGGAAGACAGGCTGGGAGCCAGAACTGACTGAGCAGCAAGGATCAGGTAAGTATAAATCTCTTCACAAGTAACACTGAGTGGGCTGGGCTGAAAATTAAAAATAAATTCTTGACAACTCCTTTAAAGAGGTTAAATGATTACTGCTAGAAATGAAAAACAGATACTCATATATTAGATGACAATATTATTCTAAACAGCTAGAAATAGCTTTGTACCTCACATAGATCCAGAGGTAAGTGATTATCCCAACTTCAAGACGAAGCACATCATCCCAACATAGAAGAATAATATTAAATGGATTCGGGGGATACTATATTTCCCTATGGAGAGTGCCCAAATGGCATGAGGAGTCTTATAGGCCAGGCAATACTCCTCTGGAATTCTGGGAAAAGGGGTATGCAAGCGAGCTCTTAACAAGCTCTGCCTCAAATGCCACCAGATATAAGGCATCTATCCTATAAGTCAATGTTTTGAACAGGTCTTGAGACATGACGTGAATAATAAATGAGCCAGGACTTCATCTGCAGACAGCTGTTTTGGGGTGATTGCCCCTCATCAGTGTAGAGCAGAGAGTACTCTTTGGGCTCTCTCCATAAGGAGATATTCTATCCCCTGACTCCTAATATAGGCCCCTCAACCAGCTAAGCCAGTACTCTCCGCTCTGATAAGGTGCACTCACCACGAAACAGTGGTCTGCAGATGAGATGCTGGCTTATTTAATATCCAAGTCATGTCTCAAGGGCTGCTACACATTACTTAGTAAGTGCTGTGTACAGAATGGAGGCAATGGTGATGCCATTGCCTGTATTAGGCCAAGTGATCATGTAACTGGTAACATGATCAATGGGATGCTGGTTTGAGTAGGCTGCTGCTGGGTCTAACTCATGAAAAATAATTAAAATGTTTTGGAAATTTAAAGATGAGTGAACCAGTTCGTACCCAACCGGGTTCGGTCCAACCTTTGCAATTTTTCGGTTGGCAGACAAACCCGAATATTTTCAGGTTCGTTTCAGACTAGTTCAGCAAAATGGCGCCATTTAACCTTTTTTTGTGAACCAGACACCCTCTCTTCTTGAGAGCAGGGGGTGCCTGGTTTGATGCTCGGGTCTCCCATTGACTTTCATTGTATTAAATTGTACTCGAGCACCCGCAGTATTCGGCCGAGCATAGCGATGCTCGAGCAGAGCAGCAGTTCGGCCGAGCATGCTCTCTCAACACTAGTAACCGGCCTTTGAAGTGGACCAATGATTTATCCACTGAGAGGCATTTTTGGGTGGTATGTAAGTTACCAAATTTGGAATTGTAGTCGTCAACCACTGGCCTAATTTTAAATAGTCTGCCATAACTGGGGTTTTTGGGGGTGGGCGTTCATTAATATTAGTGTAGAAATCTTAGAATAGCTTCAAAACGCGCCTGGGGCATAGCAAGACAGTAAAGAGGGGTGTGATAAAGAATATCTTTGTTCCAATACGAACGTATTGTTGTTGTTTTTTTTTATAATGCCTATGTTTCGGAGAAGTTCCCAAAACTTTTGCATTTCAGTTGTGTCAGTAGGGGTTCATTTGTGGAACCTTAAAAGATAACTGTCTGGATGGGAGGCAATAAATTGCTCTGCATATATATTTGTTTGTTCCACTATCAAGTTAATTAGGTCATCAGTGAAAAATTATTTAAAAAAATGTATTTCACTGAAACCTGTGGTATCTACATTGATGCCTGGAGTGGCTGTAAATTCAGGCACCTGGGGCACATAGTTATTTGGGGGGATCCATGAAGAGTCACTTATACAGGGCTGCATCTGCGCACTATCCCTAGGACACCTACAAGAGGGTTCATCATTAGATGAATCTTTTGAGAAAGATGAAACAAAAAATTTCACTTAATCTCCACTGTTGGAGTCAGTGTCCTCAAAAAGCACGGCATATGCCTGTTCGGCAGTGAAAAGTCGTTTAGTCATTTTAAAATGTAAACTAATGCAGATTTATTTTTATTTTTTATTTTTTTATGAGTCACTTGGCAATTATTGACAGGTGTCACAAGTAGCACAAGTGGCTGGCAATGAGCCTCTGGAGGCTGAACAATATACAGTGGTCTAGTATGGGGCAATATCCTTATTGGGGCAGAAAAGGGGTTAATTAATGTACTATTTTACAATTATAGGTGGCACAAATCCACATGGGGTATTGGAGACTTATATTTTACAGAATGGTGCCACTCAAGCACAGGACACGAGTATGTACACATTGGAGGATGGCACACATAGTGACAGGGTTAATAATTTTATTTTTATTTATGTAACTTGGGAGTGTGTGACAGGTGTCTTTACGGACGGACAGGCTGGTGTGACAGGTGTCTTTACGGACGGACAGGCTGGTGTGACAGGTGTCTTTACGGATGGACAGGCTGGTGTGACCGTTGTTTTAATGGACAGACAGATTGGAGTGACAGGTGTTGTAACAGACGGACAGGCTGGAGTGACAGGCGTCTTGATGGACGGACAGGCTGGAGTGACAGGTGTTGTAACAGACGGACAGGCTGTAGTGACAGGCGTCTTGACGGATGGACAGGCTGTAGTGATAGGTGTCTTAACAGACCGACAGGCTGGAGTGACAGGTGTTGTAACAGACGGAAAGGCTGTAGTGACAGGTGTCTTGATGGACAGACAGGCTGGAGTGACAGGCGTCTTGATGGACAGACAGGCTGGAGTGACAGATGTTGTAACAGACGGACAGGCTGGAGTGACAGGTGTTGTAACAGACGGACAGGCTGTAGTGACAGGTGTCTTGACGGACTGACAGGCTGGAGTGACAGGTGTCTTGACGGAAGGACAGGCTGGGGTGATAGGTGTCTTGACAGAAGGACAGGCTGGAGTGGCAGGCGTCTTGACGGATGGACAGGCTGGAGTGACAGGTGTCTTGATGGAAGGACAGGCTGGAGTGACAGGTGTCTTGACGGAAGGACAGCCTGGAGTGACAGGTGGGTCCTGACGGAAGGACAGGCACAGAAGAGTGGCAAATCGGCACTGAAGGGGTTAATTATGTGTGAGGCAGGGGATGAGGCACAGAACTGATGATGACAGATGACAGGCTGATAGGTGAAGCACAGAACTGATCTGTGTCACTGATTAGGGCACAGAAGAGCTGCTTTTCAGCACTGAAGGGGTTAAAAGATTGGTGACTGAATTCTGACAATAGCTCCTTCTCTGATCGCTTTCCCGACAGGAATTGGGACAATCGGAGAAGGAGAGTACACACAGTACCTCCCTAAATCGTGTCAATGCGCTTTGATTGGTCCATTACTGCAGATGGACCAATCACAGTGATCGCAGGCCGGGGAGCGTTGCGATTCACTCCCCGCCGGTGTCACTGGTTACCTAGAAACCTCCGTGTGCCGGCAAAATTGAAATGCCAGCGCATCGCTCCGTGTGCTGACAGTTAAACCGCATCACGTAAATGCACGTGGGAATGCGGTGAGGCACCACATTCCCCCACGTACATGCACGTGATAATGCGGGAAGGGGGTTAAGGAGTCAGGGACAGTGAGAAATCAATCAAGCTTGTATTATGTGGCCAGGGACAGTGAAGGGAAAGGCTAGGATTACGAAGAAGAAGAATTGTGTGTTTAGAATAGGGACAGGCAGGGAAAGCTGTCAGCCAGGGAGCGATGAGCTGAGGCTGGCTTTGCCTTCTAGCAGAACAGAAACCTTAAAAGCAGCTACCTGCAAGGACATTAATTTTTTTTCCCCATTTTAATAGAAATCCTTTTTTGGGGGAAGAGTATGGGGTGAAATAAGGGCAAAACTGTACCACACGTGTTCTACCATCAATCTCGTTTAGCATATAGATAGTGCAAACTCTATGTCAGGGCAACTCACATAATTAACTTACCGATAGTTTTTTTTTAACATGGTTTGAAAAACCATATAAAATATGCAGGGTAGCGGATAAAAACATCAGTGATTGATAAAGTAATATTAGAGCTAAATTAGTTTATTTCTCTATCTCCACACAGTTCCAATTATTTTAGGGAGGTTATTGAATTTAATTAAACCAGCCTATAGGTGATCAGTGCACGAATACACAGGGTAGTGCACCACATTATCTGTGAGTGAGAATGTGATCATCTGTTTCTGTTTATTTCTTTCTCCCCACGGTTCCAATTATTTTTAAAAGGTTGTTCAATTTAATCAAAACAGCATATAGGTGATTACTACTCCAATACACAGGGTAGTCCATGTGGTATAAAAATTTTTGCTAAATATATTCAAACCAGCATGTACGTGATTACTACACCAAAACACAGGGTACCACAAAACAGTGATAACAAATTTAGGCCTGACTTAATATCGGTTTAGTTCTGTCTCTACATATTTCCAATCAAGTTTTTTTTATGGGGGGGGAGGGGGTTGCTGAAATTATTAAAACAAGCAACGTGATTACTACACCAATATACAGGGTAGCCCACAATATTATTTTAGAGGGCCAATTTTCAGGGCAATTACATTCGGTTCTGAACTGAACTTTTTTAAAGTTCGGTGAACCTGAACTGAACCAAATCTCCAGTGGTTTGCTCATCTCTATGGCCGTTAAACTGATGTCTAAGTAAAATAACTAAATTGTGTCTGGTTCAGAAGACCAAAATTGCCCTGGTCCTGAAGTAGTTAAACAACACTGTCACACAGCCTTGGAGGTTGTTTCTGCAGTAAAAGAAATGTTCTTGATGATAAATTTATGTTTTTTTTCTAGCTATTCTTTAATAGCTTAAAACGACATTCCGGTGAAAATATTTTCTTCATATCAGCCATCTCTTCCATGTATGCATGACCAGTGCTTTCTTTCTAGCATTATAACATTTTTATAAAAAGATGAAGGAACTGTGGCTGCAAATGTGAATTTATATATAAATACACATATATACACAGTGTATATAAATACACAGTGTACACACACAGTGTACATACACACAGTGTATACACACACAGTGTATACACACACATACATATATATATATATATATATATATATATATATATATATATATATATATATATACATATACACACACACACACACACACACACACACACACACACCTTCTGAGCCCAGCTGCCTATTTAAGGACAGCCAGGTGCTGCCAAAACCCAGACCGGTATTTGACCTCACCTGGCTGGAAATCAGCCCAGCAGCATAGGCTGGGAGGAAAATACCTGTTTTACCAGACCAAACCTCTCATTGTGTCACAGTATATATACACAGACTAATATATATATATATATATATACACACACACACACACACACTCACACTACATATATATATATATATATATATATATGTATAAACAGTACAGACCAAAAGTTTGGACACACCTTCTCATTCAAAGAGTTTTCTTTATTTTCATGACTATGAAAATTGTAGATTCGCACTGAAGGCATAAAAACTATAAATTAACACATGAAGTTCATCAAGAGAATGCCAAGAGTGTGCAAAGCAGTAATCAAAGCAAAAGGTGGCTACTTTGAAGAACCTAGAATATGACATATTTTCAGTTGTTTCACACTTTTTTGTTCTGTATATAATTCCACATGTGTTAATTCATAGTTTTGATGCCTTCAGTGTGAATCTACAATTTTCATAGTCATGAAAATAAAGAAAACTCTTTGAATGAGAAGGTGTGTCCAAACTTTTGGTCTGTACTGTATATATACACACACACACACACACACACACACACACACACACAACTACCTCTAGCAAGATTTCTTTACTGCAGGAATAACCCTAATAATAACACACCCAGCAACCCCTCACAACAGTGCTCCGACCAATCTGGACATGGCGCTTCACATGCCGCCTGCACCGCCCACACCTGCATGCCAGCAAGCAGGTCGGAGTGCCACCATTTTTGTTCGTCAGTCCCAGCCGCCAATTCTGTTCATCAGTCACAGCACTATCAGCCATATAGAGAGGAGCCCCTGTCAGCAGTCTGACCCACTATTCACTACCAGCAGTCTCAGCACCAGCAGTCAGTGCCAGTCGTACAGCCACAGCCACCAGTCACAGTGCCAGCCATTTCAACCATCAGTCAGTGCCACCAGCCACAGCCACCAGTCTCAGCCACCAGTCAGTGCCAGCAGTCTCAGCTACAGCCAGCACTCATTGCCAGCAGTCTCAGCCACAGCCAGCACTCAGTGCCAGCAGTCTCAGCCGCAGCCAACAAGCTCAACCACAGCCACCAGTCAGTGTCAGCAGTCTCATCCGCAGCCAGCAGGCTCAGCCACAGCCACAGCCACCAGTCAGGCGTGGCTTAGCGGGACCTAGAAGTTAATTTTTAACTTTATTTTTTCAATCCCTATCGGCTGAGGAGTGCGTGTGGCCTAACTGGGCCAGGGGCATGGCTTAGCGGGACCCAGAAGTTGATTTTTAACTTTATTTTTTCAATCCCTGTTGGCTCAGGAGTGGGAGGGGGCGTGGCATAACTGTGTTGGGGGCGTGGCTTAGAGGGGCCTGGGGGTGGGATTTTAAGTCTGTCTTTTGAGGGGGGCTTGAATGGCCACCCTACCTGCCCCCTGAACTGTGACCTCCACAGGACTCTGCTCCCTTAACAGTGTCATCCATAGCACCCTACCCCTTTAAAGCTGACCTTCAGAAGTGAAGAAAAATTTCAGGGTATAAAATGGTGTAAAACTATGTCTCTGTGGAGACTAAGGACCTGCGAGCTTCAAAGGACCTGCGAGCTTCTATTGGCTGATAAGGGACATGTGACCGTGTGTATGGCAGTTATAGACTTGCAGGCTTCTATTGGCTAATGCAGGTCATTTTTTGGGAATATCTAAGGAACAGTACGTCTAAAACCTTCCTGGACACCTGATGTACCTGTGTGCCAAATTTGGTGAGGATCGGTCCAGTCGTTTGGTCGCGCATAGAGAACAGTACGTCTAGACAGACGTCCAGACAGAAACTTATTTTTATATATATAAGATATACATTATACACACACTTACTCTTGTTATCCTCTGTCATGAAGCCTGGTTAGGCGAAGGGGGCCATTACCTTGCTGCCCCATCCCAGGAGGACAGAGCTTCTTTTTTTAATTTCCTGTTTTTTTATACAGAGAGAACTTCTGGGGAGAGCAGAAGACAGGTCTCCTGGATTCTTCCTGATTCGCCCTCCAACACTAGTGGCTGTATTTAGTTACAGCCAACAGACGCACAGCTTTACATTGTGCGGAATAGTCTGTGAAAATGACCCGGAACCTCAGAACATGATCTGACATCCAGAGGTCACCTGACCCTTCCTCATTCACCCCTCCCTCTTCCTCCAATATTTTTGGTTCCAGAACACAGCCTGCTTATGAAGACTGGCAATACACTGCAGGCTTTTAAGAGAGTGGGTGTTTTGGATTGACAGCCAGAGGCCTCTTAGAAATGTGGGGTCCGGGGCTGCCAACCGAAAAGGCTCTATTATAATCCGCCATTGATTACCACGTGTTGCTGCTCTCTTGAATGGATGGGGTAAAGCATGGTGCACCTCTATGGAAAATAAGTCCAGAGAGTCAGGGTCTACAGTAAACCAGGGTGCTTCTTTACTAGAGGGATTCAAGTGCAAAACAATACATGCAAGGCATATGGTTGGCTTCTCTAGTCTCCTCCCTGGCAGAAGAAGGGTTTGATGCTGAGGAAAGGCCTGAGCTAGCTGTCCCTGTCTCTCAGAAGCCTGGTACCCTGGCCAAAGGCTGGTGATCCTGGATCTGTAGAAGAGTATCCCAATCTCAGCGTCTACTTTTGGTCACTCAAGTAGTCTTGCAGAGTCTCCTCTTCTAAACACTGTTCCTTAACTGCAAAACCCTAGGGGCTCAGACTGCTCTCCTTTTATACAGTTTCTGGCTGAACTAGAACCTTCTAGTGGGAGCGGTGGAGTGGAGAATATCAGTACAAACAGATACAATGTTACAACTCCTATTTATCATAGACTTGCATTATAGCTTCAATGGTACTCAAGGGCAAAGGCACAGCAGTTTTTCTAACAAAAAACAGCTCTTCAGGCATAATAACATAGTTAAACCAGACATCCAAAAGCTCAGACTGTCCGGTTTTGGTGGTAACTAAGTCTGGTTTTTCCCCACCAAAACATGCTCTTCTATAACCCCTTTGGGACACAGCCTTATTTCACCTTAAGGACCAGGCCATTTTTTGCTAATCTGACCAGTGTCAATTTAAGTGGTGATAACTTTAAAATGCTTTGACTTATCCAGGCCATTCTGAGATTGTTTTTATCGTCACATATTGTACTTCATGACACTGGTAAAATGAAGTCAAAAGAATTTATTTTTATTTTCAAGTTTCAATTTCTCTACTTCTATAATACATAGTAATACCTCCAAAAAATATTACTTTACATTCCCCATATGTCTACTTCACCTCTGGGTCATTTTGGGAATGATATTTTATTTTTTGGGGATGTTACAAGGCTTAGAAGTTTAGAAGCAAATCTTTAACTTTTTCAGAAAATTTTCAAAAACCCAATTTTTAGGGACCAGTTCAGGCCTGAAGTCACTTTGCGAAGCTTACATAATAGAAACCACCCAAAAATGACCCTATTCTAGAGACTACACCCCTCAAGGTATTCAAAACTGATTTTACAAACTTTTTTAACCCTTTAGGTGTTTTCACAAGAATTAATGGAAAATAGAGATACGATTTAAAAATTTCACTTTTTTGGCATATTTTCCATTAATTTTTTCTTTTCCAGTTACAAAGCAAGGGTTAACAGCCAAACCAAACTCAATATTTATGGCTCTGATTCTGTAGTTTACACTAACACCCCATATGTGGTCGTAAACCGCTGTACGGGCACACGGCAGGGCGCAGAAGGAAACGAATGCCATACGGTTTTTGGAAGGCAGGTTTTGCTGGACTGTTTTTTTTTTTTACACCATGTCCCATTTGAAGCCCCCCTGATGCACCCCTAGAGTAGAAACTCCATAAAAGTGACCCCATCTAAGAAACTACACCCCTCAAGGTATTCAAAACTGATTTTACAAACGTCGTTAACCCTTTAGGTGTTCTACAAGAATTAATGGAAAATAGGGGTTAACAGCCAAACCAAACTCAATATTTATGTCCCTGATTCTGTAGTTTACAGAAACACCCCATATGTGGTCGTAAACTACTGTACGGGCACACAGCAGGGCGCAGAAGGAAAGGAATGCCATATGGTTTTTGTAAAGCAGATTTTGCTAGACAGTTTTTTTTTTACACCATGTCCCATTTGAAGCCCCCCTGATGCAACTCTAGAGTGGAAACTCCATAAAAGTGACCCCATCTAAGAAACTACACCCCTCAAGGTATTTAAAACAGATTTTACAAATGTCGTTAACCCTTTAGGTGTTCCGCAAGAGTTATTGGCAAATGGAGATGAAATTTCAGAATTAAAATTTTGGGGCAAATTTTCCATTTTAATCCAATTTTTCCAGTAACAAAGCAAGGGTTAACGGCCAAACAAAACTCTACATTTATGGCCCTGATTCTGTAGCTTACAGAAACACCCCATATGTGGTCATAAACTGCTGTACAGGCACACGGCAGGGCGCAGAAGGAAAGGAATGCCATATGGTTTTTGGAAGGCAGATTTTGCTGGACTGGTTTTTTGACCCATTTGAAGCCCCCCTGATGCACCCCTAGAGTAGAAACTCCAAAAAAGTGACCCCATTTTAGAAACTACGGGATAGGGTGGCAGTATTGATGGTACTAGTTTAGGGTACATATGATTTTTTGGTGCTCTATATTGCACTTTTTGTGAGGCAAGGTAACAAGAAATCTGACAGGTTAGATCTTGTGATATTTTTATAGACCAGGTTTACACAATGATTTCTTTTTTTAAACCAAAAATATCATGTTTTAGTGTTTCCATAGTCTGAGAGCCATAATTTTTTCAGTTTTTGGCCGATTACCTTGGGTAGGGTATGATTTTTGCGGGATGAGATGACGGTTTTATTGGCACTTTATTGGCACTATTTTGGGGTGCGTGTGACTTTTTGATCACTTGTTATTACACTTTTTGTGATGTAAGGTGACAAGGTATCTTTTTATGGTATTCACCTGAGGGGTTAGGTCATGTGATATTTTTATAGAGCAAGTTATTAGGAACGCTGCGACACCTAATATGTATACTTTTTTTGTTTTGGAAGTTTTACACAATGATTTCATTTTTGAAGCAAAAAAAAATCATGTTTTAGTGTTTCCATATTCTGAGAGCCATAATATATTTAATTTTTTGGGCGATTACCTTGGGTAGGGTATGATTTTTGTGGGATGAGATGGCACTATTTTGGGGTGCGTGTGACTTTTTGATCGCTTGGTATTACACTTGATGTAAGGTGACAAAAAAATGGTTTATTTAGCACAGGTTTTATTTTAAATTTTTCACGGTGTTCATCTGGGGGGTTAGATCATGTGATATTTTTATAGAGCTGGTCGATACAGACGCGGAGATACCTAATATGTATACTTTTTTTTATTTATGTAAGTTTTACACAATAATATCATTTTTGAAAAATCATGTTTTAGTGTCTCCATATTCTGAGAGCCATAGTTTTTTTCAGTTTTTTGGCGATTATATTAGGTAGGGTCTAATTTTTGGCGGGATGAGATTACTGTTTGAAACATTATTTTTCAAACTTTTTTTGGGGACTTAAACTTTTGGGGGTCTAATCCCTTTACAATGCATGCCAATACTTCTGTATTGGAATGCATTGGCTGTATGAGTAATACAGTGAGTATAACTCATACAGCTTCCGGCCTGTGAGATCCAGGGGGCTGGATCTCACAGGCTCGTCACCAGAAGGCAGCGCGATGCCTTCCATGCCATCGGGTCCCCCCTTCAGCCTCATGGGGACCCGATGGCACTGCCCGCCGCAGCCACAACCGCAGGTAAAAGCCGCAAACCGCAGGTCTGAATTGACGGGACCCCTTCGCACATTTAGCCAAGGTGCCTGCTCAATGCTTTGAGCAGGCATCTTGCTCCGATCACCGCCCGCCGGTGATCGGCAATACACATGACGTACCAGTACGTCATGTGTCCTTAAGTACCAGGACAACATGCCGTACCGGTACTTCATGTGTCCTGAAGAGGTTAAACCTTATGGTAGCTGTAGAAAATTACCAACTTCTTATTATCAGCTAGAAAGTCCCAAAAGTATCCAGTAACCCCTTCCACAGTGCTGTGCAAACACAGTGGGATGCGAAAGTTTGGGCAACCTTGTTAATCGTCATGATTTTCTGTATAAATCGTTGGTTGTTACGATAAAAAATGTCAGTTAAATATATCATATAGGAGACACACACAGTGATATTTGAGAAGTGAAATGAAGTTTATTGGATTTACAGAAAGTGTGATATAATTGTTTAAAACAAAATTAGGCAGGTGCATAAATTTGGGCACCACAAAAAAGAAATGAAATCAATATTTAGTAGATCCTCCTTTTGCAGAAATTACAGCCTCTAAACGCTTCCTGTAGGTTCCAATGAGAGTCTGGATTCTGGTTGAAGGTATTTTGGACCATTCCTCTTTACAAAACATCTTTAGTTCATTCAGGTTTGATAGCTTCCGAGCATGGACAGCTCTCTTTAAGTCACACCACAGATTTTCAATTATATTCAGGTCTGGGGACTGAGATGGCCATTCCAGAACGTTGTACTTGTTCCTCTGCATAAATGCCTTAGTGGATTTTGAGCAGTGTTTAGGGTCGTTGTCTTGTTGAAAGATCCAGCCCCGACGCAGCTTCAGCTTTGTCACTGATTCCTGGACATTGGTCTCCAGAATCTGCTGATACTGAATGGAATCCATGCGTCCCTCAACTTTGACAAGATTCCCAGTCCCTGCACTGGCCACACAGCCCCACAGCATGATGGAACCACCACCATATTTTACTGTAGGTAGCAGGTGTTTTTCTAGGAATGCTGTGTTCTTTTTCCTCCATGCATAACGCCCCTTGTTATGGCCAAATAACTCAATTTTTGTTTCATCAGTCCACAGCACCTTATTCCAAAATCAAGCTGGCTTGTCCAAATGTGCTTTAGCCCACCTCAAGCGGCACTTTTTGTGCTGTGGGCAGAGAAAAGGCTTCCTCTGCATCCCTCTCGCATACAGCATCTCCTTGTGTAAAGTGCGCTGAATGGTTGAACGATGCACAGTGACTTCATCTGCAGCAAGATGATGTTGTAGGTCTTTGGTGCTGGTCTGTGGGTTGACTCTGACTGTTCTCACCATTCGTTGCTTCTGTCTATTCGAGATTTTTCTTGGTCTGCCACTTCGAGCCTTAACTTGAACTGAGCCTGTGGTCTTCCATGTCCTCAATATGTTCCTAACTGTGGAGACAGACGGCGGAAATCTCTGAGACAGCTTTCTGTATCCTTCTCCTTAACTATGATGGTGAACAATCTTTGTCTTCAGGTCATTTGAGAGTTGTTTTGAGACCCCCATGTTGCTACTCTTCAGAGAAAATTAAAAGAGGAGGGAAACTTACAATTGACCCCCTTAAATACTCTTTCCCATAATTGGATTCACCTGTGTATGTAGGTCAGGGGTCACTGAGCTTACCAAGCCAATTTGAGTTCCAATAATTAGTTCTAAAGGTTTTGGAATCAATAAAATGACAACAGTGCTCAAATGTATGCACCTGCCTAATTTTATTTAAACAACTATAGCACACTTTCTGTAAATCCAATAAACTTCATTTCACTTCTCAGATATCACTGTGTGTGTCTCCTACATGATAGATTTAACTGACATTTATTATCGTAACAACCAACGATTTATACAGGAAAATCATGACGATTAACAAGGTTGCCCAAACTTTCGCATCCCACTATAACTAAGTCTACCTTCACACTCGCGTTTGGGGCGGATCCGTCATGGATCTGCACAGATGGACCCGTTCAGATAATACAACCGTCTACATCCGTTCAGAATGGATCCATTTGTATTATCTTTAACATAGCCAAGACGGATCCGTCCTGAACACCTTTGATAGTCAATGGAGGACGGATCCGTCCCCATTGACTTACATTGTGTGTCAGAACGGATCCGTTTGGCTCAGTTTCGTCAGACGGACACCAAAATGCTGCAAGCAGCGTTTTGGTGTCCACCTCCAAAGTGGAATGGAGACGGAACGGAGGAGAACTGATGCATTCTGAGCGGATCCTTTTCCATTCAGAATGTATTAGGGCATAACTGATCCGTTTTGGAGCGCTTGTGAGAGCCCTGAACGGATCTCACAAACGGAAAGCCAAAACGCCAGTGTGAAAGTAGCCTAATAGTGCGCGCGCATGCATAATAGCGCAATCGAAAAGAATATCACAAAATCACGAATATTCGCCTAAATATTTGTGATATATCGTGAATTTGAATATTGACAGGTTGCTTGATGTAAGCGATACACCTGTCAATGTGTAAGCAAGCTAGCATACTGTACAAATGGCCATTCTGGCCAGCGTGCCCAAGGAGGCATTTTGTTCCATGCACGCCCCCCACTGTGACAATTGGGTGTCTTGGCCAGCGTCATCCTCATCATTGTCCTCCTGCACCTCTGAGTCCTCCTCCTCTTACAGTGACAGCCCCTCATCCTCATCTTCCTCCTCCTCCATGGCAGATTCCCTTAATGTCTCCCCAACAGCCATAGGATGGGTCAGCTGCTCTTCTTCACCTTCGGCACGAGCGTCAGCATCTGTTCTAAGATAAATATGAGAGGGATGACATTGTTCATGCCACAGTTGTCCCTGCTGGCAAACTTTGTGTCCTCTTCAAAGGGCTTCAGCACCCAACGGGCGTCTTGGATTAGCTGCCACTGCCTGACCTCGAAGCCACACATGCTCCCTGCTGCTGAGGCTGTCTGGTGCATGACAAAATCGTTCACGGCTTTCCGTTGCTCATAGAGACGCTCAAACACATGTGAATTTCGGCGAGTTGGCACGTCGAAGATTAAGCACCTGTAGGAGCAGGCCGTTCTGTTGCTGCAGGTCCAGGAGAGTGGTCCTTGCCACATAACAGTGTCTGAAGTGCTTGGACAGTCTCCCGGACTTTGCCAGAACCTTGCAGAAGCCAGTGTACTTATTTAGAAAGTGCTGCACCACTAGGTTGATGACCTGCGCCATGCAGAGAGCCTGTGTTATATACAGGATCTGTTCTTTTCTTTATTTTTCTGTTCTTCTGACGGATCAGAAGTACGGAAAACTAAACAGTGATGTGAACCCGGCCTTATACTCTCTCTGTGTAATATCCACTTGTATCCAATAATACCAGCCTGGACATGCTGGGAGTTGTAGTTCTCTCCACTTTTACCTCTCCCTGTGTTGCCCCCTAATTTCAATAATAACAATCTGGTGATGATGTGTCTTGTAGTTCTCTTGTCACCATTATAATGTTCTGCAGCAGCTGAGGCATGTATTAAGCTTTGTTCTCGTCTGTGCTGGTGGCGTTCGCTGTTCTGCTGTCATAGGAGCACAACAACTAAACTCACCGTAGTTCCGGATTTGGCACTTCCTGGATGACAACAACTGACAGATCCCGCTGACTATGATGAGATCTGGCGGTTTTCCATCTGTCAGGCTATAAAATTGTGTCCAACATTTATGACCTGATTTGCGAATGAGTCCCCTAACATAGATGTGATCAAAGCCCTATATGTTCTCTAGCATCAGATTAAAAACTTCACACTGGACCTCAAGCAACTTGGATTTGGTGCCTCTCCACTCTTTCTTCAGACTCTGTAACTTTGATTTCCAAATAAAATGCAAAACTTACTTTCATCTGAAAACAGGACTTTGGACCACTGAGCAATGGTTCCGTCCTTTTTCTCCTTAGCCCAGGTAAGACGCTTCTGACGTTGTCTCTGGGTCATGAGTGGCTTGACACAAGGAATGTGACAGTTGTAGCCCATGTCCTCCTGAATATGTCTATGTGTGTGGTGGCTCTTGAAGCACTGACTCCAGCCTCAGTCCACTCCTTGTGAATCACCGCAATTTCTTAAATGGCCTTTTCTTGACAATCCTTTCAAGGCTGTGGTTATCCCTTTACTTGTGCACCTTTTTCTACCACACTTTTACTTCCTCTCAACTTTCAATTAATGTGCTTGGATACAGCACTCTGTGAACAGCCAGTTTATTCATTAATGACCTTCTGCTGCTTACCTTCCTTACGGATGGTGCCAATGACTGTCTTCTGGACAACTGTCAAGTCAGCAGTCTTCCCCATGATTGTGTAGCCTACTGAACCAGATTGAGGGACCACTTAAAGGCTTAGGAAACCTTTGCAGGTGTTTTGTGTTGATTATCTGATTAGCATGTGACACCATGAGTCTACAATATTGAACTTTTTTACAATATTCAAATTTTCTGAGATACTGACTTTTGGGTTTTAATTAACTGTAAGCCATAATCATCAACATTAAAAGAATTTGTGTTCGGATCGGCTATCAGAAAGGTGTCCCTAACCTATCTAACCCTATCTTCAACAAGCAGTAGAATTGTGCCGTAACTGCTGCTGTAGGGCAGCCTAAAGGGGGCCACCCCTATATGAAGTGACTGTAAGATGGCGTGGGTGGGTGGGTGAAATCAGCTGAACCGTCGTCAGCCTAGGCCTACAGGAGCCTATAAATAGCCTAGTACCCACCCAGCCTGGCCTCACAGGTGCAAGTAAGTAGCCATGTAATCAGCCTCTCCTCTCACAAATACAGCAAAATACTAGTATTTTACTTACACTTTTGTTCGGATCGGCTATCAGAAAGGTGTCCCTAACCTATCTAACCCTATCTTCAACAAGCAGTAGAATTGTGCCGTAACTGCTGCTGTAGGGCAGCCTAAAGGGGCCAAAAAGCATGGACCTTATTTAGAGTAAATATATACATACCATTACGATGCCCGCTTTGAACGCCGAAAACTCTGCCCGATGAAGGTGCGGAATATACCGTACATATCAGCGACTTCTATACACCTTACCTCTTTGTCACGTGCCGTTGTTTTAGGAGGTAGCTAAAGTTGATGGTAGTCAGAAACGATTTACCCCTATGTTGACGATCATATGAACATATTGCAAGAAGGTCTGAACCCGGGAGCTGCGAACTGAAATAACAATGGTGAATGTGATAGAAGACTTAATGAAGTCCAACCATTCGCTAAGGGCCCTGCTCGGACACCAACTATTGCTGGTAGCAAATACTACACCTATACTTATCCCCCAGGCCACTGCTTAAATTCTTTCTTATTATTAATAAAGGACCCAAAAACTTAGAGGATGGCATAAGCTGCTTAACTCTGATAATGGATCGGGACGTAATCGCGACAGGACTTATTAACCTGTAGTCGTGCCATGATTTCGTGATCGCCTGAAGACGTGACAGGACTTATTAACCTGTAGACGTGACAGGATTTCGTAATCGCCTGTAGTCGTGACAGGACTTATTAACCTGTAGACGTGACAGGATTTCGTAATCGCCTGTAGTCGTGACAGGACTTATTAACTGCCAGGCGCGAGAGACCCTAATGGCGGGGCCAGGCGTCTGCGAGGGAAGAAATGTAACCTGAAGGAAAGCAGCTATGTTCATTAGGAGAACGGTATCAGAGCGGTGCACTGACTGCCCCCGAGAAAATACTGAGTAACCATGATGTAGCAATGAAAAGAAAAATGCGGCCTTAAGTGGAAGCCGAAGTGATGTATGAACAGCTGGGTGAACGCAGCTGTGGATGTGAGTAGTGCCTGAAACATGGTATGGGCCCAGCTGTGAGCATGAAGAGCACTGTATAACGCAGCTGTGAATGCAATCTGAGATAACAGGGGATCAATGTTATGCAACAGCAACTCATGAACGCAGCTCTAGTGGTGAACAGAGTATAAATTGTAAATGCAGACACATGGACATAGCTATGAAGGTAACACCCCCACATAATGCTTGCAGGCTTTTTTTTTTTTTTTTCTTCTTCGGGATGGTCACCACAGCACCACCAAAAAAGGGAAACAAAAAACAAAAACATAAACGTGTATGAACATGAACCTTGAAGCAACGACAATAAGGCAACATATAATGCACCTATACCCCAGCGCAGAACCGCTGACACATGCGTGCCCATAACATACAGTTTATAGATAAACCACTCTTATCTATAGGAGCATCAGAACTCAAATGCGGGCGCCTCGACTGATCTGCGTGGATCCCCACATGCAGACCCCTGGTATACATACCCCAACTCCTTGCCTGTTTGGCATTAGCTACGGATGTGCCCCTGCATGTTAAAAACACACATTTTTTTTTTTTTTTTTAAATAGAGGAAACCTGCGACCATACCTACACCAGGCGCCTGCTAGGCCAACAACTATAAGCAATGACCCCCAACAAGCCCCTAGACAGCCGAGCATTCCCTAGACCGTTAGCACCCCGCTCTGCTTTGAACCAGAGTACTGCGCATCGCATGCCGCCCTGTAGGCACCATGCCATCAAATGCCATACCACAGCATTTTTATTTTATTTTTTTCCTTACCAAAAACACAGCATGCATGACTTGAACCAACTAACAACCCTCATTCAACCGTTTAGCGCCCGACTCTGCTACATCTCAGAGCGCTACATGTCACAGACCGCAGCGTTGGTCCCGTGCAAACCACTCCGATCCTACCGTGAATACCAGCGCCCTGCTAAGACATTCTGCCATCGCCCAGCCGTAAGGAGCCTCCACACCATGCTGCTGTATCCTAGAGCTGACTCACAGGTAGTGAAATCAGCTGAACCGTCGTCAGCCTAGGCCTACAGGAGCCTATAAATAGCCTAGTACCCAACCAGCCTGGCCTCACAGGTGCAAGTAAGTAGCCGTGTAATCAGCCTCTCCTCTCACAAATACAGCAAAATACTAGTATTTTACTTACACTAAGCACCCGAAATAGATCACTCTGTGTGTAAGGCCTAATGCACACGACAGTTTTTTTTCACGGTCCGCAAAATGGGGTTCCGTTGTTCCGTGATCCGTGTCCGGTTTTTTTCCCGTGTGTCTTCCATGATTTTTGGAGGATCACCAGACATGAAGGAAAGTTAAAAAAAAGTCGTTTTGGTGTCCGCCTGGCCGTGCGGAGCCAAACGGATCCGTCCTGACTTACAATGCAAGTCAATAGGGACGGATCCGTTTGACGTTGACACAATATGGTGCAATTGCAAACGGATCCGTCCCCCATTGACTTTCAATGTAAAGTCAGGGTATATTTTAACTTGAAGCGTCCCCATCACCATGGGAACGCCTCTATGTTATAATATACCCAGGGCCCAGGGGCGTAACTAGAGGTGACTGGGCCCCACAGCAAATTTTTGTATGGGCCCCCCCCCCCCCGTGTAAACCCCGCTCCTTTGGCTAGTCACGATCTAGACCAGAATAGGCTGCCACGCCATCCTTTTCCTATTATATATATTATATACATACACACACACACCCTATCTGTCATGTAGTGTCATTCTATCATACTGTTGTGGGGGCCGTGTCAAAGTCTTAGGCCCCTTTCACACGGGCAAGGTTTCGGCGCGGGTGCAATGCGTGATGTGAACGCATTGCACCCGCAATGAATCCGGACCCATTCACTTCAATGGGGCTGTGCAGATGAGCGGTGATTCTCACGCATGACTTGTGCGTTGCGTAAAAATTGCAGCATGTTCTATATTCTGCGTTTTTCACGTAGCGCAGGCCCCACAGAAGTGAATGGGGCTGCTTGAAAATTGCATTGCATCCGCAAGCATTGCGGATGCAATGCGATTTTCACGGATGGTTGCTAGGAGATGATAGGGACCCGAACTTTATTATTTTCCCTTATAACATGGTTATAAGGGAAAATAATAGCATTCTTAATACAGAATGCATAGTAACATGTGGCTTGAGGGGTTAAAAAAATTATAAAATAATTATTCACCTCATCCACTTGATCGCGCAGCCCGGCTCGTCTTCTTTCAGGACCTGGCAGGAAAAGTACCTTTGGTGACGTCACCACGCTCACCACCAGGTTGCTAGGATATATTGTTTGTAAACTTTTAGTTTTTTATCACGTGCATGAAAAACGCATCAAAACGCATTGCACCCGCGCAGAAAAAACTGAACGCAATCATAGACAAAACTGACTGAACTTGCTTGAAAAATGGTGGGAGTTTCACTGAATGCACCCTGAACGCATCTGGAGCCAACCAGTATCGTTTGTGTGAAAGGGGCCAGCCATTCCCGTATTGCGGACCGCATATGCAGATCAGCAATAAATGGGCACCCTTCCGTGTGCATTCCGCATCACGGATGCGGACCCATTCACTTCAATGGGTCCGCAAATCCAGAGATGCGGAAGGGTGCGAAACGGAATCACAGAACGAAACACTACGTAAGCACTACCAGGGCTTCTGTGGGGTTCCATTCCGCTCTTCCGTTCCACCAAGAGATAGAACATCTCCTTTTTGCAGAATTGTGCTTTCCTGGGTAATATACCCGGAGAGGTGAACATGACATCACACTACACTGTATGTGCAGCACAGTATGACCCCTGCTGTAGCATAGGCACCCATTCTATGTATTGCTGCAGGGCTGACACCGACTGTAGTCTGTCCCCATGGTCTGAGCCCCTGGTAACCAGTCGAGCAGCTAGAAATGACTGGGCCCCACAGCAAATTTTTAAATGGGCAGGCAGGCGTCATACAGTGGCATTTGATTTTTTAACATACATGTGTTTTTACTGGACTAAAAACTCTATGGTGAACGGATGTCACTGTCATGGCATCAGTATGAGGCATCCGAATACGTTTTTTTGTATACGTTAAACGGATGGGAAAAACGTGATGTGAACCCAGCCTTAAAGGGGTTGTCTGGGTTCATTTTCACCCCGGCAGCCCCCCTGACATGAGCATCGGTGGAGTTCATGCTCCGATGCTCTCCTTAGCCCTGCGCTAAATTGCGCAGGACAAAGACATTTTTTTGGAGATCTGGTGACGTACCGAGGCTCTCCATGGGGCTGCCAGGGACCCCGGTGATGTCACCGGCACTGATGGGCGGGATTTAGCTCTGCCCTAGCCAGTAAAACGGCTAGGGCAGAGCTAAAGCCCGCCCCTCAGAGCCGGTGACGTCACCGAACACACTGCTGGGCGGAAATTGCTGCCCGGCAGTGTGTTATTGAAAACAAAAGAGCCCGTGCGATTTAGCGCAGGGCAAAGGAGCGCATCGGAGCATAAGATGCTCCGATGCTAGCCTCAGGGGGGCTGTCTGGGTGAAAATAAGGGTATGTCCGGGTTCAGCTCTGAACCCGGACAACCCCTTTAAATGTGGGACAAAAATGTGATGTGAACTAGTGGTGCATTGTACAGTTGTGGGAAAAAACATACTCGCCTGCTCCCCGCCGCTCCATGATCTTCCAGTCCCCATTCTGGCCTCATACTGGTGTCCCCAAGCTGCACATGGGCGCCCAGAGGAGTGTGGCATCAGATGGATAGGGGGCCTAGAGGGCAGGGCATCAGATAAGTAGGGGGCCCACAGGACAGAACTGGGGGGGCAGCAGATGAATGCAGCTGGGGGGGGGGGGCTACATGAGATGCAGGACAGCTAGGGTTGGCAGGCATACGCCTGGAATGTATGGGCTCCTGATAGTGACAGGCACAGGCTCTTCTTTCTGCAGCACTTCCTGTCACCATTCAGTCCCCCCTCTCCCTCCTGTTACTGCCGACTACAGAGCAGTCTCTGTAGCAGAAGCTGGGCTGTACTAATAGTTAGGAGAGGGAGGGGAGACAGGATCTCCCTGTAGCACACTGTACTGAGCCCTGGCTGCACTATTAAGCAGCCAGGCTCCTCTATTAATGGTCCGTGCTGATGGGCGGGGCTTAGCTCCCTGCTCTGCTCCGAGGACATTCTAAAGCAGCAGTGAAGTGAGTGTAGAGGGGGTGTGGCCAGTCTGTTTACTACTGCTCCGGCCCCTTGTCAGCCAGGGCCCCGAAGCAGCTGCTTCCCCTGCTTCCCTGGTAGGTACGCCACTGAATATACCATCGGATTTGAGTTATATCGTGAAAACTCAGATCCGACAGTATATTCTAACACAGAGGTGTTCCCATAGTGATGGGGACGCTTCAAGTTAGAATATACTAAGAACTGTGTACATGACTGCCCCCTGCTGCCTGGCAGCACCCGATCTCTTACAGGGGGCTGTGATTTGCACAATTAACCCCTGAGGTGCTGCAGAGATCAGGTGCTGCCAGGCAGGAGGGAGCAGACCCCCCTCCCTCCCTCCCTCCCCTGTATTACATTCATTGGTGCTCAGTGCGGCCTCCCCCCCCCCCCCCACCTAATTAAAATCCCCCCCCATATACTATGGCCCCAGTTGTGCCCCCATACATATATTACGGTCCCAGTTGCCTCAGCAGTATATGGAACCCAACAATTAGTTGCAGTGGTCACATGATTTCTGTAGCCAAAGTCTATAGTGGAGGATCTGAGTGGCCATGCTGGAAGAGGCAATAAATAAAATGGGTCAAGTAAACATTATTTTATGACAATTTGAAGCATTTTTTTTATAATTTGGACACTTGGTGAGGGTGACAAGTCATGATTTCCTTTGTATAGCACAGATATGGTCAGTGCATCGGGCATCATCATTAGTGTTATCTCTATGGGATATCCTCAAATCACCACCTGCTGTGAGTCAACATGGCAAAAACTAAGTTGAAGTGCCCCCTCCCACATCATCTTATATTTCACTGTTGAAATGATGTTTTTGTTTTTTAGTGGAATAGTTTTAATCGCATTATACTTGAGGATCAGTGTTCTATCAAAGAGGATTTATTTAGTTGTTTGTGTCCATAGAGCATAAAAGAAAATTGAAAGATCCGTCAAATTTTTTTCTTTATCTAGTAAAAGTATACCACAAAGTACAAATACCTAGACGGTAAAATATTATTTGCTTCAACAGAAAGATAAAAGCACTTTGAAAATGCAAGGTTGAATAAATATTATGGCAGAATTAGAATTGATAAAATTGTTACGCACAGAGTTGGTTATCAAAAGGTACCTTATTCACTTGAAGAGCTGAAAGTACCAACTGGGGACATACTGAACTACTGTAGTGGAAGATCTCCCATGAGGAAAAAGGGGAGTGGAGGGAACCCACTCACGTTGGTCTTGTGCAATGAATCAAGGTGACTAGATCTTCCCAAAATAATTATGCTCATCTCAACTCAACAAAAGGGGTTATGCCATGATTGATGTAAAAAATTAAAATCAGACATCATATAGCACATGACAATACCTTTCTAAGGATACTTTCACACTAGCGTTTTTCTTTTCCGGCGCTGAGTTCCGTCCTAGGGGCTCAAATCCGGAAAAGAACTGATCAGTTTTATCCTAATGCATTCTGAATGGAGAGTAATCAGATCTTTTTGACTGATCAGGCTTTTCAGAAAACCGTAGCATGTTGTATTTTTACCTCCGGCCAAAAATCCTGAACATTTTGACTGAACGCCGGTCTTTTTCCCATTGACTTGCATTAGCGCCGGATCCGGCGCCATGTGTTCAGTCAAACCGGATCCAGCTTTTGCATGTTAAACCCGAAAAATGTGAAAAAAAAGTTAGTCCATAAATAGCGGATCCGTTTTTTCCAATGCATTCTTTTCATTGTGATCAAAATCCTGATCAGGATTCAAATGTGATCCGTTTTCACCCGTTTTTCCGGATCCGGCGGGCAGTTCCGGTGTCGGAATTGAACGCCGGATTTAAACAACGCTAGTGTGAAAGTAGCCTAACAAAGCTAGAACCAGCCCTGTACCTCACCTGGATCCAGAGATCTCCCCATTCATTGCTAAAAATTGCTCTGCTACATTATCTTTGTCCTGGCAGTTCAGGGGGCATATCTGTCATGGCAGGTGTGCTTTCAGACTCACAGATAACCCACCAACCAGGCTCTGGGCGAGAGACAGGGGAAGGGTCACCTCCTAGCTAATCCCTGACCTCTTTCCCTGCACTGCCCAGCCCACATGCAGATCTTAAAGGTAGGTATGATGTGTCCCCGTGCCTGGGCTGAAAAAAACCTAAATTCCCTGAGATGGTGAAGAGGAGAAATAGGAGCAGACTGCTCGCACAGAACCTGGATGGGAGAGATGACACAAAGCAACCAAACTAGAAATCACACTTATCTTTCTGAGCTGGAACAGACAACCTTCCTTCCTAGCTTCCAAGACCACAATGATTCCTATAATCCGCTCAGAGCACTGGGATGGTGTGCTATTTAAACTAATGACCCCACCCAGTGCATCTGATGAGAGGCTGATCCAGCACGGCTCCAAAACAAACACTAAACTCATGCTGCTAGCCTAGCCGACCTCCGCACATCGTCAGAGTGGGGCATGACAATATCCTTTCCTCTGCAGCTCCTTCTATGTAATTGCCACAGCTTCTAATAGTACATATGGCAGGTGGCAGTTGAAGATTTAAACTGAGCGCGTTCAACCAGCTTAGTGAGATGGACAATAAATAAGGAGAAGAGCAAACAGCAGGTGGTGCTACACAGATATATTTTGTAATAGCTCAATGGCTATAGTACATTTTTCATTACATGCAAACACAAAAATATTCAGATCCAGATGCTGGTGTGAAAAATGTAGAATATGTTTCGTGACACAACCCCTTTAAAGGAGCATTCCAAGATTTTAATATCCTTAGAAACCTCAGGGGTCCAACACCCCCACCGATCAGCTGTTTCAGGGGAGCTCGGACGCCAGAACGACACAGCTCCATCTATTATGCAGTGGACAGAGCTGGTAACTACAGCACTGCTCCCATTCACCTGCGATTACCAGCTTGCTAATTGTATCTTTAATTCCCCTTGTTAATTATAGCTAATTATTTGGAGCTATAAAGCACTATTTAATTGCTGCTGTTTTGTATCACCCACTTTATAGGGAGCAGCTATCAAGTTCTGAACTTACCCTCCTGGCTACAGAGCTCCTCTTCAGGTCTAGGCCGCACTTCACTGGGTCCTGACACCATCCAGAAGTCTGGTCTGGAGTTAGAAGAATGGTGTAGACCAGGCATCCTCAAACTGCGACCCTCCAGCTGTTCGGGCATGCTGGGAGTTGTAGTTTTGCAACAGCTGGAGGGCCGCAGTTTAAAGATGACTGGTGTAGACTATAGGCATGGCATGGCACAGTGGTTGGAGGAGAAGGGTTTGGGGTAAGTTTCTAGAACAGTCCAGAACCTATGGTCTACCTAATCTGCCACTGACTGGTTAAATGGCCAGAATTAGAGTTTTCTCTATAGGAAAGAGTTAAGTAAATGAAAGAATAATTCTGTCATTCAGGTAACGCTATTGTTACTTAGTTTTCCTTTGTCTACTCTTACATTTTATGCTTCGGAGGCCACTTGCTCACCTTTTGTTCTGTCAGACTGCAAAAATTCATATAATGCTAAGTAGTCATTCTTACTCTATTTTGCCGTGATTTTTTTTTTTCATTAAGCACTTAAGTTATAGTCGAGAGGTATTTTGCTTATGTGGACTAACCAGAAAAAAGCTCTTCTGCTGTTTCTCAGAGCGGTACTCCCTTTTCCTTTCCATCCTCCAGAACTCCTTACATAAAGCAACACAAAGAGTATTTGAAAGCTAGTCTAGCCACGTTCAGGTGGCAACATCATATTTTTGGGGTCATGGCCAATTAGATAAAATGAATATAACTGCGTACGTTTCAGATGTAGAATAGTCAGCGCTGTCTTTTCATCTCCCCAAATCCAGATTCTTTTGCCCTCCATTGACAACTGCATGTTTTAAATAATCTCTGTATGTCAAGGATACGGTTTGCAGATTGTATGTGTAATAGGGGTGAACCTCAAGTAACTCTTCTCTTGTCCCCTTGCAAAGCAATGCTGTGTGAATGTGTCCTTAAGAATCGTGTGCCATTATGTGTGCTATCTAAAGGCCCATTCCGAAAACCAAATTTTGGCAAGGACACCTCAGCAAAATTCTGCTGGTGGCCACGTGATATTTGCTTCCCACTACTTGAAATGGGATGCAGTACATCCCATCTTGGCGCGGTGTCCAGACAGACTCCGCTTGAAGCCGTGATGGAGACTGGTATATTCTGTCATTGGGATCTGGAGATACAGAGGGATAGAGAGAGCACACTGGGGCCCTCAGAGACATCACTGAAAGAAAGAGAGCTTGATCTGATATTCATGGGCTATCCTCAGGACAGTCCATCAGTGTTCTGATCCCAGAAAACCCCTTTAATTTTTCCACCGTAAACTCCACCGCAGAAATCTGGGGCTGACCCTCAAGTTTCTATCACAATTTTGCATTTTGGATGTACATGCGGCTTTAGCCCCAATCAGTGGGGAACATGCCCCTTCTTGACACAGTCATTGAAATCCAAGCAGTTTTCAGCACGTGGACTAGGCCAGTTTCACACTAGCAGCAGAGTTAGGGCCGTTTCACACGAGCAGATGCCGTGCGTGGCATCCGCTCCGTGAAAGAGTGCCAAGACCCGCTGCAGACTGCAGAGGCACGGAGCATTAACATGACTGTTCCAGCAGGGAATGCGGCCGGATCTCCACCGGTTCCCATTAAGTTATTGCAGGCTGGACAGAGCCTTACAAACTTACGGCAGCACCATAATACATTCAGATCCACCATGCTGTTCTCTGCCGGAACAGAGTGCCGGAACTCTGCCTCTAGTGTAAAACTAGCCCAAAGGCTACTTTCACACGCACGTTTCACGGATCCTTTTGAAACGGATCTGTTACACAAATGACAAAACGGAGGCGAACGGAACCCATTCAAACTAATAAGTCTGTATAGAGGATATGTTTGTCACTTTTGTTTCCGTTTTGGCTTCCATTTAGCGGATCCGTTTTTAAGGAGGCGTTTCTTAAAGTGTCCACCCACTTTTACAGTGTACTTAAGCAGGGAAACCTCCATTCAGGCTCTTTGTGTTTTGGGATCATGTTGCCTGCACACTTACGTCTGCGATTGAGGTTACTAATCCTCAAAGCGAGATGGAGAAGACGTGCCCAGGTATTGGGTCCACCCGATAAGTTCCCAACAGATGACCAGAGGTGTTTTTTCTGTCCTGTATTTGGATAACCCCTTTAACAAGCATTATTTCTCGTGACAAGGCAGATTGTGGGATGTTGTCAAACAACAAAAACATAATGGTGCCTTGCAATATTGAGGAAGGGCCAATAGCTTAAAGGGGTTGTCTCAACAAAGACGATGGGAGCATATCGCTAGGATATGCCACCATTGACTTATAGCTTATAGTTGCGTACCAGCGCATGTACACGCACCTATATCGAGAACATAAAAGTGTTGGTGAGCGCACTGCGCAGGAACATCATCGCCTCCCGAGCGCAGGGCAAGGGAGAGCATTGGAGCTTGAAATGCTCCGTTGCTATCATCAGGGCGGCTGGTGGAGGTGGACTGTCGCGGTGTGGACTGTCTTGGGCTGGCAATGCTAGCCCCCCTGTCCTCCATGAAGGCTGAATAAAAATGACGGGCCGTAGGAAAGGATGCGAGGCAAATTTGTGGGGTGTCGAGAGAGGATAGGTCTGAACTGGAGGGTTCCCGAGCATGTGTGGAGGAGGGAGTTTGGAAAGAAGTGGGAGGAAAATAGTGTGGAGAAGGAGAAGAAGAAAATGAGGCAGAAGGGAACACATGCTCGGGGGGTAGGGCGTAGGTGTGGGATGGGGGGCGGTGCAAGATTTCCCATGACCCGTTTTCAACTATGTTCTTAAACTCATGCACCTGCTCGGGCGACATTTTGTCCATCACAGGGACTAAGATTAGCGCATAAAGGTGATGAGGGCTGAATTGACGTGCCATCTCTGCCCCCTCCCAGCGGCGTATCAAGTCATCCCTCATTAACTTTATTTCTTCCGCGAAACCTACTAGAGCGTCAGATACGACCTCTGCAAGGTTTGCAGAATCACTGCGACAGCTCCTACCGGATCTCTGGCTGTTCAACAGGGCTCTCAAATTCTAGTGGACATTAAGAGCCTCTGTTGAGCATAGGGACCCGGTAGGAGACCGGGATTGTCCTAAGCAGGTTCATGATGGACAGGAGGGCTGGGGGTGGCGGTCGGTTCCGGGTTCGCCTCAAGAGGTGGGTCAGGCACCCGAGTGCTGCTGGCAGTTCTGTAGGAAAAAAGAAAAAATAATTAGCCTTCAAATACTGCATTCAGGTTCTATGCTATGGCTACCTCCGACCATAGGGGGCTGCCTGGAACAGAGAGGCCAAACGCTCCTCTGTCTCAGACAGCCCCTTGAACTCATAGGGAGAGGAAATCAAACTCTCTTTCCAGGACTTAAAAAAAAAATATTACCTTCTTAACAGTGATGGTCAGTTCGCAGTGTTCGCCAGCGAACACATGCAGACTGCCATCTTTAGTAATGTAGACTCACCTGTCCTGTGCCTGTGCCGGGAGCCGGTCTGAAATCAATTGCAGTCACCGGGAGAAGGTAGTTCCGAGAACAGCCCGATGAAGGCCCCCGACTGCATTTGATTTCAGACCGGCTCCCGGCACAGGCACAGGTAAGGGCTTACCTGTGCATTGCCGGACGGGTGAGTCTACCTTACTAAAGATGGCAGCCCGCATGTGTTCGCTGGCGAACAGTGCGAACTGACCATCACTGCTTCTTAACGCCAAAGTCCATCTTAGGAACCCCAAGGCGGCACTATACATATAGGACGGCCTTGAGGTTGCTGCGGATCCATTCGGGGGCCTGAACCTCCCGATTATAATCCCTCTTGAAGCGGTCCCGGATTGACCGCCACTGAATGAGAACCTTTTGAACAGTGAAAAAAAATGTTGTATGCTGTTAGGTTAACAATATGAATGTGGTAAAAATACATATTGTTGTACTTATCACATTGCCTCTGAGCCGCCATAGTGAGATCCCCCCAGGTGGTGAATAACGCCTCACTGTTCTCCCTCCCGAGCCACTGGGTGCGCTGATGGTCGGCATGGTGAAGGTCAGTGTGGTCCCATAAAGCGGGACGTGCCTCCACCAGTTGGATGAGGAGTTCGTTATCGATATGAGGGACAACAAACTCCTCATCTTCCCTGGTGGAGACTCTGTAACCATGGAATAAAAAGAAAAACTAAATTTAATAAGGCCCCATTCACACATCCGCAATTTCGATCCACATTTTGCGGAACGGAATTGCGGACCCATTCATTTCTATGGGGCCGCACGAAAAAAAAATAGAACATGTCCTATTCTTGTCCGCAATTGCGGACAAGAATAGGCATATTCTATTAGTGCCGGTGATGTGAGGTCTGCAAAACAAACTACGGACGTGTGAATGGAGCCTTAAAGTCCAAAAACCAAATGCTAATTAAAACAACGTATTCGATACTTACACATCCCTGACCACCACGGGCTCTCCCACGAACTCTGGAAGAGACTGGGGGAATCCTGCCTGGCAGCTATAGGTGCAGGTTCCTAACAAAAAAATAAAGAGAAAATGTTAAACCATAGTTATATTTTTTTAAAGACAATATATATAAATATACTTACTTCTTGCCAGCCGTGGTCCGTGCTCAGTCCACCTCCCCTTGGTGACGCCGAGGCTTCAGTAGGTGAGCCGGAGGATGATGAAGAAGAAGCACATACTGATTAATGCAATGAATAAAACAGTATTCCACACTCTAAGCGTTGCTTGTTATACTTACCGGCTGCTGAATTCGACGGCGCCTTCTGGGTCAACCTCTCTGCTCCTAATCAGATGGTGAAGACATCTGTAAGAGACATAATACAAGACCAAATGCAGATTAAAAACGGTATATGAACATGTTTAGAGCAACATTGACAGAGATTTCACATTTATAAAATATTTATTTCAAGAACTTACTTTCCAGTAGATAAGCTCGTGCTTGCCCACTACAGAAAATCCTTCCAATTTACTTTTTCATATATATATATATATATATATATATATACAGGTCCTTCTAAAAAAAAATAGCATATTGTGTTAAAGTTCATTATTTTCTGTAATGTACTGATAAACATTAGACTTTCATATATTTTAGAATCTAAAAAAATGTGCATATCATGAAAAGGTTCTCTAAACGAGCTATTAACCTAATCATCTGAATCAACTAATTAACTCTAAACACCTGCAAAAGATTCCTGAGGCTTTTAAAAACTCCCAGCCTGGTTCATTACTCAAAACCGCAATCATGGGTAAGACTGCCGACCTGACTGCTGTCCAGAAGGCCATCATTGACACCCTCAAGCAAGAGGGTAAGACACAGAAAGACATTTCTGAACGAATAGGCTGTTCCCAGAGTGCTGCATCAAGGCACCTCAGTGGGAAGTCTGTGGGAAGGAAAAAGTGTGGCAGAAAACGCTGCACAACGAGAAGAGGTGACCGGACCCTGAGGAAGATTGTGGAGAAGGACCGATTCCAGACCTTGGGGGACCTGCGGAAGCAGTGGACTGAGTCTGGAGTAGAAACATCCAGAGCCACCGTGTACAGGCGTGTGCAGGAAATAGGCTACAGGTGCCGCATTCCCCAGGTCAAGCCACTTTTGAACCAGAAACAGCGGCAGAAGCGCCTGACCTGGGCTACAGAGAAGCAGCACTGGACTGTTGCTCAGTGGTCCAAAGTACTTTTTTCGGATGAAAGCAAATTTTGCATGTCATTCGGAAATCAAGGTGCCAGAGTCTGGAGAAAGACTGGGGAGAGGGAAATGCCAAAATGCCTGAAGTCCAGTGTCAAGTCCCCACAGTCAGTGATGGTCTGGGGTGCCATGTCAGCTGCTGGTGTTGGTCCACTGTGTTTTATCAAGGGCAGGGTCAATGCAGCCGCTATCAGGAGATTTTGGAGCACTTCATGCTTCCATCTGCTGAAAAGCTTTATGGAGATGAAGATGTCATTTTTCAGCCCGACCTGGCACCTGCTCACAGTGCCAAAACCACTGGTAAATGGTTTACTGACCATGGTATTACTGTGCTCAATTGGCCTGCCAACTCTCCTGACCTGAACCCCATAGAGAATCTGTGGGATATTGGGAAGAGAAAGTTGAGAGACGCAAGACCCAACACTCTGGATGAGCTTAAGGCCGCTATCGAAGCATCCTGGGCCTCCATAACACCTCAGCAGTGCCACAGGCTGATTGCCTCCATGCCACGCCGCATTGAAGCAGTCATTTCTGCAAAAGGATTCCCCACCAAGTATTGAGTGCAGAACTGAACATAATTATTTGAAGGTTGACTTTTTTTGTATTAAAAACACTTTTCTTTTATTGGTCGGATGAAATATGCTAATTTTTTGAGATAGGAAATTTGGGTTTTCATGAGCTGTATGCCAAAATCATCAATATTAAAACAATAAAAGGCTTGAACTACTTCAGTTGGTGTGTAATGAATCTAAAATATATGAAAGTCTAATGTTTATCAGTACATTACAGAAAATAATGAACTTTATCACAATATGCAAATTTTTTTAGAAGGACCTGTATATATGGCTTTTTATATATGGCTTTTTGAAGATGCTAAAAAAAAAAAAAAAAAAAAAAAAAAACATTATTCCCAAGATCATGTTTTTAAAGCCCCCCTCAGTGCCATCAGCCCCCCAGTGCCATAATCTCCCCCATACCATCAGCCCCCCATTGTCATCAGCCCCCCTCATTGCCATCAGCCCCCCTCAGTGCCATCAGCCCCCTCAGTGCCATTACCCCATGCCATAATCTCCCCCCATGCCTTCAGCCCCCCTCAGTGCCATCAGCCCCCCTCAGTGCCATCAGCCCCCTCAGTGCCATTACCCCATGCCATAATCTCCCCCCATGCCTTCAGCCCCCCTCAGTGCCAGGCAGCCCCCATCAGTGACATCATCCCCCCAGTGCCATAATCTCCCCCATGCCATCAGCCCCCCTCATTGCCATCAGCCCCCCTCAGTGCCATCAGCCCCCTAAGTGCCATTACCCCCATGCCATAATCTCCCCCCCATGCCATCAGCCCCATCCTCAGTGCCATCATCCCCCCCTCAGTGCCATCAGCTCCCTCAGTGCCATCAGCTCCCGAAGTGCCATCAGCCCCCCCAGTGCCATAATCTCCCCCCAGTGATTGATAGATAGATGATAGACAGATAGAAAGAGATAAAGAAAGATAGACAGACATTAAAACTTTCTATACTTACCAGTTTGTTTGCCAAGTCCAGCTTGTTTCCCAAGTTGATCCAAGATGGCCGCTGGGGGAGGGGACAATTCTTGAGCATGCTCAGTGAGCAAAATGGTTGGAAACGGATCCGCCTCAAACTGAGCTATTACAAACGGATCTGTCCCCATTGACTTACGGCTCCGTCTTGCTCCGCACCATATGGCGGACAGAAAACCGCTGCAGGCAGTGTTTTGGTGTCCGCCTCCAGAGCGGAATGGTGACTGATCGGAGGAAAACTGATGCATTCTGAGCGGATCCTTTTCTATTAGGGCAAAACTGATCGGTTTTGGACCGCTTGTGAGAGCTCTGAACGGATCTCACAAATGGAAAGCCAAAACGTGAGTGTGATAGTAGCCTAAGATGAGTGTGGTAAGGAAAAATCTACCTGTTATTATGTACACACACAAACCTTTACCTTGCCAGTCTGATCGGCAAACTGAAATGAGCATGTTAGCATTCATACTCCACAGTAGGCAATTTTTTCATTGTTTTTTTTTTTTTTTTGTATATAGCAGTACAATGAAAATTAAGGCCTTGACAACTATGATTGTGTAAAAAAATAAAATAAAAAAGAATAATATTATGATGGAAACCAAGAATGTTTTTTAAATAGATCATTGTATAGAAGGATAAAAAAATAGGCTAAAGTTATGTTATCTAGTTTAAAATCATTCTATATAATATGCAGTTAGCTCTTTCAGTCTAGCAGAAGTGATTGCCTAATAATTGTATCTATAACAGGAATCTACGATACTTTTTGTATGACATGCCAATTAAAAAAATAAAAATAAATTAAACCTGAAGTTCTCGGTGTGCTGTGAGGTACAGGAAAGACATATAACACAAATTGTACGTGACATAAACCAAGGTATGGGGACCAGAATATAGGGGACCCCACCACCACCACCACCAACCATATACTTACTGACAGTGATGGGGGAGGACAACCCTCACTAAGTCAATTTAACTTATTGAATGAGGGCTTCCCTCCCCCTCCACTGTCAGTAAATGTATTGTTGAGGTTAACCCTCACACAATGGTCCCCCATACATTAGTATGTGAATTGTCTTGCATAGTAATGCCAATCGTGGACATTTAAACCCCTCAGATACAATTGTCAAATGTGACCACGGCATCTGAAAGGCCAAAAATCTGGAGGCTACGCTTGCCAGGCAGGAACGCCTCCCACGGGATGAGATCAGGGAAGGCATCTAGGCTTATTACTAGTATATTACAATTCAGGCCTGCAGGTGTCAGCCCTGTATTGGAATATACCGATCTTTGTATATTGTAATGGGTAACATTCCAATGCTTTATACAAATTGCAATCTAACGACTGCATATTGTGGTCCACTTGGGGACCTAAAAAAAGTTTAAAAAAAATAAATAAATAAAAATATTTAAATCACCTTCTTTCCTCAAAATTGACATAAAAATAAAAAATAAACATCATAGGCATTGCTGTGTCTACAAATGTCCACACTATTAAAATATATAAAATACGGTGAGTGGCGTAATGGGAAAAAAAATATGGCCAATTCGACTTTTTTTCATCACTTCACCTCCCTCAAAAATTTTTATAAAAAGTGATCAAAAATTCTAAAACACTCCAAAATAGTATCAATAAATACTACAGATCGTCCTGCAAAAACAATGAGCCCTGGGGGTGGATTCATCTACAATAAGGTAGTATGGTTTAATTAAACAAGAATTCTGCTGACGTAGAACAATGGGCCCATAGCCCTGGCCTCAGCATCATTGACTATGTGAAGGACTTTTACAATAACAATATCTCATAGACGTCTTTGGAAAACATGAAAATGAATCCACTAACAAGAACAGAGACTGCAACAAAGGAGAACTAAATATATACATTAAAAGACAAAAAAATGTGATGATATTTAGCTGTTAAGGCTTCTGTGTGCATTTGTATTAAATGTTTTCTGCTGCTGTTTGAACGGATATTGGAGAAATAAGGAAATAAATAAAGGGATTGTCTATGATTTGAAAAAAAATGTAGTTTTTTACCCAAAACAACTCTGCTTGCCCATGGATTGTGTTTGGTATACTAGTGCATCTACATTTACTTGAGTTCTTAAAGGGAACCTGTCACCTGGATTTTGGGTATAGAGTGGAGGACATGGGCTGCTAGATCGCCCACAATAACATAAAAGCACACAGAGCTATGGGGACTGGATGTGCTAGCGGCGATCTGGCAGCCCATGTCCTCAGCTCTATACATACAATCCAGGTGACAGGTTCACTTTAAGGGGGTTGTCTCATCATGGACAATGGGGGCATATCGCTAGGATATACCTATATAGAGAACGGAGCCCCGCAAGGTGGTTGCTGGAGGACTTCGGTCTGGCCACCGCAAAGCCGGATCGCCATAGAAGTTAATGGAAGCGTACCGCACATGTGCGGCCCCCTCTCCCATTCATTGCTATGGGGCTGACGGAAATAACCGAGCCAGTGCTCGGCTATTTTCGCCGGCCTCATAGAAAATGAATGGAGGGTGGCTGCGCATGCGCAGTGCGCCCTTCTTCACTTGCGGGGCTCTGCAGCATGCTGCGGTTTGCTCTCCAGTATGAGAATGGAACGGAATGCTTTTTGGAGCGTTCCGTTCTGTTCAGTTACATTTTGTCCCCATTGACAATGAACGAGGACAAAACGGAAGCGTTTTTTTTGTTTTTTTCGGTATTGAGACCCTATGACAGATCTCAATACCGGAAAATAGGAACAATAGTGTGAAAGTAGCCTTACTGGTGAGGGGTTTGTCTTGAAACACCACATTATGTGCCCAACAAAAACAAAATAAAAAATAAAATAAAAATTGGTGCATTTTTTAAAGTAAAATAAGCAAATAAATGGTGTAAAGTTAGACTAGACAGTGTAAAGATCCACAAAACACAGATACCGTATTTGGTGGACCGCACACGCCGCCGCTATCATAGAAAATGCCTATTTTTGTATGCAATTGCGGACAAGAATAGGACATGTTCTATTTTTTATTTTTTTGCAGGGCCGCGGAACGGAACTACGGATGCAGACAGCACGCGGTGTGCAGTCCGCATTTGTTGTGGGTCATTGAAATTAATGGGTCCGCACCTGTTCTGCAAAATTGTGCATGCCCGTTTGGCCTATCATCCCAGTATACCGTATATACTTTACTTTTTTTTAACTGTGTAGAAAAGTATAGGGTAGAATTTTCTACTCACAAGCAACCTGCAAAAAATGTACTGTTTGAGAGATGGTTTATACCTAGAAATGAGCGAATTTCTGCTTATGAAATTCGTTTGCAATTTGTTTACTGGTAAGGGTACTTTCACACTAGCGTTATTCTTTTCCGGTATTGAAATCTAGTAAAGGGTCTCAATACCAGAAAAAAAACGCATCAGTTTTGTCCTAATGCATTCTGAATGGAAAGCAATCAGTTCAGGAGGCATCAGGATGTCTTCCGTTCCGTCCCTTGTACGGAATTTGACCAGACAAAATACTACAGCTTGCTGCTATATTTTTTTCTGGCCAAAATCTCAAAACACTACCGCACTTGCCGGATCCGGCCTTAATTCCCATGGGGATGTATTACTGCCGGATCCAATAACAAGTGTTCTGGAAATTGCCGCGTTGCTGGATCCGGTTTTCCAGTCTACGCATGAGCCGGGACGTAGGAGGAGCTATTTTTGCTTTTGATCTTTGAAAAAAATTTAATACCGGATCTGTTATTCCGGATGAGATGGATCTAACAGGTCAAACGGGTCAAAAAATATATATATAAAATCCCATTTGCATACATTTTGTCGGATCCGGCAGGCAGTTCAGTTGCCGGAACTGCCTGCCGGATCCGAACAACGCTAGTGTGAAAGTACCCTAAAAGAAGAATTGCGTTATGGATTCTGTTACCACGGTCCATAACGCAATTCTATAACGGAATGACTTTAGAGGCATTTCGTTATTCATTCCGTCATAATAGAAGTCTATGGGCTGAAAAACGGGTCCGTCCCATTTCCATTATGCAGGAGAGGGCTCCTCAGACCTGAGAAGACCTGCGAAGGGAAGCATATTAACCTGCCTTGGGTCCCGTTCCTTATCTCCCTGGCGTTGGCTGCTCCCCGTCACTCTCAGGATGGAAACTCTTTTGATGCAGCTGCAGCCAATCGTTGCCTACAGCGGTGACCTGCAACCCTGGTGTCACCTGATCATTTGACATTAGGCGGTCACCTCTGCGGGCAGCAGTTGGCTGCAGCTGTGTCAAAACTTACATCCTGGGAGCAGCTGAGACCTGGGAGAAAAGAATTGGGGAGCCAGCAAAGTATGGTTTGCTCAAGCATGAAGGGGGAGGGGGGGGGGGGGGTTGCCACCCAAAGGTGCACAACCCCTTTAAAGTCCTTGAAAAAAATGTTTATTAAAGGGAAATGGCATGAGCAGGGGTTCTTGGGTTGAGCAGCCATGTTTTTCTAATCCTGGACAACCTTGTAAACTTTTTGAGCATATAGAAACATAAATGTGCATACATAATGAGTGAGCAGCCCATTCTATATAGTTCTGTAGGAGTAGACCTGACTGGTACTTAGGGAATGCATTCATGAGTCTATAAGATGAGCAATTCTAATTACTTTGAATACAACACTATGAATATGCATACATTAATTCACGCTCAATGGCATTATTATAGAGCCATAAAATGGAATAGGCCAGGTGACGCTGATGGCTAGTGAATAGCAATCCGGTAGTTAAATAGGTAGAATAAAGAATACCTCTACACTGAATCCATCTACTGAGTATAAGCAAGTGATTAGTACATTGCTACATTACTATATTCATAATGGAGTTTTTTTTTTGTTTTTTTTTCATTTACAATTCAATTAGATCTATTCTATTCATAATCATTCTTATAAGGAGGAATTCAATGGTCGACTCATTTCACCTTAAGATGATAAAGAACAGTTTCAGTAATTTCATGAATCTTCAACAGACTTTTGCATATTGCATCTATTAATACACAAATGTATACATCTAAAAGCAATACTTTAGTTCAGTGCTTTAATGGCAAGTATATTTTACTATAAATGACAGTAGTTACAGAATATATGCATTGTACTAATTTAATAAGAATGCTACTTACATGGACAAGGATAGGTCTGGTAATTTAATAAGAATGCTACTTACATGGACAAGGATAGGTCTGGTTACCTAATGGAATTTTTTTATTCATTTTTTGCAATTTCTATGTCAGCAGTTGTACTTAAATACATCATAGTGTGTAAAACAGTGATCTTTTGAAAACAAAACAAAAAAAAAAAAAAAAACATGAACTAATTCATTTTCTCACAATTAGCCCTGGAGGGATATGCCAGGTTTAAAAAAATAAGAAATATTGAAAGATAATTTTGTACTAAAGGGATACAAAAAGCCTTGAAATTATCATAAAATATCATTTCCTTCTCTGTTTTGATATTATTTACAGCAAAAAAATATATATTATTAAATCCATTTTATATCATGGGCATCTAAATAAATGTCATTTCCATCCTTATTGGGAAATTGTGCAAAAACATCTCAATTTTATTCACATTTTGTTTGTTTCAGAAATTTGACTTATCACTGCTAGCCATATGTTGTGCCAATATAAAGCTACCCAGCACATTCAAGCTAACCTGAACCCTCAAATGCTGCACATTTCTACTTTTTTTTTATCGATGTATTGATTAATAATGTTTTATCTGCTTCTATTTTTAAGACCCATCCAATAAAACTGATCTTGATTGCAACAGTATATCTATTACATCTGTTAGCATCATATAGAAATGAGTGAGACCCTTAAAGGGGTTTTAGCCCTGCAAATATTAGATAGATAGATAGATAGATAGATACAGAGATATGAGATAGATAGATACAGATATAATAGATAGATAGATACAGAGATAGGAGATAGATGGATAGATAGATAAAATATGTACAGATCTATACACTGTGTGTGTGTGTATATATATATAGACAGTATGTTACAGTATGCAACAAATAGCAACATAAATATCAGAAAAATAAAATATAATAAATAATTATAAATCACTAATGCAAGTTTCTCGATTAGCATATCATTGTTTCAAAGAAATCTCATGTCATTTTGGCCAATTGATCACTGTAATCATCATAGATACGATTGAAAAATTAAGACCCAGTATATTCACTGCACTTCAATACATTTTCAGAGATCCTGGTACCAAAGCTACAGAAATGTGTGATCAGTTCCCTCAAGGTTTTCAATTCAATTATGAAAAGTGATGAAAAGTGATGAAAAATAGAATGTATAACATTCTATTATATATATATATATATATATATATATATATATATATATATAAAATTAAAACGTGAATTAATGAATTATATGAAATATATATATATATATATATATATATATATAATTCATTCACATTTCCATCACTTTTCCATATATATATATATTACTATGCTTACACTACTTGTTTTACAGAACCTGATAAAAGTGTCTGTTGGGGATCAGGTATGTTTTATTCTGCGGAGCCTGCATGAAAACACAGTGATACTTTTTTGTGTAGGGCAGAGGCGAGGTGTAGCTAAACTTTTCCAGAAAATATCAAATTATTTAATTTCCAAACCCTAGCCAAGAAAGACTACCCCAACCACTACCCCTGGCACATGTAACCCTCCCCCCAAGCATTCAGTTTAATTCTAGTGTGATGCAGGCTTTATTTCACCTTATTGACAACCAGGTAATCTGTACTGAAGTCACCCCCATCATATAAGTATTAAAGAGTAATACAAACTCAAGAAATAAATGATAATATACTCCACTAAAATAGGCAGCTTCATTCCCTCAAGTAACCTTCATCTCAAAATAATGTTCAAAATAAATAAATAAAAGCTGAGGCTGGTGGGATGATATACACTGGAAACCCCTGAGAAATCACTCCCTGTTACCCTAGAATCAGATAGATGGGGTTCATGGTTAGACATCCATGGTGGGAAACAGTTTTTGCTAATGTTAGGCTTGCCAACGCGGAATGAAGGTAAAACATCTCAAAAAGAGGTAAATCCAACAAAATGTTCACACACAAAGGTGGGGAGCATAGAAACTAAGGAGAGGTATAAAACTCTGTAACACCTTATAGAGAGAGTACAGGTCAGAGTAAAACAAATGGCATAGCCCGCACAGATCTACAGGGAGCCATTTATCAGCATTGCCTTTAATAACAGAGACATTCTAAGGAAAACACTGTAATAAATGGCTTATTTCAATGGAAAAATGGCAAGATGATCCCTGTCTCTATGCTTAGGTCTCTGTCCATCTTATATTTTACTCTTCCCTAGGGATTTATCTATTCTTTACTCGTTTGCCTCCCTTGATTTTTTTTTATGTTGTCATCGATCTGTTTTATATGCGGCTTTTTAATCCATAGTTAGAATTGATGAATTCTATATTATATACAGCATAATGGCTTATTAATTTAATGTACAGACAGGAGAAAGGAGATAACTTCTCTCTGGTGTTATCTCTCTGTCCATTCATCTTAAAGTATCCATTCTTCCTCTTCATTCGGTCTGTGTGTCTGTGCTGTATCTACTACTATTATTTTATAAAACATTTATTTTAGTGTAATTCCGTATCTATAGTATATTATCTGCTGTTCTGTCTCCCTATTATTTATTATACAGATCTACCAATAATTTTCCAGCCTTTTACTGTCTCTTAATCAATCTCTTATCTATCTATCTAATATCTATCTCATATCTATCTAATATCTATCTAATATCTATCTCATATCTATCTAATATCTATCTAATATCTATCTAAAATATCTATCTATCTAATATCTATCTAATATCTATCTATCTAATATCTATCTCATATCTATCTAATATCTATCTATCTAATATCTATCTAATATCTATCTATCTAATATCTATCTAATATCTATCTATCTAATATCTATCTAATATCTATCTATCTAATATCTATCTCATATCTATCTAATATCTATCTATCTCATATCTATCTAATATCTATCTATCTAATATCTATCAATAAAACTTTATTGGCAGGTCTAAAATTATACATTAGTAGGGGAGCAGACACGCCCTGGGTCAGTGTATCTAGCTAATATCTATCTATCTATCTATCTACAATAAAGAAAAAGGCTCCATAGAGAGAGCTGAAACGTTGCTGATGAGTGAATAAGCCATCCACTTTTTTCATTATCATCTGGAGTGCTGCCTTCTTTGCTTTACTATCTATCTATTTATCTATTATCTATCTATCTCATATCTATCTATCTATCTATCTATCTATCTATCTACGTGTTATGTGTCTATTAATCTATTACATGCATTTGTCTATTAATCTGTGAATCTATATATTCTATGTCTCTCATATCTATTTCATAAAACGATACTTTTAGGTATTTGTAGTCCTAGTGCATTTTATTACATCGATTAAATGAAGAAATGCGATAGAAAACGTGTGAACAGATCCATACAAGACTACATGGAAAGGTCTCTACTGACTGGTTGTCATAAAATGCCATTAGCCTCTGAAATGAATAAAAAAAAATGTTTTTAAATGAAATTGTTATTCGCCTCTGAAGTACAAATATAATAATGTAATGAGGCAAATCAGCAAATTAATTATTAATATTACTCCTGCATAGGATTTGCAATCGCTTCATGTTCTACTAATTATATTCTGCCATCATATGGGAAGTGGTAGATTGTTTAATGGATAGAGAATATATAACGAAATAGACAAAACGGATAGATAGATAGATAGATAGATAGATAATAGGTAGATAACTGATAGATAGATAGATAGATAGATAGATAGATAGATAGACAATTGATATATATATATATATATATATATATATATATATATATATATATTTACGAGCTATATATAGATTTTTTTTAGTGGATAGATAGAGAATATATAAATAGCCAAAACAGGATAGATAGATAGATAGATAGATAGATAGATAGATAGATAATAGATAGATAGATATATGACACACACACATATATATATATATATGGAGAGAGAGAGAGAGATACAATATAGATTTTTTAAATGGTTAGATATATAATATATGAATAGACAATCGATAATTAGACAATAATCTGTAGATGCTTAGTGAATAGCTAAATAAACAATAGAGAAAAAAAATATTTCTGATAGATTTATAATAGATGGATAGATAGATACAGTAGATAGATAATTTGCAAAATAACAGATTTATAATGGATAGACAACTGATAATATATAGATTTTACGGATAAATAATATTTAAATAGAATTAAGGGACAATCTATTTATGATAGAGAGAGACATAGATTAGACATAGACAGACATAGAGATAAACAGACAGATAGATAGATAGATAGATAGATAGATAGATAGATAGATAGATAATTAGATAGTAGATAGATATACAGATGAATAGATAGATACTAGATAGATAGATATGAGATAGATAATTAGATAGTAGATAGAAAAATAGATAGATAGATACAAGATAGATAGATGATAGATAGATAGATAGATAGATAGATAGATAGATAGATAGATAGATAGATAGATCTGTCTGTTGGCTGTGTGCAGGTTGTACTGGGAGTGTTGTGGTCTGTGTCCTGTTGGGATACTGGAGAGACCCCTGTGTCCTGACACCCCTGATACTGCCTGATACTGGAGAGACCCCTGTGCCCTGATACCCCTGATACTGGAGAGACCCCTGTGCCCTGATACTCCTGATACTGGAGAGACCCCTGTGCCCTGATACTCCTGATGATACTGGAGTCACCCCTGTGCCCTGATACCCCTGATACTGGAGAGACCCCTGTGCCCTTATACTCCTGATGATACTGGAGTCACCCCTGTGCCCTGATACCCCTGATACTGGAGAGACCCCTGTGCCCTGATACTCCTGATACTGGAGAGACCCCTGTGCCCTGATACTCCTGATGATACTGGAGTCACCCCTGTGCCCTGATACCCCTGATACTGGAGAGACCCCTGTGCCCTGATACTCCTGATACTGGAGAGACCCCTGTGCCCTGATACTCCTGATACTGGAGAGACCCCTGTGCCCTGATACTCCTGATACTGGAGAGACCCCTGTGCCCTGATACCCTTTGATACTGGAGAGACCCCTGTGCCCTGATACCCCTGATACTGGAAAGACCCCTGTGCCCTGACACCCCTGATACTGGAGAGACTCATGTACGCTGATACCCCTGATACTGGAGAGACCCCTGTGCCCTGACACCCCTGTTACTGCCCCTCACATACATGATGTACCACTACTGCTGTCCAGTGCAGGTGCTGGTTTCTGTCACACTCACCACCATTGTCCTTGTCATCTGTACTGGAATCCAGTTTACTAAAACAAGAAGAGGAAACCCCTGAATAGCAGCCGCCCCGGCGGAGAGGAGGCAGGGGCCCCTGCGGTGTAGCCGGGGTCCAGCCTGGATGCTGCCTGAGCTCTGACTGAGGACAACTTCCCCGGATCCGCTTATATTTATGCGTTTTTTTGTCTCTTTTCACTTTCTTTTTTTCTCAGCGTTTTTGGCCTTCAGCAGCTGAAGTGTGGAGGGTTTCAGTGCCTTCTCAGCTCTCAGCTCGATCCCTGCTTATCTGTCATTTCTATGCGGTTTTGTCAGGTAATAAACGCCCGCTGCACCTCATGTAGCCTCCTGTGCAGATTGCGGATGAATAAAACTTTCCTGACGACATTGTGCTGCGGGTGAAAGCGGCAATGGGAGAATGGGAGCAACAGACGGGCCAGGACTTCACCGAAGAAAGGACGGACTCGGCTCTTTCAGGATTAAATGAACCCCTTTCTTCTGGCCGCACATGACATTTTAATGGCAATTTAAAGGCTATTAATAAACTAATTGTGAGTGGTTATTACAATAGTGAGAGTCACATATGTCTGCTGCTGGAGATACCTACCTGTCAGCAGCTCCTTCTGTGGGAAAAGCAGAGAGGAGAGCCCAAATGTACAATAATCCCATTTATAATAGTAATAACCGAGGTGATAGAATCATAGAGAGATAATGCTTAGAAAATTCAGCCGTCGATTTATTCTTTTTTATTTTTTTTGGTCTGTTTTATTCAGTCTATTCATTTCCTACTAATTGTATAAATGTATTTTATATTCTCAGTATATATATATATATATATATATATATATATATATATATATGGGTGAATAAAGGTTCACTTACTTTTATCCTTTGGAGTGCCACCCGTTTTTCTGGATTTATACATTGGGGTAATTTATTTTTACATTTTTTTTACAATAATTTATACAAGGGTAAGAAGCCTATTCCCCTTGGGACGTGCACCCTAACTCTATTTGATTTTGTACCAGTGCCGCCATTTTCCTTGAGATATATATATATACAGTACATTATAGTATGATATATTATTTTTGTATGATTATATTCATGTTTATATACTACTTTAAGGTTTATATATATATATATATATATATACATATCAGTATACACATACATAGGTTAGACCTATATATATATATATATATATATATATTAATATATATTTATATATACACACATTCATATTTTATATATATATTATCACAGTATACACACATATTTTATGCCTACACATATATACACACACAAATACGTTACTTATTAATTTATATGCACATTAATTGTGAATTTGTGATAGTAGACAATAGATAACTAGATATTAGATAGATATTAGATAAATAGATAATAAATAGATAGACAGATACTAGATAGATAATAGATAGACAATTGTTTTAATTTAATTTTTTTAAATTAAGACAAATCAGGCAAATTCAATTCCATGTCTTCTAAATGCATCACCTCCGCATTTGTTAATGAATAGAATGCAATGCTACTGAATCCACTGTTGTAGACTGCTCAGCTCTGCCCTGTTACATACAGAGACAGTACAAGCCGCCTATACAGTATTCGCTAAATGCGGGGCGACAGTACAGACACTTTGGTACATATTATTTATAAGTCATCCTTATTCCTTGTTCTGCTTTATTTTCATGTGACCAGTTATTATTGTAAAGTGTGAAGATAGACTGATGTGCCTCATCCCAGCTCCCGACTGCTGGCGGCTCATCACCAGAGTCCTGTCCTAGATACCTCCACAGTTCTCCAGTAATGAGACAGAGAAATCGATATGATAGATAATAGGATAGATAGATGATATATAAATTATCTATCTATCTATCTATCTATCTATCTATATATCTATCTGTCTGTCCTTCTATCCTTACATAGAGTGCTGCCACATCTCTGGCAGTTTTCTTTGTTTTACTGCTGTGCTGCTAGTGTGTGTACACTATATGTGTATCTATGTACAGCAGGAAAAGACAGCACTCCTTATGGAATAATAAGACACGTGCCGGACTATAGGACCCTGTTCCCAAATCTGTGTAGAATAAAAAAATACTCTGCAAAAATAATGTGCAAAAAGGCTTTATTCACCCAAGTCAACCGGACATGTCAGTCCTGTCACAGGAGCTAAGTCCAGCTAATGTCCTATGTCCGACTATGTCTTTATCTATTATCGCTCTCTCTCTCTCTCTCTCTCTCTCTCTCTCTCTCTCTCTCTCTCTCTCTCTCTCTATCCTCGATCTGTTTTTCTCCGTCTGTCTTTTTATCTCTATATAGCTATCATCTGTCTTTCTCTATCTCTCTATATCTATTATCTCTCTATCTGTCTACCTATCTATCTGTCTGTCTATGTAAATCTCTTTCTCTATCTCTCTTTATCTATCTATATCTCTTTATCTAGCTATCTCCTTTCCTCTTTATCTATCATTCTATCTATCTATCTATCTACCTCTCTCTCTACTCTCTCTATACATATTCTATCTATATCTCCTTTTCTCTGTCTATATCTATGTCTTTATCTATCTATCTATCTATCTATCTATATCAATCCATCATCTGTCTGTCTATCTATCTCTTTATCTGTCCATATCTATCTCTTTCTCTATCTATCTATCTATCTATCTATCTATCTATCTATCTATCTATCTATCTATCTCCTATCTCTGTCTATCTCTCTCTATCTATCATCTGAGTATCTCTATCTCTTTATCTCTACCTCTCCCATTCCATCTCCCTATCTGAGCCATATACATGTGAGGTGTACTGCTCCCTTGCTGTGTACCTCAGGCCGGATTCAGCACTCTGCAGGAACTGATGCGTTAAGAGACGCATTAAACGCTCCTGTAATAAATCCCAATAGTCTATAATCAGGCCTTTCATCATTGGCTGCCCTCATGACCAATGACCAAGCAGCAAGGAGTCCAGCCCCCCTGTCACAGGAGTCCAGTGCACTGGGCCATTTAAATGTCCAGGAGAGGGGGCGTGTCCGGACCTCAGACTGGCTGCTGCCCCGATCATTAATCCTCATTTCTACCAATGTGGAGAGCAGCAAGGTGTGAATAGGAAGCTGCAGCTCATCCTACGCATGGTGCCCCCTCCACTGTCCTCCTCACTACGCTGTGACAGCAAGGACAGCAGCTGCTGCCATAGCACCTAGGGCACCCTGTCTAGATCTCTTCACACCTACAAGAAGCATCTGCAGGCAGAGGTACACTTACATGATTTCTAAAGAGGAGCTGGACTGCAGCACTGACCCAGAGCACAACACATCCAGTGGTAAGAGGCTGCCTGCCATTCCATCCGACTGCAGGATCCAGTGCACACAGGCAGGTGACGGCGACAGATAATGTATACTACATATATCATGTCCACTACATATACATATAATGCATGCTAGACAGATAATGTATACTACATATATAATGTACACTACATATACATATAATGCATGCTAGACAGATAATGTATACTACATATATATAATGTATACTACACAGATAATATATACTACACACACATATATATATATATACATATAATGCATGCTACACAGATAATGTATACTACATATATAATGTCCACTACATATACATATAATGCATGCTAGACAGATAATGTATACTACATATATATAATGTATACTACACAGATAATGTATACTACACAGATAATATATACTACACACACACATATATATATATAATGCATGCTAGACAGATAATGTATACTACATATATAATGTATACTACACAGATAATGTATACTACATATATAATGTACACTACATATACATATGATGCATGCTAGACAGATAATGTATACTACACACACACACACACACACACACACACACACACATATATATATATATATATATATATATATATATACATACTGTATGCTAGACAGATAATGTATACTACACAGATAATATATACTACACATATATATATATATATATATATATATAATGTATGCTAGACAGATAATGTATACTACATATATATAATGTATACTACATATACATATAATGTATGCTAGACAGATAATGTATACTACAAAGATAATGTATAGTACATATATCATGTATACTACACAGATAATATATACTACACACATATATATAATGTATGCTAGACAAAAAATGTATACTACATATATAATGTATACTACACAGATAATGCATACTACCTATATATAATGTATTGTATAGACAATGTATACTATATATGGTATAGTATATAGATGATATATACTATATAAAGTGATAAGGTATATTATATAGCTAATATATATTATGTACACTACATAATGTAAACTATACAGAAATATGGTGTATTATACAGTTAATATACACAATGTATACTAGATCATGTATGCTATACAGAGATATTATGTATTCTGTATAGATATTATATATGATGTACAGTAGATACAAATTGCATACTATACATATAATGTATTTTATGTAGATAAGGTATACCACGTATACTTGATAGATTATGTATATTCTGTGGACTAGATAATGTATACTACATGGATCGTACATGCTAGATTGTGTATATTATGTGCACTAGAAAATGTATACTATATAGAGATTATGGGCGCAAGATAATGTAAACTGTATAGATAATATATACTAGACAATGTATGCTACAGAGATTATGTACACTAGATAGAATATATTTATATATATATATATATATATATATATAGTCCAGAAAATATATAGCTAATATATATATATATTTATATTAGGTATACTAGATACTATATCTATGATATATACAATGAAATAACATATGATATAGCAATACTATATACTATGTATACTAGACAGGGAATATACACAATATAATGTAAACTATATAGATAAAATACATTATGTATACTATAAAGATAATGTATACTATACAGAGAGATTATGTACACTAGATAATATATGTATAATAGAGTAGATAAATGCATATTGCATACTAAATGGAGAATGTATAGTGTATAGATGATATATACTTTGCTAGATAGAGAATGAATACTTTATAGATACAATTCATTATGTATACTAGATAGGTAATATATGTATAATAAGGTAGATATATAATTTATACTATATAATGTGTGTTATATAGATAATATATACTATACTTTAATAGATAATGTATACTATATAATGTGTATTAAATAGATAATAAATACTATGTATAGCAGATGGAGAATGTATACTATATAGATTATATATACTTTATCTACTAGATACATTAGATAGATAATTTATACTATATAATGTGTATTATATAGATATTATATACTATGTATACTACACAGAGAATGCATACTATACAAAGAGATTATGTACAGTAGATAGATAATATATGTATACAGTACTTCAGTAGAAAATGCATAGTATAATGTCTATTATATAGATAATATATACTATGTATATACCATATAGAGAATGTATACTATATAGATAACATTCACTATGTGTACTATATATATAATGTATGCTTTACAGAGGGCTTATGTACACTAGATAGATAATATTTATTAAATACAGCAGATACAGTATATAACTTATACTATATAATGTGTATTATATAGATAATGTATACTACATAGATACAATGCACTATGTATGCTAGAGAATGTATACTATACAAATAGAGTATGTACACTAGATAGATAACATATGTATACTTCAGTATATAATATGTACTATATAGATAATATATACTATGTACACCAGATAGATAATGTATACTATATAATGTGTACTATATAGATAATATATACTATGTATATACCACATAGATAATGTATACTATATAATGAGTACTATATAGATAATATATACTATGTATACCAGATAGATAATGTATACTATAGAGAGAGATTATGTACACTAGATAGATAATATATGTATACTGGATAGATGCATACTTCATATTAGATTGTACACTATATAATGTGTAGTATGTAGATAATATATGCTATGTGTACTAGGTATTTATACCATACAGATACGTGTGCCCTGGACAGACAGACATGGTACCTGGGCTGTTAGGCTCCCCCTACTAGTAATGCTGTACTCAGCTCACACTCAGCCTTTGCTTCTAGAATAAATGATACATCTGTAGTTCTGTTCAAAATTTGCCAGGTTAAAAATAAATAAATAATTTCATAAATAAATAAATAAATAAATAAAACCCACAAGAAAGCAGTGCATGAAGCTAAGATAAAGAGTGAGCTCCCCATAGACGGGGGGCGGCCCGTGTCTGCCTCCCCCTGACAGATATCATGTATGGAGAATGTCGCAGGATTCCTTCACATTCATCTCCAGCCTCCATGGTGTGCACTGGGTCCTGAGCTGCTGCGATCAATGTGAGGCGGCGTCAGTGTTCTTCAGTCTGACGTGATTGATATCGGTTGTAAATCGGTCGCAAGATTGATGTCCTTTGTGTCACATGCAGGAAGTCGCACAGAAGAATGGATTACAGCTACGACGAGGATCTGGACGAGATGTGCCCGGTGTGTGGGGACAAGGTGTCCGGCTACCACTATGGGCTCCTCACGTGCGAGAGCTGTAAGGTCAGTGTGGCTGATATAGAATACCGCAAGCACAGGCGCATGGTGTGCACTAACACAGATATGGGGGTAGTAATACCATGCAGTGCTCAGTGTATTCAGTGATTGTAGGGGGTGGTGTGTAATTTATTACTATTAGGCTTCTTGCACATCAAAGTATTTTCTTTATGGGTCCGTTCAGTTTTTTTTTTTGCGTATCAGTTTTTTTGCGGACCGCAGAATACATATGGTCGTGTGCATGAGCCCTTATACTGAGTGATGTGACAGCGGGTAGTAATGCCGCAGACCGTCATCTGCATAATGCAGAATATAATACATAGTAAGGCTACATGCACACGACCGTATGTGTAGCGGTCCGAAAATTGAGGATCTGCAAAAAAAAAAAAAAAAAAAGGATAACATCCGTATGCCATCCATTTTTTGGGGGAGGATCAATGCCTAAAATAGACAAGAATAGGACATGTCCTATTTTTTTGCGGGGCTAGGGAACGGACATACTGATGCGGACCCATTGAAATCTGTCTGCATCCTATACACAGACCCATTGAAGTGTCTGCATCCTATACACACAAAAAACGGAACGGACACAGAAACAAACAACGTTCGTGTGCATGTAGCCTAATATTCAGTGCTCAGTATATTCAGTAATTGACCAGGATAGAGACAGTAATAAAGTAGTATATATACAGTGCTCCGTATATATTCTGTGATGGGGGAGGGTAATGCAGCAATGTTATATAGGAAGCTCAGCATATTCAGTGATCTCAGGGGGAGGATAGTAATACAGCGTTATATACAGCGCTCAGTACAGTCATTATTTCACTGGGGTTGTAATATAGTATTTATATACAGTGCTGATCTTACCCATCTATTATCTATCTAGTATCTATCTACTATCTACTATTTATCTATCTACTATCTATCAATTATCTATTTATCTATCTACTATCTGTCTATTATCTATCTATCTATCTATCTATCTATCTATCTATTATCTATCTACTATTTATCTATCTAGTGTCTATCTAATATCTGTCTATCTATCAGCTATCTATCTATCTAGTATCTATTTGTTATCTATCTAGTGTCTATCTAATATCTGTCTACCTATCTATTATCTATTTACTGTCTAGTATATATCTACTATCTATATTTTATATATCTATCTAGTATCTATGTAATATCTATCTATCTATCTATCTATCAATCCATCTTTTATCTATCTACAGTCAGGTCCATAGATATTGGGACATCAACACAATTCTAACACTTTTGGCTCTATACACCATCACAATGGATTTGAAATGAAACAAAAAAGATGTGCTTTACCTGCAGACTGTCAGCTTTAATCTGAGGGTATTTACATAACGGTGTAGGAATTACAACAGTTTGCATATGTGCCTCCCACTTGTTAAGGGACCAAAAGTAATGGGACAATTGGCTTCTCAGCTGTTCCATGGCCGGTGTGTGTTATTCCCTCATTGTCCCAATTACAATGAGCAGATAAAAGGTCCAGGGTTCATTTCAAGACTGCTATTTGCATTTGGAATATGTTGCTGTCAACTCAAGATGAGATCCAAAGAGCATTCACTATCAGTGAAGCAAGCCATCATTAGGCTGAAAAAACACAACAAACCCATCAGAGAGATAGCAAAACATTAGGCGAGGCCAAAACAACTGTATGGAACATTCTTAAAAAGAAGGAACGCACCGGTGAGCTCAGCAACACCAAAAGACCCGGAAGACCATGGAAAACCACTGTGGTGGATGACCGAAGAATTCTTTCCCTGGGGAAGAAAACACCCTTCACAACAGTTGGCCAGATCAAGAACACTCTCCAGGAGGTAGGTGTATGTGTGTCAAAGTCAACAATCAAGAGAAGACTTCACCAGAATGAATACAGAGGGTTCACCACAAGATGTAAACCATTGGTGAGCCTCAAAAACAGGAAGGCCAGATTAGAGTTTGCCAAATGACATCTAAAAAAGCCTTCACAGTTCTGGAACAACATCCCATGGACAGATGAGACCAAGATCAACTTGTACCAGAATGATGAAAAGAGAAGAGTATGGAGAAGGAAAGGAACTGCCCATGATCCTAAGCATACCACCTCATCAGTGAACGATGGTGGTGGTAGTGTCATGGCGTGGGCATGTATGGCTGCCAATGGAACTGGTTCTCTTGTATTTATTGATGATGTGACTGCTGACAAAAGCAGCAGGATGAATTCTGAAGTGTTTCGGGCAATATTATCTGCTCATATTCAGCCAAATGCTTCAGAACTCATTGGAGGGCGCTTCACAGTGCAGGTGGACAATGACCCAAAGCATACTGCAAAAGCAACCAAAGAGTTTTTTAAGGGAAAGAAGTGGAATGTTATGCAATGGTCAAGTCAATCACCTGACCTGAATCCGATTGAGCATTTTACTTGCTGAAGACAAAACTGAAGGGAAAATGCCCCAAGAACAAGCAGGAACTGAAGACAGTTGCAGTAGAGGCCTGGCAGAGCATCACCAGGGATGGAACCCAGCGTCTGGTGATGTCTATGCGTTCCAGACTTCAGGCTGTAATTGACTGCAAAGGATTTGCAACCAAGTATTAAAAAGTGGAAGTTTGATTTATGATTATTATTCTGTCCCATTACTTTTAGTCCCTTAACAAGTGGGAGGCACATATACAAACTGCTGTAATTCCTACACCGTTCACCTGATTTGGATGTAAATAGCCTCAAATTAAAGCTGACAGTCTGCAGATAAAGCACATCTTGTTAGTTTCATTTCAAATCCATTGTGGTGGTGAATAGAGCCAAAAATGTTAGAATTGTGTCGATGTCCCAATATTTATGGACCTGACTGTATCTATTTATTATCTATCTATCTATTATCTAACTATTTACTGTCTATTATATATCTACTATCTAGCTTTTATCTATCTATCTATCTATCTATCTATCTATCTATCTATCTATCTTTTATCTATCTATTATCTATCTATCTATCTATCTATCTATCTATCTATCTATCTATCTATCTTTTATCTATCTATCTATCTATCTATATTGTCTAGTATATATCTAATATCTATCTGTCTATCATCTATGTATGTATGTATGTATGTATGTATCGATCTAGTATCTATCTATCATCTATCTAGTAGTAGTGGTTGGTACGGATGACCTTTCTCCATGAAAGTAAATAGGGCTGAGCGCGACACCAAGCACGGCCACTATACAATGTACGGCGCTGTCCTTAATAAGCTGCAAGAAGGCCTCGGGCTCACAGGAGCGCCAGTGTCTTCTCAAACAGCTGATCGGCAGGGGTCACGGTTGTCGGACCCCCACTGATCAGATACTGATGACTTAGGGTCCATTTAGACATCCGTAGTGTTTTGTGGTCTGCATATTGGGGACAGCAAAACACTGACACCGCACATCACTGGCACTTAATAGAGGATTCCTATTCTTGTCCACGGCTGCGGACAAGAATAGGACAATCTCTATTTGTATTTGCGGAGCCGCAGACCAGAAGTTCGGGGCAGTGGACCTGAAATGCGGACAGCACACTATGTGCTGTCCGCATCTTTTCCGGCCCTATTGAAAATAAATGGGTCCGGACCCATTCTACGGACGTCTGAATGGACCCTTAGGCCTCATGCACACGGCCGTTGTTTGGGTTCGCATCCGAGTCGCTGTTTTTGCGGCTCGGATGCGGACCCATTCATTTCAATGGGACGACAAAAGATGCGGACAGCACTCCGCGTGCTGTCCGCATCCGTTGCTCCGTTCCGTGGCCCCCCCCCAAAAAATAGAACATGTCCTAGTCTTGTCCGTTTTGCGGACAAGAATAGGCATTTCTACAACGGGCCGCTCGTTCCTTTCCTGCAAATTGCAGAAGGCACATGGGCGGCTTCCGTTTTTTTTGCGGATCCACGTTTTGCGGACTGCAAAAAACAGAACGGTCGTGTGCAGGAGGCCTTATCCTGAGGATAGGTCATCAGTATCAAAATCTCGAAAAAAAAACTTTAAAGAAAGAAAATCCCACAATGGTCACTGAAATTGCTTGAAACTGACAAATGTAATGTAAAACTCTCAATGAGACTTCTGCACCTGTCCACAGGTATTTTGGCTACTTCTCATGAGCACACTGCTCCGGCTGTCTCAGGTGAAGGGTGCCTTCTCCAGACTGCAGGTTTCAGCTCCTTCCACAGATGTTCAATAGGATTTAGACCAGGGCTCAAAGAAAGCCAAATCAGCGTAGTCCAATGCTTTGCTCTTCTGGGATGTTTTTAGCGATGTGTTTTGGGTCACTATCCTGTTGGAGGTCCCATGACCTGCGACTGAGAAGAAGCTTTCTGACACTGGGCAGCACATTTCACCCAAGAATGCCTTGACAGTCTTGAGATTTCATTCTACTTTGCACAGATTCAAGACACCCTGTGCCAGATACAGCAAAGCAGCCCCAAAACATAACAGATCCTCCTCCATGTTTCACACTAGGTACAATGTTCTTTTCTTTGTATGCTTCATTTTTGCTTCTGTGAACATAAAGCTGATGTGACTTGCCAAAAAGCTCTAGTTTTGTCTCATTTGTCCAAAGGACGTTCTCCCAGCTTTGTGGTGTCAGTGTGCATTATAGCAAATTCCAGTCTTGCTTTGGCTAAGACAGCGACGGATGGTGCGATTTGACACTAATGTACCTTGACCTTGGTGTTCACCTCTAATCTCCTTGGAAGTTGTTCTGGGCTCTTTGGTTACCTTTAGAGATGAGCAAATCAAAGTTGATAAAGAGGAGATCGATCCGAATTTCCGAAAAAATTTGATTCGTACTGAAGCCTAATTTCCTCACGCTTCGTGGTAAAGAATCTCATTTTTTCCTAAAATGGCTGCTGCACGTGTGAGGACATGGAGCAAAGAACTCTGGGAACGAGGGATCACCCACAGTTCCATGCATGCAGCCAATCAGCAGTCAGCCAGCCCTGTGATGTCACAGCCCTATAAATAGCCTCAGCCATCTTGGATTCTGCCATTTTCCAGCGTTCTTAGTGCAGGGTGAGACGTCAGCAGGCGCTAGGGACAGTGCTAGGAAAGACTTTATTGTGGTGAAAAATCGATTTACAAATTCAGGGAAAGATTACTCAAGGTGCAGGGAAAGGATTGGGAGGCATTATCTGCAATATAAAAGGGTCCAATAGGGGAGTGTACAGCCTGGGTAATAGGAGCGATTCTATTATACCTTGCTGCACTAACTGGGGATCCAAATTGCACTAAATGATAGCTCAGTAATTCCAGCAAATCTTGCTTGCTATTGGGGTGCAAGTGCTGTGTGATAGAGCCACTTACGGGGTGTATTAATACAAAAGATAACTGCATCCTATTAGCCATTCTGCGGTGCATTTTGATTGTTATATTTTTCTTGGGAGGGGGGTGTATTAATAGGAAAAAGAATACATCTTAATTGCCGTTCTGCTGTGAATTTTGATTGTTATATTTTTCTTGGGAGGGGGGTGTATTAATCGGAAAAAGAATACATCTTAATTGCCGTTCTGCTGTGAATTTACATTTTACTACAGCCATTTATGGGGTGTATTAATAGGAAATATACGTATGTCCTGTTAGCTGTTCTTCAGTGAATTTTGATTGTTATATATTTTTTTTTGAGGGGTGTATTAATAGGAAAAGGAATAAGTCTTAATTGCCGTTCTGCGGTGAAGTTACATTGTACTATAGCCATTAACGGGGTGTATTAATAGGAAAGATACGTACGTCATATTAGCCGTTCTGCGGTTAATTATGATTGCTATATTTTTTGGGGGGTGTATTAATAGGAAAAAGAATACATTTTAATTGCTGTTCTGCGGTGAAGTTAAATTGTACTACAGCCATTTACGGGGTGTATTATTTGAATGTAATTCTTTTATTATACAGTATGTCAGATGGACAAGTGACAGGCCCTTCAAAGGGAACGGGCAGTGGCCAAAATGTTTCTGTCGCAGGCCGAATTAGCAGCAGAAGAATGGGGGGTGGCAGCAGGAGTCGCAGCGAGAGGCCTGAGCTACCTAGCTCATCTAGCGGGTTGTCTTGACCAGCAACCCTGCGGTCCTTGAATGGTTGAATCGGTCTTCGACTTCGTCGCAAGTGAGACTAGACACCCCCAGTCAAGAGTCGGTGGGTTCCTCTGACAAGACGCTTACTTTGCATGGCCCGGGAGCAGGCCCTGTGCCCCCAACTGTCCTCAACCTGTCTCTGTCATTTTCTGTTCCCTCAGCGCGAGAAGTTTTATATGCCATAGGCTCGGCTCCACTATTCAGCAAGTACGAGCTACTAGAGGACAGTCAGCAGCTACTGCCCAGCCAAGATATGGAGGAGACATCCGCCTGTTCCTCCGGTAGGCGGCCAAGTAGTGATGATGAGAGTCACGTGGGAGCAGGTGTTGCAAGCGGTGTTGCAAGCTCCTGGCTCTGAGACTGTTGAGGGGGACATCAGTGACATGCAGACAGTAGTGGATGATGATGATGTAGCCGATCGCACTTGGGAGCTGGGTGAAGACTGGGTGGACTCTGCTGCATCTTTCAGAGAACTGATGGCTTCTTCCGGGCCGAGGTGGAGAGTCCCAAGCCGTCATTTCTTTGCTAAAAAGGCAGTACCAGCCCTGCACACATATGTAGAACAGAAGGTGGGCCAGTCCTTGAGCCAGTCAGTGTCTGCCAAAGTGCACGGCAGCGCCGACGTGTGGAGCTATAACTACAATCAAGGACAATATATGTGGTTTATGGCCCACTGGGTAAATGTGGTTCCTGCCCAGCCACACCAGCAACTTGGCCAGGTGATGCTGCATCCTCCTCCATGTTCTGATGCTATTGGTCCTGCAACAATAACCGCCTTTACCTCCTCATCCTCCACCGTGTCCTCAGACTCCACTGCAGGGAAAATTCACAGTGCTACTCCAGCATACCACATGTGCAGGGCACGGTGGTGTCACACTGTTCTGCGCCTAGTTTGCCTGGGTGAATTGAGTCACACAGGGGAGGAACTGCTCCGCATCCTTCATCAAGAAATTGAATTCTGTCTTTCTCCTCGAGAACTCAAAATAGGAACCATCGTGACCGACAACTGGAAGAACATGGTGTTGGCGCTGCGTCAAGGAGGGCTGTGTCAATCGCTTCCTGAAGTCTTCACCCCATCTGTGACACATTCTGAAAATAGCCAGGATACTTTGCATGCACTTTGGACCACACTCTATGGTTTCCTCATGCTGCTGCTACCTCACCACTCTGTCACTGGGCCACTCTGTGGACTCCTCATGTTGTTCCCACCCTCCCCACTCCATGACTGGGCCACTATTTTGCATTTTTGGGCTGGATGACATTACCATTTATTTGACCCTTCTTCTGATCTGTCAGAATGAAGGAAAAATTAGACACACAACGGATCCTGTCTATGTACCAGCTGTAAGGCCTGCATGACATGGTCCCTATTGTGCATCAGAATTGGCTTATGATTTGGTAGCCAAAAGCAGGAGTGGGTACAAAACACAGAAGACATGCAAATATTCCATTAACGTGTCATCTCTGTTTTAGATCCACTCCTGTTTTTTTTTGGCTTCAGCAATACCGATGCTCAACAGACAGGATCCGTTTTTGGGGGTTATTGTTCTGACGGATCAGAGGAAGGACAAAATAATCAGTGACGTCAACACAAACTTACTGCTGACACCCTCTCCACTCTGTCAGGGGGGCTCTACTTGTACAAGCATTTAATAGAACAGGGGCTGTAGACATCTATGTGAAATTAGCTGAGGATGGTGTAAAAGGAGTGCCCTCTTTCACGTTATAGTAGAATCTTAGGCCTCTGCACAGTACTTTATACCTGACGCTAACATTGCTCTGTAAGGCTACTTTCACATTAGCGGCAGCCTTCTTCGGCAGGCTGTTCCGGCGGGTGAACAGCCTGCCAGATCCGTGCTGTTGCTAGTGTACGCTTGCCACCGGAAGTCTGCTCTGGCCCATTCACTATAATGGGGCCGGGCCAGAGGTCCGGCTGCAGCACGGCAAGCATGCCGAGAGGCGGCTGGAGTAAAACTATGAAGTTGTAGTTTTATTCCGGCCGCCTCTCGGCATGTTTGCCGTGCTGCGGACCCTCCAGAACAGCCTGCCGAAAAAGGCTGCCACTAGTGTGAAAGTAGAGTTCACATTTGAGTTAGGGTGAGTTCACATCACCGTTAGCTTTCCATTTCCATCAGAAGAAGAGAGAGAAAAAAAAAAAAGATCCAGGAAAAAAATGGTTCCTGTTGCCTCAGTTGTAGCCATTTCTGTCTGAGATGTTTTTTTAGATGGAAACAAAAGTACTGCATGCAGGATTTTTTTTCCCATCTAAAAAACGCATCTCAGACGGAAATGGCTCAAATGGATGACAACTAAAGCAACAGGATCCGTTTTTTTTTTTTTTTTTTTTACAGGATCCATTTTTTTCCTTCTCTTTTCTTCTGACAGATTAGAAGAACCAAAAGCTAAATGGTGATGTGAAGTCACCCTTATATGGTCAGTTTTGGCCCCATGAAGTGTGCGGTGAATCTAAGAGCGACGCCTGTCATCTGCATGTCAAACTGACTCACAGTATTATTTCACTTCCACAGCAGACTCCCTATCCCTGTTTCTGCAAGGCACACCATTATACAGGCTCTCTGCAGCCCGGAAATAGCAGTTTTTTTTAATGAGATTCGCCACCAATAAATTTGGATCGAATCAAATCTTTTTGGAAAATTCGGCAAGCCAACCAAATCGAATTTTTGAGAAATTTGCTCATCTCTAGTTACCATTCTTATTATCCATCTTTTCAATTTGTCATCAATTTTCCTCTTGCGGCCATGTCCAGGGAGGTTGGCTACAGTCCCGTAGACCTTAAACTTCTGAATAATATGTACAGCTATAGTAAAAGGAACATCAGGTTATTTGGAGCTGGTCTTATAGCCTTTACCTTTAGCATATAATTTCCTCTCTAATCTCCTGGGACAACTGTCTGCTTAGCTTTCTTCTGTCCATATTCAATGCGGTACCCGTCATGATACCAAACAGCACAGTGACTACATTTCACCCTTTAAATAGGCACACCCGCTGACTTAGTTTAAAGACATCTGTGATGCTATTTCCAGGACACACCTTAGTTTAAAGGGGTCCTATTCTCTGGATAGATCATCAGCATCTGATCGGCGGGGGTCTGACACCCGGGACCACTGCCAATCAGCTGTTTGAGAAGGCTGCGACACTGGCTGTAGTGACACAGCCTTCTCATTGTTTCCCGCAGACCCAGTGATGTCACGACTAGTATTACTGGGCGCAGCTAAGCCCCATTCAAGTGAACCTGGCTTAGCCGCGCCCAGGCCAGTGTCGGACCCCCACCGATCAGATGCTGATCTATCCAGAGGATAGATCATCAGTAAGAAAAAGCTGCACAACTCCTTTAACCTATCCCTATGGTCAAATTATTTTCAATCTTTTCTAGGGGTACCATCATTTTTGCCCAGGCCAGTTTCATTAGTTGTTCCATGTGTTTATCTGGAATCTATTGTCTATCTATCTATCTAAAAAAGCAAATAGATGGCAGCACTAGAGTCAATGAATGAAATTAACAGAAGAGGTGCATGCCAAAAAGAGACTAGACTATTGCCCAGCATACAAAACAGCAAAAAGGCAGCACTCAAAATTCTATAAAAACACAAAAATGATTTATTCACCCATGTGGAAACACGGCATTTCGGCTCAACCTTAGAGCCTTTCTCAAGCTTCGGAAAGGCTCTAAGGTTGAGCCAAAACGTTGCGTTTCCACACGGGTGAATAAATCATTTTTGTATTTTTATTGATTTTTGAGTGCTGCCTTTTTGCTGTTATCTATCTATCTCTCTCTCTGTCACATATCTATCTATCTAATCTATTTATCTATTATCTCTCTATCTATTTATCTATCTAATATATGTCTATCTATCTAGTATCTATCTGTCTAGTATCTACCTACCTATCTAGTATCTCTCCACTATCTATATTGTGTGGAAATATATCTATCTATCTATCTATCATGTATCTATCTATCTAATATATGTCTATTGAGTATATATCTATCTATTTGTCTACTATCTATGTAGTATCTCTCCACTATTTATAGTGTATATCTATCTATCTATCTATCTATCTATCTATCTATCTATCTATCTATCTATCTATCTATCGATCTCATCATGCATCAGTAAGTCTATTTTTCTAGCCATTTATTGTATACTCCACCCTCTCCAATATCAATCACTCTTTTCAGCTGTCACTATCTGACACATGGATACATTTAATTGAATTTAAGGCAGCACAGTATTGGGTTTGCTCTTGCTTCTTCCATAGAAAATGTTATAATAGGCGAATGCCACCCACTTTGTCCATTGCTTTTTTCTTTTATCATCATCATAAATTCAAAAACACACATTTTCTGGAATAAAAGACAAAGGGGATCCATTGTTTGCACTGAGCGTGTTTTAAAAATTTGAAACAATGTTGCCTGCAAAAGAAAACATCCAGAGGAGTTTGTAACAATCACCAACATAATTTGCATTGTGTGAATGTGGAGTCCTGGATGGCTAGAATGTACACAGTTATTGGGAGGCCTAGACTAGATACAAAGATATTGTGTGGCCTCATGTCAAGAATGCAACACAATGAAGAAAAAGACAATATAGAGTTGCTGTAAATCTGTAAAAATCTGCTTTTACCCGGCATCCTCATCTCAGTCCATTAATTGCTAGTTGTGCTGAAAGACTTGGATAATTAGGATTTAGTCTGATGACAGCAGGTTATTGAAAAACATTGTGTAGCCATTGGCTTTAGGGTTCTAAACTGATACAGCTATTTCTCTATCTCTAGACATCAGTAGATAAGGGTACGGTACTTTCACACTAGCGTTTTTCTTTTCCGGCAAAGGTCTGTCAAAAGGGCTCAATCAATTTTATCCCCATGCATCCCTATACGGTTTTAAAAAAAGGTGAAAAAAATAAAGACGGATCCAGCATTTCAATGAATTTTTTTGACTGATCAGGCATTTTTCAGACAGATCAGGATCCTGATCAGTCTTACTAATGCCATCAGTTGACATACGTTTTGCCGGATCAGGCAGGCAGTTCCGGTGACGGAACTGATTGCCGGATTACTCTCCTGCAAGAGTGAAGGTAGCCTAAGCCATGCCAAATGTTTCCAATAGATATTGCTCCACCATCTATATTTCTCCCAAAACTGAAAGGAAAGCACTCCTGAATCACACAAGAAAGTACATATTAAATAAGGACCTTTATATGATTCTGTTGAAGCAGTTCTTTTCAGGGTTACTAAAAATGCTCATATACATAAGATAAGAGTCACCTGAAAAATGGCCATTTCAGCCAACCATCGCTTGAAAAATTGATGTAAAACCTATGGTCTCTGATGGTCGATGGCACTCTTCAATCTGCCGAAATTATCATTGTCAGCCATGGTCGGCCACAACAACATGTGTATGTCATGATCAGTCAAATGGGGTAAATCATTTGCCCCTTTGCCCAAGCAGCAAAGAGTCTATTCTTTTTAAAGTTGACTCCCTGATCGTTCAGCTTAGTCCCTCCTGTTGCTGGTGGGATAATTCATATAAAAGATCCTATGGATGACCAATTGGCCACATCGCTGCAGACTGTTACCCATCCCTGATTCAGATAAATTACATAGAAGTTACCCAAAAGGTAATTTCATACATGGTGCAGGACAACACCACAGCTAAGGATAGGTAGGACACCTTTATACAATAGATGTGGTGTAAAAAGTAGAGACCTATGAAGCCGGGTCCAGCAACACCTACAGAACTTTGTTGGTGCCAGGCCTTAATGTAGTGAGAATGAGATGGTATAGATTTAAAGGGATTGTCTCAACATGACAATCATCTGCAGTTAGATGATCACTACGAGACCAGCTTCAAAAACTACAGATAGTCAGCGGTTATTGCCGGGGAAGCTTCAGGTCACATGAATAGCTGTCCATTTAATTGATAAATAATTAAAGAACATCAGGGCGATAATGCCCTTATGTCCTGATCTGGTGAGGTTGGAAACAGCTGGAAACATTATCATACCCAATTTTTCAGTGGTCCATCAAAACTATAACCAATGTCAAGGCTGCTACAGCAGTAACCTGGAAGGCCTTCATGGATAATTCATTGTAAGTATGCTCTCTCAATGTCTGCATGGGTTTCTTTTCTTCTCACACATACAGGTAGCTACATTGACTTCCCTTGACACTGGCCCTACAGTGTGTATCTCAGATAGGGAAATTAGAGGGATTCCAATGAGAAGAGAAAAAAAAATTAGTGTCACCTTATGTATACAATGCTTTCTTTCCCAATTGTTTTACTAGAATATGCCGTTCATATCTGGTTGGTTTCTCTCCTTCAGGGTTTCTTCAAGCGGACAGTGCAAAATAACAAGCGGTATACCTGCACAGAAAACCAAAGCTGTAAAATAGACAAAACTCAAAGAAAGAGGTGTCCATACTGCCGTTTCCAAAAATGTTTAAATGTAGGAATGCGACTGGAAGGTAAGACCATTATACATCATCTCTATATACAAAATTGGCATAGAGTCAAAATTATGTGACAAATTTATCAGTGCAAGGCTATATACTGTATACAGTGGTCTCTCGAGTTACAATATTAATTAGTTTCATGGCGAGCATTGTGTTTTGAAACCATTGTAAGTTGAGTAATCGGTTCCAAAGCCCCAAAATGTCATCCAAGATGAAAATGAAGATTGAAGAAAAATAAGATAGATAAAACAATTCCTTACATATAACTAGCATCTAAGGGCTCATGCATACGACCGTCTGCCCTCTGAGACATACGGTCTGTGAGCCGGCCATATGTCCCGGAGCGGCATACATCGTGCGCACAGGTGCGCACAGTATCATAGATTACTATGATGCTGTGCACATCGGGCCGCCGGCGGGGCTATTGTACAGCACTCATATGATATTATGAGTGCAGGACAATAGCCCCGCGGGCGGCCAGATGCGCGCGGCATCAGAGTAATCTATGATGCTGTGCGCTCCCTTGCGCATGATTGTGCGCTCCCTTGCGCATGATGTATGCCGCTCCAGGAGTGAACTGAAGACATCCTGATGCATACTGAACGGACTGCTCTCCATTCAGAATGCATTAGGATAAAGTTCCCTAGGACGGAACTTTATACCGGAAAAGTTTAACACAAGTGTGAAAGTACCCTTAATTGTTCTCTTGTGTTTAATATATTTAGTACTACTAAGACCACTTCCACATGTAACGGCTATGTCCGGCAGGTATTGTAGGGCGGGAGCCAGACACAACTGATATACAGTATGTGCGCAGCACTTCTGACACAGATCTGACCTGTGCCTGCTCCACTAACCCTGTCCGGCATGTCTGCTTTTAGCTTAGTACAGCAAGGACAGACTAATCTTCATCAGCCCCCCAAATCAGCCCCCCAATCTTTATCAGACACCCGAATCAGACCCCCACATGTTATCAGATCTCAGATCAGACCCCCCAATCAGACCCCCCGACTTTATCAGATCTCAGATCAGACCCCTCAATCAGACCCCCAATCTGCATCAGACCTCAGATCAGATCCCCCAATCAGACCTCGAATCCTCTTCATACCTAAGATCAGACATAAAATAAATGAACACGCACCACTCCGTAGTCTTCTGCCTACGTGCACTACATTCTGATGCTTTACGCAATGTGGCACCTGGAAGAAGACGTATATTTTTTTTTTCTAAAAGTTGTAGCTATTTTTTTTTTAACACCTTCCCTGAGAGTAGTCATAATATAATATTTGTACCCTACCTTTTCTATTTCTATTTCCCAGCATACCCTCTTACTTGGCTGTTCTTATAACTCCCATAGAATTGAAAGGAGGATTCTGGGAGTTGTAGTTTCAGAACAGCTGAAGCGCCGGAGGTTGCTGATCCCTGACCTAAGGTGTTTAATCTTAGTAAATAGCCCACTAGCAAAATATATGACCAGAGGGGTAAATTTGTCAGGTCAGTGGTCCAGACACTAGGATTCCGTTTTAATTTAATCCAGTTTTATGATGTAAGTTCTATTAAATGTGTTGGGTTCTGGTGGCCCCGCCCCTTCAGCTAAGCTCCACCCAACAAAGTTAAATTTGTGCCCAATTTTCTGACTTTATACATAAAAAAGGCATAAAGGCTTTGTAAATGACACCCAATGTATTTAATGTAAGCACTTGTCGCCTATCCACAGGATAGGTAATGAGGGGGTGATTTACAAACAGATATACGCCACTTTTTGGTGTATACCTGGTGCAGATTTCAGTGCAAAGGTTATTTGCGCTGCATTTTGTCATTTGGTCTAAAAAAAGGTGGTGTGGGCAAAGAAGGGGGCGGGCCGGCAGGCCCGTCTCATTTATCATTTTCTTTGCCTGTTTTAGGCGTAGAAAATGGTCTAAATCTACGTCAGCAAGGGAGCTGGCTTACATGTAGACCGGCGATGGATACGCCAAAGTTATGTAGAGGCTAGCGCCTCTACATAATTTTGGCACATCCACTGCCAGCTGAAGGGGTATTAAGACCAGCATCTAAAATGACGGTCTTAATAAATGACCCCCTAAGTGTCAGATCTGTGGGGACTGACTACTGATTACAAGAATGGGGGCCAGGGAACAGGCGTATGTGCTCAGCAATCTCCAGAAGTCCCATAGAATGTAGCATCAGTGTGTGTGAATGACCACCACTCCATTAAAACAACGGAATACAGTGGGGGTCTCTAGTGGTTGGATCCCTGTTGGTCAAGCACTTATGGGGCATTTAAAGAGGACCAGTCAGCTATCTTGACATACAGTCAGGTCCATAAATATTGAGACATGGACACAATTCTAACATTTTTGGCTCTATACACCACCACAACGGATTTGAAATGTAACAAACAAGATGTGCTTTAACTGCAGACTGCCAGCTTTAATTTGAGGGTATTTACATCAAAATCAGGTGAACGGTGCAGGAATTACAAAAGTTTGCATATGTGCCTCCCACTTGTTAAGGGACCAAAAGTAATAGGACAATTGGCTTCTCAGCTGCTCCATGGCCAGGTGTGTGTTATTCCCTCATTATCCCAATTACAATGAGCAGATAAAAGGTCCAGAGTTCATTTCAAGTCTGCTATTTGCATTTGGAATCTGTTGCTGTCTACTCTCAAGATGAGATCCAAGGAGCTGTCACTATCAGTGAAGCAAGCCATCATTAGGCTGAAAAAACTAGACAAACCCATCAGAGAGATAGCAAAAACATTAGGCGTGGCCAAAACAACTGTTTGGAACATTCTTAAAAAGAAGGAACGCACCGGTGAGCTCAGCAACACCAAAAGACCTGGAAGACCACGGAAAACAACTGTGGTGGATGACCGAAGAATTCTTTCCCTGGTGAAGAAAACACCCTTCACTACAGTCAAGAACAAGAACACTCTCCAGGAGGTCAAGAACACTCTCCAGGAGGTAGGTGTATGTGTGTCAAAGTCAACAATCAAGAGAAGACTTCACCAGAGTGAATACAGAGGGTTCACCACAAGATGTAAACCATTGGTGAGCCTCAAAAACAGGAAGGCCAGATTAGAGTTTGCCAAACGACATCTAAAAAAGCCTTCACAGTTCTGGAACAACATCTTATGGACAGATGATACCAAGATCAACTTGTACCAGAGTGATGGGAAGAGAAGAGTATGGAGAAGGAAAGGAACTGCTCATGACCCTAAGCGTACCACCTCATCAATGAAGCATGGTGGTGGTAGTGTCATGGTGTGGGCATGTATGGCTGCCAATGGAACTGGTTCTCTTGTATTTATTGATGATGTGACTGCTGACAAAAGCAGCAGGATGAATTCTGAAGTGTTTCGGGCAATATTATCTGCTCATATTCAGCCAAATGCTTCAGAACTCATTGGACGGCGCTTCACAGTTCAGAAGGACAATGACCCAAAGCATACTGCAAAAACAACCAAAGAGTTTTTTAAGAGAAAGAAGTGGAATGTTATGCAATGGCCAAGCCAATCACCTGACCTGAATCTGATTGAGCATGCATTTCACTTGCTGAAGGCAAAACTGAAGGGAAAATGTCCCAAGAACAAGCAGGGACTGAAGACAGTTGCAGTAGAGGCCTGGCAGAGCATCACCAGGGATGAAACCCAGCGTCTGGTGATGTCTATGCGTTCCAGACTTCAGGCTGTAATTGACTGCAAAGGATTTGCAACCAAGTATTAAAAAGTGAAAGTTTGATTTATGATTATTTTTCTGTCCCATTACTTTTGGTCCCTTAACAAGTGGGAGGCACATATACAAACTGCTGTAATTCCTGCACCGTTCACCTGATTTGGATGTAAATTCCCTCAAATTACAGCTGACAGTCTGCAGATAAAGCACATCTTGTTTGTTTCATTTCACATTCTGGTGGTGTATAGAGCGAAAAATGTTAGAATTGTGTTGATGTCCCAATATTTATGGACCTGGCTGTATCTGTTTGTGTACATGCTTATATTCTCCATGAAATAATAACTCGAGAGCATCTTTTTTTAAGAACTTTACATTATTGCGTTTCTCTTTTATTCCCTGTTAGATTTATATTAATAAATTGACAACAGGGTTTTACCACTTGGGTTTGTGTCCCTTTATAGTCTAACCAATCAGTGCTGACAGTATTAGGCCCCTTTCACACGGGCGACTTTTCCGTGCGGGTGCGATCCGTGCGGCGAACGTATGGCACCCGCACTAAATCCTGACCCATTCATTTCTATGGGGCTGTGCACATGAGCGATGTTTTTAACGCATCACTTGTGCGTTCAGTTGAAATCGCAGCATGCTCTATATTTTCCGATTTTGACGTGACGCAGGCCCCATAGAAGTGAATGGGGTGTGTGAAAATCGGATGGCATCCGCAAGCAAGTACGGATGCCGTGCGATTTGCACGCATGGTTGCTAGGAGACCATCGGGATAGAGACCCGATCATTATTATTTTCCCTTATAACATGGTTATAAGGGAAAATAATAGCATTCTGAATACAGAATGCATAGTAAACCAGCGCTAGAGGGGTTAAAAAAATAATAATAATAATTTAACTCACCTTAGTCCACTTGCTCGCGAAGCTGGCATCTCCTTGTGTCTCCGCTGCTGATGAACAGGACCTGGGGTGAGCTGCTCCATTAAATAGAGCTTAAGGACCTTCGATGACGTCACTCCGGTCATCACATGGTCTTTTACCATGGTGAATCACCATGGTAAAAGATCATGTGACGTACCATGTGATGACCGGAGTGACGTCATCGAAGGTCCTTAACCTGTATTTAATGGAGCAGCTCACCCCAGGTCCTGTTCATCAGCAGCGGAGACACAAGGAGATGCCAGCTTCGCGAGCAAGTGGACTAAGGTGAGTTAAATTATTTATTTATTTTTTTAACCCCTCTAGCGCTGGTTTACTATGCATTCTGTATTCAGAATGCTATTATTTTCCCTTATAACCATGTTATAAGGGAAAATAATACAATCTTCAGAACATCAATCCCAAGCCCGAACTTCTATGAAGAAGTTCGGGTTTGGGTACCAAACATGCGCGATTTTTCTCACGCGAGTGCAACGCATGACAATGTTTTGCACTTGCGCAGAAAAAATCGCGCATTTTCCCGCAACGCACCCGGCTCTTATCCGGGCAAAAAAACTCACGCCCGTGTGAAAGAGGCCTTAGAGTATGTATGGACACATATAAATCACAGAGAAAATGCACCAAACGGATATGCCACTGACTATACTAGCTGGCCATACAAGCGGATATTAAAAGCTGAGACTTTTGCCAATATATTCCTGTCAGGAACACATCGGAGCCCATCATGCATTACGTCACGGTCACTCAGCATGGCAAGGGGTCCTACCAATGCACTAACTATGGTGTGAACAAGGTCTTAAGGTGATGAAATCCAGCTCACAGCCAAGCTTCCACACAACCGCCTAGCAGGACAACTAATGCAATGTGAATAAAGCAAGACTGTAAGCCACACCCATATCAGACCGTGTGATGGAGGTTACCAGGTGCAAAAGAATGTTTAAATGCCAGGTAAAGGCACATTCAATACATATAAAACAAAATCACAAAAATATATTGGCAAAAGTCTCAGCTTTTAATATCTGCTTGTATGACTAGCTAGTATAGTCAGTGGCATATCCGTTTGGTGCATTTTCTCTGTGATTTATATTATATTTTCATCCGCACAATGCTCCGTTTTGTGGTGCATGTGGACCGCGCCGGCATCCTCCATTGTACGCATTCTTTGCTGGCGATGGTCGTTTGCTGCGGTCCACATGCGGTGGGACTGCTCCCCCAATGAATAACACGCTACTATATTTTTGTGATTTTATGTATGGACACACCCTAATGGCAAAACCCAGTCGTCAGTTTATTCATATAGATGGATTTCCAGGAGGAATAACAGTGGAATAGTACAACAGGCAGTTATAAGGAATGATGCTCCAGAATACTTATTTTATGAGATATACAAGTAATTAGTCAAACAGACATGTCAGAAGTCATACCCTTTCATCAACAGTACATGCATCTTCTAAAGCCATAACTAGTTACTAACAGTTATTTAAAAAATTGTGTCTTTTTTTTGTAATAAGTGGGACTTTATTTTTATGCCATTATTATTTTATTATTTTTTTGTTTTTGTTGTTAAAAAGTGGGGAAAAATTGTAAATTTATTATTATTTTTTTAAATAGCACAAAGTTCAACGATAATTTTGTAGGGGTCATTTATTATTCTGAAGTACACCTATATTAGGTGTATTTCAGGCGCAGATTGCGGCGCAATTGCGACTTTTCCTTGCTCATGCCAGGTCTAAATAAGTGGGTGTGACGTTGAATGGGAAAGACCAACAAGGTCGTCTCATATAACATTTTCAAACGCCTGTTTTAGGGCTCATGCTCAAGGCTCTGTGTCCGTTCCCTTTATTTTTTCAGCCCGTATGAGGAACCATTCACTTCAATGGGGCCGTAACAAAAACTTTTCCATATGTCCGTTCTGCAAAACATAACATTTCCTATTATTGTCTGCATTACGGACAAGGAAAGGACTGTTTCATTAGGGGCCAGCTGTTCTGGTCCGTATAATACGGAATGCAAGGGGACGTCATCCGTATTTTTTGCAGATAAAACGCTGGTCTTAATAAATGTGCCCCTACAGTATGTCCCTTTCTGCTACTGTCACTTTGATTCATGGGATATAAAGGCTATGGTTGCTGGTGGCAAGAAGCTGTGCTGTGGGCTAGCGGTGGGGTTTATTTGAACTTTTTTGGTCTTTATTAGTGTTGATGATCGAGCACCAAAGTGCTCAGGTGCTCGAGTAGAACACCTCGGGATGCTTGGGTGCTCTCAACCATAATTTCTGATCTGACCATCTAAAAAATTAGGGGTGAGGGTCTGCTGCTGAGCTGACCATCGAAAAAATTATGGTTGAGGGTCTGCTGGTGAGCTGACTCTCTACAACATAAGGGGTGAGGGCCTGCTGCTGATCTGACCATGGAAAAAAATTATGGACGAGGGCCTGCTGCTGAGCTGACCATCTAAAACATTATGGGTGAGGGCCTGCAGCTGAGCTGACCATCTAAAACATTATGGGTGAGGGCCTGCTGCTGAGCTGACCATCTAAAACATTAGGGGTGAGGTTCTGCGGCTGAGCTGACCATCTAAAACATTAGGGGTGAGGGTCTGCGGCTGAGCTGACCATCTACAACATTAGGGGTGAGGGTCTGCGGCTGATCTGACTCTCTATAACATTAGCGGCTAGTGCCTGCTGCTGATCTGACCATCTAAAACATTATGGACGAGGGCCTGCTGCTGATCTGACCATCTAAAACATTATGGCCGAGGGCCTGCTGCTGATCTGACCATCTAAAACATTATGGCCGAGGGCCTGCTGCTGAGCTGACTCTCTAAAACATTAGGGGCGAGTGCCTGCTGTTGAGTTGACCATCGAAAAAATTATGAATGAGGGCCTGCTGCTGAGCTGACCATCGAAGAAATTATGGTTGAGGGCCTGCTGCTGAGCTGACCCTCTAAAACATTAGGAACGAGAGCAGCCTAATAAGCATGCTGATGTGATGGAGGAGGAGGATGAGAAAAGGAAGATTGAACCATATACCCTTTTTTGTAGTGGAAGGGCTGCATGGGAATACAGTGCATCCAATACACCATAAAAGCCACATTTAAAGTGCTTTTATGTTCAGCCACTTTCCTCTGGGCTTGTTCATTTTGATAAGAGTCAACCTGTCTGCATTTTTAGTTGATAGTCGATTGTGCTTATCAGTTATTATGTCCCCAGCAGCACTAAATACCTGCTCTGAAAAAAACGCTGGCGGCAGGGCGGGCCAGCACCTCCAGGATCTGAATACTTTTGTAATTGCAGTAATTAAAAATTTAGCATAGTAACTGAGTTATTCGATGAAATCTGTCTGTATAGCGCGACCTGCTGTTTGTTCTTTCTCTAATTTCTCTGTCCACCAAGCTAAGGTGGTCGCACATGCTCATTTCCATCTTCAGCAGAATGTACACCCCCCACTGAGAAAGGACACACCCCTGAAATAAATCTAACAGAGCAATGTGAGCAGTAAATGGGGAGATCGCTAGATCCATGTGAGGTACAGGGCTTGGTCTAACTTTGTTAGAAAGCGTTCATCATGCACTATGTGTTGTCTTCTTTTTTTTAATATTAATCATGGGATAGCCACACAGACGTACAGTATATAGTCAACTTAGAAAAAGAATTGTCTTCAAGCGTAAGAGGATAGAGACAAAGCACAGGCTAATTTCCTGCTCAGGATCCTGATTGTCCGCCATGTAAGAGCAACTCCCATTCTGGCGGACTCAAGCTGTCCACATGTGACAACCGTTCATTTGGATGGCGGCCATGTAAGACCACATTTCCTCTAAAGTGCCTGGTGCATGGGAAATGCCGGGCTGGCTGTGGCTTCCCCTGGCAAAAATATGGGGTACTGGGAACCTATCTGTTCTGAAAGGGAATGCCTCTGATGAGACAACCCCTTTAATAATAAAATTAGTTCTTTCTGCTGAAAGCAACTAGGATTTCAGGTTATCGCTTCAGTTTAATTAAAGTCTATACAAGCAGCCTGCTGAGTGACCTTGAACGCTGAAAAGAAAACAAAATGATTTCCTAGTTGTAGTCTCAGGCTGAATAGTAGAACAGGTTCACCATAGAATAAAAAAAAAACTTACTCTACTACATACTAATGACTTCTGCAGTATCTAAAAACTTCAATTAGTGATGCTATATGAAATATACACTCAAAAGCCAAGAACACTTTGCTTCCCTCTTGAGATGCCGTTCTCGCCGCTCTCATTCTTTTCTCGTGTATAGAAGCAAAACTGTGCTATTTACTATCTAAATTAATCAATTTACTGTATGGATTGAAAACGACTTTCCGCCTTCACATGTCTTTGTACAACAAATGAGCCTGAAGACAATGCTGTAGGTGCCAGGGTCCAATAAGCGTCTTCTTTTGTGGTGAAGGAACAGTGCCTCCTGTAAAGGGAATTGGCGTCTTCATGATTCCAAGACCCGCGGTGTATGTGAGAAGTCGAAACAGGGAGTGAAGGCTCAGGAGCCAGTGATGGCTAACCTCCAGCACACCAGCTGTGGTGAAACTACGACTCCCAGCATGCTCCATTTATTTCTATGGAGTTCTGAGAACAACCAAGCAAGTGTACATCTTGGGAGTCATAGTTTTACCACAGATGGAGTGCCGGAGGTTAGCCATCACAGCTCTAGACCCACTACGTACTTGCCAACATTTATATCCCAAATTCCACAAGATTTTTAGCCTCTCTATCGGGTGATCATATCTCACCAAAAATCATCGTTTCTGTGCAGCAGATTGTCCTGTCTAAACAGCGATCTGCTGCCCAGGAACAATGATGTTCTATGGGGACGAGGGATCACTGTGTCGATCGCTTGTCATCGTAGTGGAGGTGATTGCTGCATGAAAATGCAGCTCTCGTCACTGCTGATAATAAGGCAATTATCAGGAAATTTTAGTTTTAGTTTTAGATAATAGCCTGATATATCAGTCTATGTAAAAGGACCTTTAGACCGCCAGAGAACTTGCCCCATCTATGTCCAGAGACGTGACAACCAAAAACGGTATCCAGTATTTTGCCTATAGGTGTGGTAACAAAATTCTGAATTACAAATGAATAAGCATTGGGGCTCATGCATACAACCATATTTGGGGTCGTCCTTGTGCATTAGGTGGCCCTCTAATATCCTTGTCCGTAATGTGGACAATGATAGAACATGTTCTATTTTTTTGCGGACTGGACATACGGACATACGGAAACGGAATGCACACGGAGTAGCTTCCGTTTTTTTTGTGGACCCATTAAAATAAAAATGGAAACGGACATGAAAAGAAAATACGTTTTTTGTAGATAATGCCAGATAATCGCCAGTGAACACTCATAGGAATGCTCGTTAGCGATTTTCTGGTGGTGTAAGGGCTTGTTCACACGAACGTGCCATGTTTTGCGGTCGCAAATTGCCAATCCGCAAAACACGGATACCACCCGTGTGCCTTCCGCAATTTGCGGAACAGAATGGACGGCCCATTATAGAAATGCCTATTCTTGTCCGCAAGTATGTAACGGTCAGCAGAGGAAGAGACCGTAGAGCAGGACTCAAGTACAGTGCAGCAGACAAGGAGGCTGAAGTAGAAACCGGCTTTATTAAAAGAGAACTTTAACTGCCGGAGAAGCAGATTTACAATATGAACAGCTTGGGAATTCACAATAAAGATAATGGAAATTTGCATAAAGAACACAAATGAATCACAAACACAAGTACAGACAATAGCAGGCTACTCTCTTCTAGGTAGTCCTATCTGTCCCCGCTACCCGGGGTGCACCTCTACGGTGCACTAAACTAAATCCTATTCCACTATGCCCTAGCTCAGGTTAGCATCAGTGCACTCACAGTTCGGTGTCCGCACATGCAGGCAGGTACAGTCTGGGTCCCGATCTGGTTGCTTGCTTGCTTGCTTCAGCGTGGCTCAGCCCTGGCCTCTCTTTGTAGTCTCTGTAACTCTGGTTAGAGATAATCAGCAGCTCTGGACGTGTAATCAGGCAGGGCCTGGAATTCACTCACAGTTCCTCTGGTAAGTGCCTCACACTACAGCAGTCTCTCTTCTACACCAGGACACATCAGCTCAGTCAGAGAGCAAACACACTCTAATGTCCCAGATACTGTGTCAGCAGGCAGGGAGCAATCACTCTAATCTTCCCTGTGGATCTCCCTCTCAGTGCACAGCGTCCTTCTTCCTGTGTACTCAGACACCTTCAGCCCAGGCTCTCTGCTCAGCCCGGGAAAAACACTTAACTCCTTGTCCTCTGGAAACAACTCCTCTCACTGTCCTACTCAGCCACAGTGGCCTCTGGTGGCTGGAGGGAAACATGACAGTCTGCTATATATATATATGTGTTGGAAATGTTGCTGGATGATCAGGGCTGCCTCTTACATGCCTCCCCACTTAAAGGTGGCCGTCCTCGGCCTTGTTATATAGTCCATAGAAATAATGGTTAATGTAACTTTTTATACAGCAGTACAACATTGTCCACAATACATACAGGTGGACCAAATGAACTCATCAGCAGCGTACCTGTTTGGTGGAACCCCTGCAGTAAGCCTACTGGATCTCCGGAGGTCCTGGCTATCTGTTACGACCTGACTCTCTCCACTAGGAACTGCCAGTCTGGATTCACCCACCACAATAGGAGGTTCGGGTGTGTCCGAGGGCCCCTCTCCATTACGGGCTGGCAATGGTTCTGTGACAGTGCCTTCATCACCTGTAACCTGGGAGGCTTCTTCAGTGTTGGGAGCAGTCCACCAGTCTTCACCATAATCTCCATCAGAGATAACAAGTTCTGAGTATGGGGCAGGAGGAGGTGTCCTCTGAACAGGTGCGGGATCTTTGGACCGGCATGGCCGTAACATATTCCTATGTAGAGTCCGTGAAGCAAATTCCTCATTCTCAACCTGCACTTCGTAGACCGGACCATTAGGGTACACTCTCTTGATCACTTTATACGGCTGTACTTCCCAACGCTCACTCAACTTGCCTCTGGGACGTTTCTCTCGTACCAGTACCCGATCCCCAGGCTGCAATGGAACCTCCTGAACTGGAGGACGGTCTGTATGAGCTCTCTCCTGTAACCGCTGACCTGCCAACCGGCGAATGGTCTGGAGACGCCGACGGTGTTCTTTCACCCATGAGGTGGTTGATCGCTCTATTAGGTCTTCTGGCTGTTCTAGGTTTAATTCCACGATCTCTCGACCAGCCCTACCGAACAGTAACATGTATGGGGTGTAACCGGTGGTGGTGTGGACACGATTATTGTAAGCCCAGACTAATTCTGGCAGGTAGTCAGGCCAGTGTGCCCTCTTGTCTTCCTCTAGTGTCCTCAGCATTTGCAGCAATGTGCGGTTAAAGCGCTCACAGGCTCCGTTTCCTTGGGGATGATAAGGAGTTGTCCTGGATTTTTCAATGCCGTACAGTCGATGTAGCTCTTCCATCACTTTTCCTTGAAAGCACGCCCCTTGATCTGAATGGATCCGCTTTGGACACCCATAGACCCGAATGAAGTCTTGACAAATGGCTCGTGCAGCGGACTCGGCCGTCTGGTCCCGAGTTGGGGTGACTACTGCAAACTTGGAGAAGTGGTCGATCATGACCAGGCAATACTGTGGACCTCTTGACGATTGTCCCACAAGAAGATAGTCTATCATCAACACTTCCAGCGGTTCTGTGGTCTGGATGGACTGTAGGGGTGCTCTCTGTTCTGTACTCTTCGTGAGTTCACACATTCGACACTGTCGGCAAACTTCTTCAACTGTGGCCTCCAGTCGCAGACAATACACATAACGCTGCAGCCACTGGTATGTCTTGACTGGCCCGAAGTGAGCTCCAAACTCATGAGCCTCTTTGGCTATCTCCCGTGCCATTCTTCTGGGTATCACTACCTGCCACCTCGCCTCTAGGTCGGCAGGCTGTTGCCACTTGCGGAACAAAACAGCTCCATGCACTTCCAGTCTGTCCCATTGATGTAGAACGGACTTCATCTCGGCATCCAGATCAGTCCTTTCTTCTTTGTTGGGTTTCCTGCACTGGGTTACCCAGCTTTTCATTTGCTGCAGTCCAATGTCTTCATCTTGCAATCTGCCCCATTCTTCATTAGTTCTCCCCAATGCTTTGGGTAGCTTACGGGCCTCCCCACTTGTCTGGGCCGCGACTGTTGGGGGAGCGAACTTGCGGAAGTCAGGAGTTTCATCTTCTTCCTTTTGTTCATCCATATCCCCTACTGGAGTTTCAAAAGTAACCCTCGAGAGACCATCAGCATTAGTGTTCTCTGTAGCGGAGCGGTAGCGAATTGAGAAGTCATACTTTGCGAGGCGAGCCGCCCAGCGTTGCTCCAGGGCTCCCAACTTGGCCGTCCCCAAGATGGGCCAGGGGATTGTTATCCGTCCGTACGAAGATCTTAGCTCCTGTCAGATATCCTGCAAATTTCTCCGTCATAGCCCACACCAGGGCAAGGAGTTCCAGCCGGAAGGAACTGTAGTTATGGGGGTTTCGCTCCGTATCTCGCAAGGATCTACTGGCATAAGCGATCACTCTCTCATGTCCATCCTGTACCTGCGACAGGACTGCCCCAAGTCCGTAGAGGCTGCCATCAGTAGCTAAGATGAATGGTTTATCAAAATCGGCATAAGCCAAGATGGGGGCCGATGTCAGGGCTTCTTTCAGGGCCTGGAAGGCCTCTTCCTGTTTCTGTCCCCAGGGGATACTTTGGCCCTTGGGTTGCCCAGCCGTTCCTCTCAACAACTCATTCAGAGGGCCCGCTATTTTTGCGTAGTCTTTGATGAACCGCCGGTAGTACCCAGTCAGTCCCAGGAAGGCCTTCAACTCACGCAGTGTTCTCGGCACTAGCCATTGTCGTATTGCAGCCACTTTGTCTTGGGACGGTAGCACTCCGTCTTGGGACACCCTATGGCCCAGGTACTCGATCTCCCTCTTGAAGAGATGACACTTCTTTGGCTTTACCTTCAGGCCATGGGATCGCAGTCGCTCGAGTACCTGCCCTAGCCGATTCAAGTGTTCTTGAAAAGTAGCAGAGTATACGATGATATCGTCTAGGTATATCAGAGTGGCTTCAAAATTCAGGTCTCCCAGGCATCTCTCCATCAGCCGCTGGAAGGTTCCAGGGGCATTAGTCAGTCCGAATGGCATCCTGTTGAATTCAAATAACCCCATGGGGAGTATGAATGCTGTCTTTGCCTTGTCCTGCTCAGCCACTGGTACTTGCCAGTACCCACTTGCTAGATCCAGGGTGGAGAAGTATTTGGCTCGTCCTAGAGCCGTCAGAGACTCCTCGATGCGTGGCAGAGGATATGAGTCTCGCGCAGTGCAAGCATTCAACCGCCGGTAATCCACACAAAATCGAATAGTGCCGTCCTTCTTCTTGACAAGCACCACTGGGGCTGCCCAAGGGCTCTGGCTTCCCCGCACCACTCCGGAATCTATCATCTGTTTCAATAGCGTCTTCACTTCCTGGTACAACTTGGGCGGAATCTGTCGATATCTCTCCCGAATTGGTGGAGTGTCCCCCGTCGGTATATCATGTGTGATAGCATTCGTGCAGCCAAAGTCATCGGCGTGGCGGGCAAACGCAGCCTGATTCTCCCACAGCATGGTTTCAACTGCTCGCTGTTGGTCTAAACTGAGAGCCTTAACATCTATCTCCATTTGACCCAAGATGGTTCCCCCATTCCATTCTGGGGTCGGCGCCTCTTCTGCACTGGCAGTAACTGCCAGGGTCCAACCAGCATCCCCTACCGGAGCTAGAGTCACTTCTCTCTGACTCAGGATTTCTCCCTGATGTAGGTACACACGAGCCAGTTCCACCCCTGGCGTCAAGGGAACTTCTAGATATCCCACATTCACAGCTCTTATGGGTACTCGTCCATTCTGGACCACTCCCAGTGTCCGGGCCACCAGGACGTCCTGACCCAGCTCTCCTAGGCCTGTTGGTTCAACGAACACCTCCATGCCTTCAAGATTACGGAAAGTTCCCACAGGTAACGTCAGCACGGTCTCCCGACCAGGGGGAAGGGTGAAGGTAGCCTTTCCTGGCGCTCGGATCGTTCCCACCGCCTGGTGTGCTGGTACACTTTTCTGTGTTCCACAAAAACGGATTAGCCGTTGAAATGCTTTCTGGGTAGGTTTGTGCGGGGTGGCTTGTTTCCAGTAACCCGGCCCCCGTTTGGTGAACATGATCTGATCCAATTCTCGCAAGATATTCATGCCCATTATCACCGGCACATCTTCTTTGAACGTTTCGGGGACCAACAAGATACCTTTCCGCCCCACTTCCTGTCCACATAGCCGTACATTCATCCACACGACCCCTGTGACAGGAATCTGCTGTTGGTTAGCCGCTGTAACCCGGACCAGTGTCTCTCGTTCTGGTTTGGCCAGCGCTTGAAAGTAACGGTAGAAGAATGACTCGGGCATAGTTGTCACCTGAGACCCAGTATCCACTAAGCAGTCGACAGGAACACCTTCGAACTCAGCTCGTATAGTGGGGCACCCTGCGACCAGGTGTTCGGAGCTTTGCTGGGTAACTTGGCTCTCCACCTCCCCTGCAGTACGCCCCACTACTGCAGGGGTCGGTAGTTTAACGGCGGCTCTTGGCGTCCAGCTGGATTATTCCGACACTCTCTGGCGAAATGTCCTAGATCTCCACACCGCCAACACTGTGCCCCTTGACAGCCCACTTTTTGCCTGCGAGTGGGAGGTGCCCTCAGAGCTTGGCTGGATGGCCCCACTGAAGGGTAATGAGGGGCTTGATGGTATGGTAAACTAGCATAAGGGCATTCGGGTGTAGGAACCCACGGAGTCGCCGGTTTGTTGTCGGGCTGGATAGGCAGCCTCAGTAGTATGGCGCGACTCTATCCGTTTCTCCAGGTGTGTCAACTTTTCGTGCATGGCACTCAGGGAGCTCTGCAAGTCTTGTACCACTCTGACCAGGGCTTCCTCATTTCTCGTAACCCCGGGGGGTGTAACGGTCTGGGTCCGTATTACTCCAGAAGCATAGCCGTCTTCTTTGTTTCGCGTCACGGCCTCTGCCAAAATTTGTCGAAAGGTTAGGGTAGGGTCTACTCTGACTCGTTCCCGCAGAGCCTGTTTCAGGGGATTGCTGTAGAGCCCCAGAATAAATTGTTCCCGCAGTATCCGGTCTATGGGTCCCATGCCAGTAACCCCATCTGCCTCTTTTTTTTGTACCTCGGCCAACACTTCCTGTAGGGCTGTAGCGTACTGAGAGACACCTTCGTCTTCCCGTTGAATCCGGTAAAAAAACTTCGCCCGGAGGTGCCCTGCACTGGCTGTTTCCCCATATATTTCTTCCAGGAATCTCACCATCTCTTGCAATGTATTGCGCGTGGCTTCTGGTTGTAGGAGAACATTTCTTCGGGCCTCACCCTCGAGAGCGGCCAAAGCAATTTCTACTTGTAGTTCTGGGCTGACATTGTAAATCCTAACAGCACTCTGTAACCTTGTCACCCAGTCTGACAGTGTCATGTTCTGGCCATCAAATTTGGGTAGCAAGTTGAACAACGTGCCAATAGGAAGGGCCCTTGCAAGGGTTCCACCATTGCCTGAGGTACTCACATTAACATCATGCACATTGCCTTCAGCCGCCTCCATCTCTGTGACTGTACCCTGCTCGCAGCGCCACTTGTAACGGTCAGCAGAGGAAGAGACCGTAGAGCAGGACTCAAGTACAGTGCAGCAGACAAGGAGGCTGAAGTAGAAACCGGCTTTATTAAAAGAGAACTCTAACTGCCGGAGAAGCAGATTTACAATATGAACAGCTTGGGAATTCACAATAAAGATAATGGAAATTTGCATAAAGAACACAAATGAATCACAAACACAAGTACAGACAATAGCAGGCTACTCTCTTCTAGGTAGTCCTATCTGTCCCCGCTACCCGGGGTGCACCTCTACGGTGCACTAAACTAAATCCTATTCCACTATGTCCTAGCTCAGGTTAGCATCAGTGCACTCACAGTTCGGTGTCCGGCACATGCAGGCAGGTACAGTCTGGGTCCCGATCTGGTTGCTTGCTTGCTTGCTTCAGCGTGGCTCAGCTCTGGCCTCTCTTTGTAGTCTCTGTAACTCTGGTTAGAGATAATCAGCAGCTCTGGACGTGTAATCAGGCAGGGCCTGGAATTCACTCACAGTTCCTCTGGTAAGTGCCTCACACTACAGCAGTCTCTCTTCTACACCAGGACACATCAGCTCAGTCAGAGAGCAAACACACTCTAATGTCCCAGATACGGTGTCACAGCAGGCAGGGAGAAATCGCTCTAATCTTCCCTGTGGATCTCCCTCTCAGTGCACAGCGTCCTTCTTCCTGTGTACTCAGACACCTTCAGCCCAGGCTCTCTGCTCAGCCCGGGAAAAACACTTAACTCCTTGTCCTCTGGAAACAACTCCTCTCACTGTCCTACTCAGCCACAGTGGCCTCTGATGGCTGGAGGGAAACATGACAGTCTGCTATATATATACAGACGTGGACAAAATTGTTGGTACCCTTTGGTCAATGAAAGAAAAAGTCACAATGGTCACAGAAATAACTTTAATCTGACAAAAGTAATAATAAATTAAAATTCTATAAATGTTAACCAATGAAAGTCAGACATTGTTTTTCAACCATGCTTCAACAGAATTATGTAAAAAAATAAACTCATGAAACAGGCATGGACAAAAATGATGGTACCCCTAACTTAATATTTTGTTGCGCAACCTTTTGAGGCAATCACTGCAATCAAACGCTTCCTGTAACTGTCAATGAGACATCTGCACCTCTCAGCAGGTATTTTGGCCCACTCCTCATGAGCAAACTGCTCCAGTTGTGTCCGGTTTGAAGGGTGCCTTTTCCAGACTGCATGTTTCAGCTCCTTCCAAAGATGCTCAATAGGATTGAGGTCAGGGCTCATAGAAGGCCACTTTAGAATAGTCCAATTTTTTCCTCTTAGCCATTCTTGGGTGTTTTTAGCGGTGTGTTTTGGGTCATTGTCCTGTTGCAAGACCCATGACCTGCGACTGAGACCAAGCTTTCTGACACTGGCTAGTACATTTCTCTCTAGAATTCCTTGATAGTCTTGAGATTTCATTGTACCCTGCACAGATTCAAGACACCCTGTGCCAGACGCAGCAAAGCAGCCCCAGAACATAACAGAGCCTCCTCCATGTTTCACAGTAGGGACAGTGTTCTTTTCTTGATATGCTTCATTTTTTCGTCTGTGAACATACAGCTGATGTGCCTTGGCAAAAACTTCGATTTTTGTCTCATCTGTCCACAGGACATTCTCCCAGAAGCTTTGTGGCTTGTCAACATGTAGTTTGGCATATTCCAGTCTTGCTTTTTTATGATTCGTTTTCAACAATGGTGTCCTCCTTGGTCGTCTCCCATGTAGTCCACTTTGGCTCAAACAACGACGGATGGTGCGATCTGACACTGATGTTCCTTGAGCATGAAGTTCACCTTGAATCTCTTTAGAAGTCTTTCTAGGCTCTTTTGTTACCATTCGGATTATCCGTCTCTTAGATTTGTCATCAATTTTCCTCCTGCGGCCACGTCCAGGGAGGTTGGCTACAGTCCCATGGATCTTAAACTTATGAATAATATGTGCAACTGTACTCACAGGAACATCTAGTTGCTTGGAGATGGTCTTATAGCCTTTACCTTTAACATGCTTGTCTATAATTTTCTTTCTGATCTCTTGAGACAGCTCTTTCCTTTGCTTCCTCTGGTCCATGTCGAGTGTGGTACACACCATATCACCAAACAACACAGTGATTACCTGGAGCCATATATATAGGCCCAATGGCTGATTACAAGGTTGTAGACACCTGTGATGCTAATTAGTGGACACACCTTGAATTAACATGTCCCTTTGGTCACATTATGTTCTGTGTTTTCTAGGGGTACCATCATTTTTGTCCATGCCTGTTTCATGAGTTTATTTTTTTACATAATTCTGTTGAAGCATGGTTGAAAAACAATGTCTGACTTTCATTGGTTAACATTTATAGAATTTTAATTTATTATTACTTTTGTCAGATTAAAGTTATTTCTGTGACCATTGTGACTTTTTCTTTCATTGACCAAAGGGTACCAACAATTTTGTCCACGTCTGTATGTGTTGGAAATGTTGCTGGATGATCAGGGCTGCCTCTTACAAGTACATGATCTATAATTTTTTGCGGGGCCACGGAATGGGGCAACGGATGCGGACAGCACAGGGAGTTCTGTCCGCATCTTTTGCGGCCCATTGAAGTGAAAGGGTTCACACCCCAGCCGCAAAAAATGCGGCTCGGATGCGGAACCAAACCACGGTCGTGTGAATGAGCCGTAAAGGTGTCTCCGATTACCCGATGAATGAGCTATAGCCGGTGACGTCACAGAATACACTGCTATAGCGCTGCCCTAGCCATTTTACAAGATGCTTATTCTACGGGTAATTGAATCGTTTGTGTAAGCACCTAAATTGTGCAGATCGTGCAGTCTGAACATGCTCTGCAGCCGGCAAACAACGAGTCTGTATGGGGACGAGCGACGGTATTAGCGATCACTCCTTCCCATACTGTGGAGGAGATCACTGCATGTAAATCCTGCTGTCTCCTCCACTGACGAGCAGGCGCAGGCTCCCTCCCGACAATCGCCTTTAAAGGGACCTTTAAAGGGGTTGTCCGGGTTCAGAGATGAACCAGGACATACACATATTTTCACAGCTCCACTAAGATGCTCGACCTTGCCCTGCGCTAGATTGCGCAGAGCAAGGGCTTATTTGTTTACCTAGGCACACTGCTAGATGGAGGCTTCCGCCCAGCAGTGTGTTCAGTGATGTCACCGGCACTGATGGGCAGGCTATAGCGCTGCCGTAGCCGTTTTACAAGCTAGGGCAGAGCTGAAGCCCGCCCATCAGTGTCGGTGACGTCACTGGGATCACTGCTGGGTAGAAGCTTTCGTCTGGCAGCCCTAAGGAGAGCCCGGTACTTCACCAGATCTCCTGAAAATGCCTTTGCCCTCCATGATTTAGTGCAGGGAGGGCAAAGGAGAGCATCGAAGCATCAAATGCTCCGATGCTCATCTTGGTGGGGTTGCCTGGGTGAAAATATGGAGCTAAACCCAGACAAGCCCTTTAAGCTTCAGGCTAAATACTAATCCTCTACTGTAACAGGTTTGATATGATGTCTCAACTCATTGCTGTGAGTATGCATGCTAGGGCAGCCTCATAAAACGTAATTTGTGGGACACTTTAAGCTCCACTCTGATCCACCAACAAAACCTCCAATTTTGAGGTACACTTGAAGATCCACCCTTTTTACCTCCAGGATAATCACAAGAAAAGTCAGCTGCTTTTGGATGCATGTGAGGTAGGGACTATTGGAGTCATTCTATTGCTTTCTTAGGCTACTTTCCAGGAAAAAACGTTTCCGTTTAGTCTTCGTGTATTCTGAATGGAAAGAGATCTGTTCAGGATGCGTCAGGATGTCTTCCATTCCAGCAGCATTTTGTTTTGTGACTGGACACAAAACCCCTGCAAACTGTGGTTTGTACCCGGTCGTAAAAATGGATCCGGCACTCAAAACAATGTTAGTCAATAATGACGGATGTTTTTTTAGGAGCCTAAAAAAACGTATCCGTCACCTATTGACTTTAAATGTATGTAGTGATGGATCTGTTTTTTTCCATTTTTGATTTCACACAACCGCATCCTAACGGAACCAGGGCCGTCTTTAACTCGGGCCAAAAGGGGCAGCTGCCCCGGGCCCAGTTGCTCCTGGGGGGCCCAAGGCAACTGCCTCTTGAGCCCCGTTGGCCACTGGAGAAACTTTTGTGGATCCATACTTTATTAACTAAGTAGCAGGACATGCAGGGCATACATGGGGGATGTCCCTACACTTATTATTATTTCTGGGCACCACTCCATTGCGCTGCTGTGGCCCCCGTTACATTCTCCTGCCCTGTATGCTATGTAACAGCATCGGAACACCAGGGAGGAGACATCAGCTTTTCTCTGTGGGCGTTCCAGGGAGAAAAAAGAACTCTACTTCTTCCTGGCTGTGACGTTCTGCGCTGCGATTGGACAGCGCCACAGCCAGGGAGAAGGAACGCCCAGGGAGAAAAGCTGATGTCTCCTCCCAGGTGTTCCGATGCTGTTACTTAGCATACAGCATGGGAGAATGTAACAGGGGCCACAGCAGCGCTGGAGCGACATCCAGATATAATAGTAAGTGCAGGGACATCCCGCCTTACATCTCCTACTACTTAGTTAATAAAGTATGGACCCATGAATGTGGCAGCGGCACTTGTGTTCTCCCTCTTGCCCAGGGTCCAATCAATTTAAAGACGGCCCTGAACGGAACGGATGCATCCTGATGTGCAAATTCAAAATGGATCAGTTTCCGGTATAGAGATCCTCTCCTGGATCTCAATACCGGAATTAATAACTTAAGTGTGAAAGTAGCCTTACTGATGTGTGGCTACTAAGAAGAAAAAAGAGTGAAATAAACCCCCCTGTATTAAGCAACATCCCCTGTCATGGTACTTACTTACCATATTTGAACTGAAGGCAGAGAGCTTAGTCCACATAGACAAATGTTATTAAAGGGAATGTGTCATCAGAAAATGACCTAATGTTTAAATCACGCATATGTTAAACAGATTTTTTTTAGAAATTTTGTGGATTTTTATTTTAATTCTCCATGTCATTATCTGTATTTTAAAAAACTAAAATCATGCAATTTTCACACTGGCCCCTAGACCTAATAATATATTAAAACTTCCTGTTCTTTTCAGGTAACTTTTCAGTAGTCATCTCATTATCATCACAAGGAGGACTACAATGGCAAGTAAAATCTCTGTATAGATAACACAGAATACACCATTCAGCACAGGTGATATCACAGAGCATGTGTACAAAAATCTCCCATATAAGGCAAGGAGTTCCCCTTCAATCCATTATGTCTAAGGCCCATGTGGCTGCTCACAAAGAGCAGAAATATAGATAGGGACATGGAAAAAAAGCATGTGATGGCACATTCCCTTAAAGGTTTTTCTGGCTATCATATGAGAGCTCTATATCACATGGGCTACTAGTGTGACCCCCGCTTGGTACCAACACTATAAGCATATTTGCCAACGTTTAAGAGTGCACAATTGTTATGCCCATAGGCATGCCACTTTTCAAAAATCACACCCCTTTACAGGTAGCCCATACCCCCTTTTATGCCATAGCGCTGCCCCTCAAGGTGTGGATGTCAGGGATGAGTCTGATAATGCTGTATAGCGGCTGCTCTCCGAAGGTGCCAGGAGGCTTTTATGGCATATGGGAGATTGGCCCTTTTTCTGGAACACTCCTAGAAGTTCTGGGAGAGTTGCTATAAGGAAATTGTAAGACTGGCTGAAGTGATTTCCAGGGCTTTTATAAATCCCACCAGATGACTGACAGGCCACTATCCTTTTAAAGCAACAACCCCTTTAAAAACAATATATTAAATGGGTTGTTGGATGGTCAAATTTTTGTTAAAAATAAAATATCAAAATATCATAAACAATTAAAGTTTGGGTGACATCACAAATCCTCTGCAACTCTTGTGGACACCAGCAGAGGACCCTGGAAGCATTGGAACAGAAGCAGAGGGGGTTTGCGGCAGGTAAATCATGTAGTCTGTTCCAATAGTGGAGCAGTACTGGAGTTACCGTATCTGGCATAGTAAGTCACTGCAGCACACCAAATACCACTACATACAGACTGGCTAAAAGCTGCCATTTATGCCAACCATCCTTATCCATTCAGAATGCATTGGGGCTGAACTGATCCGTTTTGGGTTCCTTGTGAGAGCCCTGAAACGGATCCCACAAGCGGACCCAGAAACGCCAGTGTGAAAGTAGCCTAAGCCAAAAAATTTAAAGCAACCCTTGAGGTCAAGAAAAAAAACAGTATGATAACTGGGGATCAAACAGAACATTTACCAGGTGCCCTCACTTTTCACTTTTTTTTAGCTGTAGATCCAGCAGTCCAGGGCACCTCTGCTATCATTCAAGATGACCACTTCTCAGGCCACCTTGTACATACTACGCGTTTGGTAGCCCAAGACACTTCCTGCTGCCCTTGGATTGGCCAGCACTGCTCACATGACCAGAGCTGGCCAATCAGGAAATATCTTGAACTACCGATGTACAGTGTGCACCAGACAGTCGGAGGAGCGATGTGGCCATATAGGATAGAAGAGGAGGAGCCTGGAAATTGGCAGATCCGGTCCAATAAGATGAAAACGAGGGCACCAGGTAAATGTTCTGGTCATCCCCAGTTAATGTGATTTTTTTTTTTTTCTTGAGCCGGAGGGTCGCTTTAACTGACTGGACGACATTTTAGCTAAGATAGCTCAAAAGCAGAGACTCAGTGCCATATGAATCATCTTCAGCTTGTTGCTGAATGGCTTGCTTCATTTTTATGGCAGATGTAATGTTCTTCTCTTCTGCTGCCCTGAGCTCTCTTCTCTTCCTGTGCGGCTGTGCTAGAATAGATCCTTCAGTCCCCGGTGTCCTCCATCCAGACTTCCCCTTCTCTGGGATGTAGAAGATAGAGGGAAGTTCAATCTGCTGAGTTTGGCAGAGCAACGCGAGACTCCCACACAAGATGACACATTCTTGAATCTACACTAAGGAGTGCAAAGCAGCTGCTTTACACAAATAGTTAAAACGCATTTCCAAATTCTTCCGCTAACCTTTTGTTTATTTCTTAATGTAATGTCGGAGTATCGCCAAGTTTGCTGAATAGGACTGTACTCTATTTTTAGCATTACGAGTGATCTGGGTCTGGACGTATCTGAATACTCTCCTAATAAAAGAGTCCTTCAGAACATTAATGGTCTATACTCAGGTTAGTTAGATCATCAATTTTTAGGGCTGCACTACGGCTTAGGCCTTTTGCACACGGCCGTTTGTCCCCTGTGGCCGTATTGAGGCCACATACGGCGGGTCTGCAATACACGGGACACCGGCTGTGGGCATTTCGCATCACGAATGCAGACTCATTCACTTGAATGGGTCCGCAAATCCGGAGATGCGGAACGGAACCCTTTTGTGGGATACCGTTCCGTGCTTCCGTTACACAAAAAGATAGAACTTGTCCTATCTTTTTACGGGACGGACAGATCGCAGCCCCCATTCAAGTGAATGGGGTCGCGATCCGCATGCAGCATTCCGGCGGTCGGTGCCCGGGCATTGCAGACCCCAATTTGCGGTCTGCAGCACTGGCATGGGCAGCACACGTTCGTGAAAGGAGCTGAATTTCCTTAACCCTTAGAGGACCCTGAGATTTTCCATTTTTGCGTTTTTGTTTTTCACTCCTCGTTTTTTTTTCCCATTCACATAGCTGTATGAGGGCTTATTTTTTGCGGGACAAGTTGTACTTTGTAATGGCACCATTAATGGTTGCATACCATGTAGTGGGAAGCGTAATTTATTTTTTCAAATGGGGTAGAATTAGGAAAAAATGCAATTCTGACAAAGGTTTTTTTTTTTTTTTACACTGTGCAGTAAAATTGACCTGTTATTTTCATTCTCCAGGTCAGGACGGTTACAATGTTACCACACTTGTATAATTTTTCTTGCGTTTAAATACTGAAAACAAAATTCAAACCTTTAAAAAAAAAAAATTCACCATATTCTGACCCCTATAACTTTTTGTATTTATGTGTATGGGGCTGTCTGAGGACTAATTTTTTGCTTTTAATCTGTATTTTCCAGTGATACAAATTTGAAGTGTGTTCAACTTTTTGATCACTTTTTATAAAATAAATTATTGGGGAGTTGAAGTTACAAATAATGGCAAATTAAATTAAATTTGCTTATGTATCAAATCGTTTTTTTTTACACAATAAAAGCACACAGAGCTATGGCGACTGAGTATTGCGGATGTGCTATTGGCCATCTAGCAACCCATGTCCTCAGCTCTATACCCAAAATCCCAGTGACAGGTTCCCTTTAAGGCCTCTTGCACACGAATGTGTGCTGCCCATGCTGCGGACCGCAAATTGCAGTCCACAATGCACGGGCACCGACCGTGGGCCAGCCGCATGCGGATCGCGTGGTACCTTGGAACTGAACCCGAGTTTGGAAAATGTTTTTTTACAGTACGGATTAATTTATGAAATGATTGTGCGAAGTCTCGCGAGACTTCGCAAAGCAATAACTTCGGCTCATTGGACCCATTGCATTCTAATACTATACGGAGCTCCTGCTGTGCACAGTATTAGAACAACGTTTTATGCAAATCGACTTTGGATATTTCATCCGAAGTCGATTCGCTCATCCCTAATAGCCATCATTGAACACTTAATTTTCAATATAACAATACAGTGCTGCCACCTAATGGCTGGTATTGGTATATTCATCTAATAGACTCTGAAGGCTGCTTGAGGCGTCTGTCTGTTAGAGCAATGTAACAGGTTCCCTGATCTCAGCCAGGGAATGCTGTTACCAGAGCGGAATCGCGCGGCCTCCGCTTCCGGACTGCTCTGGTGCCGTGGTCACATTTGACCACGGCATCTGAAAGGGAAAATGTATGCAATCAGCTTTATGGCTGATCGCATTCATGTGCCATGGGTCTCTGCTATTTTAGAGACCGGACTTATGCTGTATATGTATGGCGGAGGTCCTCAAGGGGTTCAAGAGACCAGTCCAGTATGGAGACTTGCAGAACGTACTCCATGGTATTTACTACTTATTGGCAATGCTACATGGGAAACAAATATGCAGATGTATTTTCCAAGGAATAGAACCATCTCACCAGCACCCCCTCTTGGAAGTGGATCCCTACAAGTCAAAATCTGACTTTCCAACAAGCCAGGAGCACTAGCAATAGGTCTCCACACTTACTTCCAGTAAGTCTCCATACAGGACTGGTCTCTAGTTAAGCTGCATTCAAGGCATCGCACTCAGAATTCTACTCTGTACTGACAAGTGGCAAGCACCCCGAAACAGATGTCTACAGATGGGTATCTCACTCAGCTATATTCCCTTGTACAATCCTTTGCTTGTTCAAAAGTCAGATTTTGACTCATAGGGATCTTCTTCCAAGAGGGGACACAGGTGTGGTGGTTCTATTCCTTGGCAAATACCTCTTTGCATACTTGTTTCCCAAGGAGCATTGCCAATAAGCCTCCATACAGGAATGGTCTCTTAATAAAAGAGTCCTTCAGGACATCAATTTTAATGGTCTATACTCAGGTTAGTTAGATCATAAATTTTTAGGGCTACACTATGGCTTAGTCCTGAATCTCCTTAAAGAGACCAGTCCTGTATAGAGACTTACAGAAAGTACTCCATGTTATGTACACTTATTGGCAATACTACATGGGAAACAAATATGCAGATGTATCTCCCAAGGAAGAGAACCATCTCACCAGTGCCCCCTCTTGGAAGTGGATCCCTGCGAGTCAAAATCTGACTTTCCAACAAGTCAGGAGCACTGGCAATAAGTCTTCATACAATCCAGCACTTCTGGTAAGTCTCCATACAGGACTGGTCTCTAGTTAAGCTGCATTCGAGGCATCGCACCCAGCCAGCCAGAGTTCTACTCTGTACTGACAAGTTGCAAGCACCCCGAAACAGCTGTCTACAGATGGATATCTCGCTTGGCTATGTTCCCTTGTCCAGTCTGAAGGCTTGTTCGAAAGTCAGATTTTGACTCATAGGGAGCCTCTTTCAAGAGGGGGCGCAGGTGAGGTGGTTCTATTCCTTGGCAGATACTTGTTGCATACTTGGAGCATTGACAATAAGCCCCCCTACCAAGGAGTACTTCCAGTAAGCCTCCATACAGGACTGGTCTTTTTAAGGAGACTCGGCACCCTACCTAAACAGTTTTGCAGCACTAAAAATTGATGGTTGGATTTTGACTCATAAGGAGCTACTTTCAAGAGGTGGCGCTAACGAGATGGCTCTGTTCCTTGGGAGAAACCGCTTTGCATGGTGCTATACTACAAAAGCACTGTTCCTCATTAGTACAGGCAAGAATGAGAAGGAGCTGCAGTACCACACATGGCCACAGGGCTGTTCTTGTGTAAACAGTGAAGGGGATGTGATGTTTACAGGAGATCTACAGCCCCTTTGTTGTACTAACTGGTAGGTGGACCCCAACAATTAGGTATTGCTGCCCTAAATTATGGATTGGCCATCAATATTAAAGTTCTGAAGAATCCCTTTAAGCACTAGCTGATATTTAAAGTAGTTGTCTCCTTAAGAAAATTACTTTTTATATGCCCTGGTAGAGCATACATCAGCTCTGGTAGACCTGGCCCATCCAAATACAATATAGGTGGATAAATGGTGGCATGTTCTGCTATATTGTTCATTGCTTATATTGCCTACTGCAGCGCTTTACAGAAATAGCCACTCAGTCCCTGAGGCTCACAATCTAAAATCCGTATCTTAGTCACACACTATAAGGAGAATTTTGTAGGAAGCCAGTGAACCTATTGGTATGCTTTTAGAATATGGAAGGAAATTGGACTACTACGAGAAACCATACAAACATGGGGAGAACATACAAACTCCAGGTAGATGGCCATAATGTCATGGAACCATGAACCAGACGTACAACAGAGATGAGTGGAAATAAGAAGGCTTTATTGGAAATCAAGCCGTAGCAAAAGTCCAAACGGATGGCTAAACCGAAGCAGGGTCTTGCGTAGACAGAGGTCAGGAACCAGGAGGGTGGTCAGACGAAGCCAGGATCAGGAACCAACGGGGTAGTCAGACGAAGCCAGGATCAGGAACCAACGGGGTAGTCAGACGAAGCCAGGATCAGGAACCAACGGGGTAGTCAGACGAGGCCAGGATCAGGAACCAGAAGCAGCAGCAGTCTTAGAAGCATGTGAACACAGGAGGACCAAGCAAGGAACTGAAGCCACAGACCTTCTATATATATGAGCTAGGCATCCAGCTCCTCCCAGTGGGAAGGAGAAGCCGCAGGGTGGGAGGCTACAAGAAACCCAGAAACCAAGATGGCCGCCAGCACATGTCAAACGAAGGTAAGACCATGACACATAATTAGATATGAACCAAGGATGGACGTTCAGTCCTAGCAATGAGAAGCGCATTATCACATATCTTAAATCAGCTGTTCGTGGCACCCTGTTTCAGGTTTGCCAGCTGCTACACCTTATAGTTGGTATATAGCATATGAACATCATACACTCATCAACCATAAAGATCTAGAACACAGAACATAACTGGACAATGTGTGTTTGCTCACGGCCTAAAACAAAGCAGATCTTAGTAGCTCTCAGAAATGTGGTGGCCTAGTCCAATGGAGAATATGCTTATGACAGCAGCCTGCTAGTATATGTAACTCTCATCATAACCAATTCTTAGGCGATACAACTTCCATGTATACGCATTGCTCATTTGATATTATTTAGGTACCTATTGCGCAGGGCACCCTGGTTGGTATAAAAAAATGTTATATCGAAATAATATCACGTCTAAGATGGCAGGTAACAGACGTGCGCCGCAGAGGGGAGAAGAGGAGTACCTATCCACTAGGGAGAGGGAGGAGTGGTGACCCCTAGCTCACCTGGCACTGGCACCTGGCTGCCCTGTTAACCCATACGCCAATCACGTGCCTTGTCCCTGGCTTACCCTGAAATAAGGTAGTCAATAGGGCAGTGGGAGCACTAATCCTTACCACTGATACCTAGGGTAACAACAGGGAAAGGACAAACAACACAAACACCACAAACAATCCCCGAAGGGAAACAACAACAACAGGAGTGAACCGGAGATCCAACAGCTCCAGTTCCAACGGCTCCACAGCAACTTTGTCCACCTGAGGTCGGAATAGAAGATCTGGAAGGAAGGTCTATATCTGGCAACAAGGGAAGCAGAAAGGGGGAATATATAGCAGCTGGGAGTGGCTGACAGAGAACAGCTGAAAGGAAAAGCTACCGATTCCTAGATGGGACAAAAAGGATAGCAAACCTAAGCAGGAAAACCCGGACCAGAATCTATTCTCGCCATTAGGTCATGGAGGGATCCGTTAAGAAACCGAGCACATAGCCACCCGCTGTGACCTTCTCAGGGCCATCTTTAATATTGATTGGACCCTGGGCAAAAATTTACTTGGGCCCCCTGGATCCCGCCTTCCCACACCTTAGCAGGCAATCACACCCTCCACCACAACACACACACAACAAATCCACACATCTGATAGAGTACAGTGAATGACTGTAAATACTTACAGTACTGAAGACTCCAGCAGCTCAGGATCAGTGCTCTGGGCAGCTGGGCTCAGGCTGGAAGTGGGCACCGCTCTGCAGGAAGGAGACCAGGGCTCGGCTCACCCTAGTATTACAGTATGCAGTATAGCACCCTATAGTATACAGCACCACACAGTATGCAGTATAGCACCCCACACTATACAGTACCCCACAGTATATAGTAGAGCAGTATAGCAGCCCACAGTATACAGCACCCTACAGTATACAACACCTCAAACAATACACGATACAGCCCCCCCCTATACAGTACAGCAGTATAGCCCTCCACACTATACCGCACCCTCAGTATACATTATACAGACCCCCCACAGTATACAGTACAGCAGTATAGCCCCCTCCACTATACAGGCCCCCCCACTATACAGCCCCCCCCTACACTATACAGCCCCCCAAAGTATATAGGCGCCCACACTATACAGCCCCCCCACAGTATACTGCCCCCCCACAGTATACAGGCCCCCACACAGTATACAGTCCCCCCACACAGTATACAGGCCCCCCACACAGTATACAGGCCCCCCACACAGTATACAGCCCCCCAGTATACAGCCCCCACACAGTATACAGCCCACCACACAGTATACAGTCCCACACAGTATACAGCCCCACACAGTATACAGCCCACCACACAGTATACAGCCCCCACACAGTATACAGCCCCAACACAGTATACAGCCCCCACACAGTATACAGTCCCACACAGTATACAGCCCACCACAGTATACAGACCCCACACAGTATACAATCCCACACAGTATACAGCCCCCCACAGTATACAGTCCCACACAGTATACAGTCCCACACAGTATACAGCCCCCCACAGTATACAACACCCCACTATACAGTAGTTTACAGTATATTAACATAACAGCCCCTGTCACCTTTTTCTGATGTAATCTTCACACAAAAAATCTCCACAGTTAACTTCTGCAACACTCCTGATAGGACCTGTGATGACCTCATAGCCATGTGACCAGTAATTGGTAGGTTACTGGTCACATGGTGATGATGTCATTAAGGTCCTAAATCACAACTTTAACACAGTACGATCATGATGCCTGGACTCCTGGTAGAGCTGACAGCCTGACACCCGGGGCAGTGTCCAGCAGGGATCAAGAGGCAGCTGCCTTGGGGCGCCCAGGAGCAACTGGGCCCAGGGCAGCTGCCCCTTTTGCCCCTTGGTAAAGACGGCCCTGGACCTTCTGACCCCAGACACAACAGGGTCAGGGTTAGGTCGTAACACCCTTGTGACAGATAAATTCATCTATGCTGCACTTTAGTACTGTTGATGACTGCCGACTACAAGTGCACTTTATACTACTAGTTGTTGATGATAGACGGCATTTATGGGTAGAATTTGTGATATGTATATGAAATGGACTATTTCCAACTGGGGGGTGCTGTTCTTATTTGTTACTTCGATATACGCCTGAAATTACCGTTAAAATCTTTTAGATATTATGTCATTTTTAATTGAGAATATTTAAGGATTTTTGGTGTTTATTTTTTTAACTGGTAAAAAAAAATACCAGTGCAGTTACCAGGGTGTAAAAACCCATAATTTTTTTTAAGAAAGTACAAAACCCCTTTAAGTAAAAAATGCCCCTATATTTAGGGCGAAAAATATAATGGAGTCTGGCAGAAGGTACATTTTTTATTTAAGCATCTACAGCAGTGTTCCTCAACTCCACTCCTCAGGGGCCACCTCTTGGTCATGATTTGAAAATATCCCACAGAATGAATACTTGTGGTAAGTCCTGATACATTGACAGTCATTATCTCACCTGCTGAATACTAAGGAAATCCTGAAAACATAACCAACAGGTGGGTCCTGAGGACTGGAGTTGAGGAACACTGTCTGTTCTACAGGGATTTATCGAAAGTGGTTCCGATGAAAAGTTGAGCAGTTACCCAAAGCAACTAAAAAAAAAAAAAAAAAAAGAGAGTGGAATCTGATTGGAGTAGTTCTCCATGGCAGCTACTTTCCCTTTCAACCAGTTTTTTCGACCAGGAGAAATATATATAAAAAAAGTGACTAAAGGGTCAATATGTTTTTATACCTGTTGTCAGGGATTCTCTATAAATACTAGTAACACTGGTATTTTGTGTTCTTACCTTTCTATAGCTGTTCGTGCTGACCGAATGCGAGGAGGGCGCAACAAATTTGGGCCTATGTATAAGCGGGATCGTGCCTTAAAGCAGCAGAAAAAAGCTCTGATCCGTGCTAATGGTATCAAACTGGAAACTGTCCCTCAGATTGTGTCCCCAGCTCAAAGTGACTTCACCATCCCAAGCAACATCCATACCATTCATCCTGTATCTAAAAATGTGCCATCAAACCCAACTCCAGTGACACCTGTTGAATATGATAGAGGCCCCTATGGAGCTCCCCCACTGGGAATGACTATGCCCAACCACCCTCCCCTGTCTGGCTACCACTATTCCACTTTCCAGAGCCGTGCCATCAAATCTGAATACCCAGACCACTACACAAATATGCACGAGCCACCTCCTGCAGGACCTTATCTATATACTGAGCCCTACACCAGCACTTCTCCACCAGACATACCTGAAGTCATCCTTAAGCTACTACAACTGGAGCCAGATGAGCCTCAGGTAAAAGCGAGGATATTGTCTTGCCTACAGCAGGAACAGAACAAGAGCCGACACGAGAAACTCAGCATGTTCGGCTTAATGTGCAAGATGGCCGATCAGACTCTCTTCTCCATAGTGGAGTGGGCTCGGAGCTGCATCTACTTTAAGGAACTGGAGGTAAAGGAGTTTACTTTCTTTGGAGCAGCAGCTTTATGTAGCTTACAGGTGGATTTCGCTGCATTCGGCAAATCTGCACCAAAATCTGCATGCGTCCAGATATTGTCACAGATTGTGAAGTGGATTTGCCGTAGATTTAACCCTTTGCATTGCAAAGGGTGAAATCTGCGCTGAAAATGAGCACACACAATAGGCATTCTAAGGGTGCCTGCACATGGTGCAGATTTGTGTGCAGAAAATCTGCACCAAAAAATGCACTATTTATCATGGCTTTTATGCGTTTTTTGGAGCAGATTTTCGTGCACTTTTTCTGTTTATGTTAAAAACCCTATTGATATATATGGAAAAACCCTGTGGAGCCCTCCTAAAATGGACGGAGCGGCTGGTTGGAAATGCGTGCCACTGCTCCATTCATTTCTATGGGATTGCTCCCATAGAAATGAACGGAGAGACGGCGCTCTTTTCTAACATGGCCCCCGTTCTCGTGACTGGTGGGGGTCCCAGTGATAGTTATCCCCTAACTTGTTATAACCGGAATAACCCTTTAAGTTCTGTGTGGATACCATTGAGGAAAATCTTTGCAGCATGTGGATGAGATTTTTCAAATCTCATTCACTTTGCTGTTACTGTAAATGCTGCAGATTAGCGGCACGCTCTTACTCCGCAGAAAATCTGCAGGGTATCCACCACCTATGGCTGTATCTTTAGGCTGGATTCACACACTGGGGCACATTTACTAAAACAAGTTCCCCCCTTGTGCTGTTGTTAGATTAGTCTAATTTATGACGAGGCGTGAGCTTTGTCAAAAATTTGGCGCATCTGTGGCAGTCGTTGCCCCATGGCTGGTGTAGTTTCTCACTAACATTTATGCTGTTTCCAGGCATAAATGTTAGTAAATATGTCGGGGCTGGAGTCCTGGCCCCGACACGGCCCCTGACATGCCCCCATCCTGTGGGACTTGCGACTATTTTATTACACCTAAAATGGTCGCAAGTCCGTTAGTAAATGTGCCTCACAGTGTTTTGCTGCATTTTTTGTGGTGTTTTTATTGACTTTTCTCACATCTTTGAATTAAGAAAATGAATATACATAAATATTACTTTATGATAAATATATTCCCAAATACCTTTCCTTAGTTATAATGACTCATTTCATTTTGTCTGGGGAGCAATGATTAGGAGAAATAAAATGGCCGCTGTCCAATTATTACACACAAAACCTGTCCTAATCACACAGCAGGACAAGTTACTTCACAACACTGAGGTATCTTCCTGTCCTACTTGTCAGGGATTATGATCCTGAATACAGATGATAAGATCTTCGGCTGAAACTCTGTAGGAATGGAGTTCATGAGGAGAGATGACGTACAGAGAGGACGGACAGGACAGACTCTGGTGATGCAGGGCTGTGGTAATGGAGACTGCATACAAGAGCTACTCTTCTTTAGGCACATCCTCACCCTCCTCTCTCTACTTCATATTCAGCTGAACATCATATTAAACTGTTTTCAGGATCATTATCCATGACAAGCAGAGCAGAAAGGAGGCTATGGCAGCTCTATACCTCAGTGTTGTGAAGTAACTTGTCCTGCTGTGTGATTAGGACAGGTTTTGTGTGTACTAATAGGACGGCGGCCATTTTTTTTCTCCTGATGATTGCTCCCCAGACAAAACTAACCATTATATGGGAATTTATTTATAATAAAGTAATATTTAAAGGGAACCTGTCACTGGGATTTTGTGTATAGAGCTGAGGACATGGGTTGCTAGATGGCCACTAGCACATCCGCAATACCCAGTCCCCATAGCTCTGTGTGCTTTTATTGTGTATAAAAACCGATTTGATACATATGCAAATTAACCGGAGATGAGTCAGAGCTTGAAAATATGACTCTTCTCTGGTCACACAAGTAAGATATGACTCTTTTATGTTAATTTGCATATGTATCAAATTGTTTTTTCTACACAATAAAAGCACACAGAGCTATGGGGACTGGATATTGTGGATGTGCTAGCGGTGATCTAGCAACCCATGTCCTCAGTTCTATACACAAAATCCAGGTGACAGGTTCCCTTTAAGTATTTATATTTTCTTAATTCCTGGAGAACCCCTTTAATTCGCTAATGTTGTGGTCAGATGTTACTTTGAAGACTCTGCTTCAAATATTGAAAAGCTTACATACACAGCCTTTTGGTTTGAGGTGTTTTTGTTGTGGTTTGGGGGTCAGTGGAAGTTTTCTCTAAAAGCTGTGTGTTCTAGGTATGTAAAACATGCAGATTGTGAGATGGATGCGCTGCAGCCAAATCCGCGGCAGAAAAATTTGTCCCATGAGAATCCACCCTTAGTCCTTATTCCCTATTCCCACAGTCAGCGTGTGATTAGTGCTTTACATCAGTCACCATAAACCACATTTATTAAGACCAGCGTTTTAGATGCCGGTCCTAATAAAGCCCTGCACTGGCGGTGGATCTTCCAAAGTTATGTAGAAGTGTCAGCCTCTTCATAACTTCGGCATATCCACCACTGCTTCTAAATGCCAGCCCTTCCCGCCCATGCCACGCCCGCTTTTTTAGACCTGCCGTGAATGGGGAGTAGTTGCAGATGGCGGGGCAAAGGACCTTTGCGCCTCAATCTGCACCAGAAATACACCTAATATGGCAGGGACCGAGGTCAGTGTGGGATGCATATGGTATCCGTATTTTGCGCAAAACGACAATGGCTGTGTACATGAGGCCTAAAGGTGCTTTCAACGTGTATTCACACAGTGTGGGAGATTTATTAAAACTGGTGTAAAGGAGAACTGGCCTAGTTGCCCATAGCAACCAATCAGATTCCTTCTTTCATTTTCCAAAGGAGCTGTGAAAGATGAAAGGTGGAATCGGATTGGTTGCTATGGGTAACTGAGCCACTTTTCCTTTACACCAGTTTTGATAAATCTCCCTCAGTGCAGTAGCGCCATGTGGTTTTACCATAAAATGCCACAGTTTCTGTGCTAGCCATGCTGTAAAAACACACATTACTTTTGCGGTTCGTTTCTTGACTTTATGGTAAAACCTGCGGCAATACACCCATGTACGTAAGAGGTTTTATGTGTTTTATGAAGCCCATCCTCTCTGTGCAAATACACATCACAAACCTCTAAAAACCGTTCAGGAGAAAACGTTTTACTTACCTACATGAGACCAGGAAAAAGGTGGATTTTGTTTGTGAGTAAATGTCCTCTATCCACACCTCTTCAGCTGAGCTCAATTATTCTCAAATCCATAGGACATTGAAAACAATGGAGGAGATTTATCAAAACTGGTCTAAAGGAAAATTGGCTTAGTTACCCATAGCAACCAATCATATTCCACCTTTCATTTTTCAAAGGAGCTCTGAAAAATGAAAGGTGGAATCTGATTGGATGCTATGGGCAACTAAGTCCGTTTTTTTTACATCAGGTTTGATAAATCTCCCCATTGGGCCTATTTACAGCCAGTGAATAGCGGCCATCAAAAAAAGGACATGTCCTATTTTTGGCTGTTTTCATGGACTGACGGCCCCCATACAATTAAAGGGGGCTGTTTTTAACCGTCGTGTCTTTAAACATGGCGCCCGCTAGCATTTAATGCCCCAATGCTCTTCCTTGCCATGCGCTGTATCGCACAGGGCAAGGGCTGTTTGTTTTTTCATTTCTAGGTGGAGGCTTCCACATAGCAGTGATCCCAGTGACATTGCCGGCTGTCTGTGTGAAAATGGTGATATGTCTCTGGACCCGGACAACCGCTTTACCAAAAAAATATATAGACGTTGAAATCATTCCCCTTTCCCCAAAATCATGGGTAATCCTATATGGCGAATGGTGTAACGGAACAAAAAAATAAAAACAGTCAATTCACCATTTTTTGTCACTTCAACTCCTCAATTTTTTTTAATAAAAAGTGATCAAAAAGTCACACACACTTCAATATGTTATCACTGAAAAGTACATATCACCCCGCAAAAAATGAGCCCACACACAGCGCTGTACTCATAACTGTAAAAAAGTTATAGGGATCAGAATAGGTGATTGAAATAAAAAAATTATTTAAGGTTTTACATTTTTTTCTGTAATAAAACATAAGAAAAACTATGCAAGTGTAGTATCGTTGTAATGGTACTGACCTGGAAAATGAGGGTAACAGGTCAATTTTACTGCATAGTGAATGACGTAAAAAAAAAAATATATAAACTGTAGTAGAATTGTGTTTCTTTCCAGTTCCACCCAATTTGACATTTTTTTTCCGCTTCCTAGTACATTGTATGCAACCATAAATAGTTCTACTAGAAAGTACAACTTGTCCTGGAAAAAATAAGCCCACATACGGCTATGTGAGCGAAAAAATTTAAAAGTTATGACTCTGGGAAGGCGGGGAGTGAGAAACGAAAATGCAAAAAAAATAAAAATCGCCTGGTCCTATAAGGGGTTATCCCATGGCTAATGTAAAAAATGAAGATCAGACATCATACAGTACATGACAATCTCTTTCTAACAAAGCTAGAACCAGCCCTGTACCTCACATGGATCCAGAGATCTCACTATTCATTGCTCTGCTAGATTTATATCAAGCTGACAGCTCAAGGAGAGTGTCTTTTCTGCTGCAGCTCAGGGGGCGTGTCGTTTCTGCTGGAGCTCTCATCCTATCACAGATGAGGAGGCAACTGAAGGATGAAACTGAGCATGTGCGGCCATCTCACTGAGCAGGACAAAGAAATAAGAAAAAATAACAAACAGCAGGTGGCGCTATACAGATACATTTTATTGAATAACTCAGTGGCTATACAAAATTTTTAATTACATGCAATTACAAAAGTATTTAGATCCAGGTGCTGGTTTAAAAAATGTTGAATATTTTTCATGGGACAACCCCTGAGCAGCATGGCTCGGTGTGAGGACAGCCACCACTTGAAGCCACAGAGGCTCTCAGCTTGCTGCTCAGATTGATTGAGTTACGGCTAAGCCGAAAACGGGTCCGCGGCTTTCAGTGAGAACAACTGGGACAGAAACCATTGGGGCCTCTGCCATGCATACGACGAGGTCAAAATCCTCTGTGTGAAATTCCCCTCTTGTACATGTTGGTTAACCATGGATGTGTGCTGTCTGTAGTCTCCATTGACAGAACACATGCGCATTGGGGCACATTTACTAAGGGAAACAGTGGTGATGCAGAGAGCCATCAGCTTTCTGCCTACGTAGGCAGGTAGCCGAACCATTTGCTGGTCTGTGCTGTCCCTAGCAGCAGGCATGATGGAGAGGTGTCACACTGCACAGGCAAGGGATGATGTACTCTGTTCTTAAGGGGAACAGGGTTAGGTGTATAGTGCTTTTTTATTTAATTTAAGCTAAAGGGGCAGCACTTTTGTAAGTGGGTGCAGCACTGCTGTGAAGGGGCACTAAGGGGGCAAGACTTTTGTAGGGTGAGGCACTTAGGGGCAGCACTTTTGTAACAGGGCACTAAGGGTGCATAACAACTGTGATGGGCACTAAGGGTGCATAACTACTGTGATGGGCACTAAGGGTTCATAACTACTGTGATGGGCACTAAGGGTGCATAACTACTGTGATGGGCACTAAGGGTGCATAACTACTGGGATGGGCACTAAGGGTGCATAACTACTGGGATGGGCACTAAGGGTGCATAACTACTGTGATGGGCACTAAGGGTGCATAACTACTGTGTTGGGCACTAAGGGTGCATAACTAATGTGATGGGCACTAAGGGTGCATAACTACTGTGATGGGCACTAGGGGTGCATAACCATTGTGATGGGCACTAAGGGTGCATAACTACTGTGAAGGGGAACTAAGGGGGCAACACTATTATGAAAGGACACAAAGGGGGCTTTCTAGTGTGTGTGGGGACAAAGGGGAATTAGCAGGATAGGGCGTGTATAGATAGGCACAGTTAGATATGCGGCTTTGTGAAAAAAATAATAGCGTTCCACTTGAGCTTATCAAAAATTGGGAGGTATGCTATCTAATATGCCTGAGGGTGTCCCAACTCTTCGCTTATTGCATTTAAACATGCCCAATCCTTATTTTTCCCAAAATTGGTAGTCAGGGAAGTTGTTTCATGCACATTATTGGACATATCAGTGGGCTCCTCGGAGTTAAATATTATGTCTAGGGGCACCTTTATGTTCACACTACAGTCATGTCCAAAAGTTTTGAGACTGACACAATTTTGGTTTTGATAAAGTTTGCTGCTTCAGTTTGTATAGTGGCTATTTGCATTAACGCAATGAAGAGTGATCAGATGAATTGCAATTTATTCCATAGTTGTTCCTTGGCATGAAAATAACTTAATAAAAAAAAAAAAACATCTACACTGCATTTCAGATCTGCCACATAATTTCAGTGATCTGATATCACTCTGGCATGTTGATTGAATTAGAGGAGCATGCTGGTTGCTTTAAAGGGGGTAATGGTTCTCGAAATAATTGTTTTCTTCTGTTAACCATGGTTACCTTCAAAGAAATATTCAGCATTGCTTTACAGGCCTTCACTGGAAAGGACATTGCTGCTCTACAGCAACAGACAATCCCCTTGAAGGCTACGCACTATGGAGCCACATGGACTTACTGCGTGTCGCCATGTATGAGAGACAATTTTTCATAGAAATGCAATGACATACTGTATGTGACATGTGATGGAGCACTGCTGAGGATACTCTATGGGGGCTTCTGGAGATAGCAGAGCTATCTCCAGCAGTCCCTTGTTGCTGCAGCATGCACTTGGATAGGGGGATACGTTTGTAATGAGACCCTTTATTTGCTCTTATACCCATCCTATTATTGAGTTCAGCTGTTTGAGACGCATCGATTTCAAAAATGAAATCAAGCACACAGCCACGTAATCTTCATAGAGAAACATTGGTAGTAGTATGGGTTGTACTTAAAGGGTTATTCCCATTTCAGACACTGATTGCATATCCCTAGAATATGCCATCAATATCACATAGGTGGGTCCCACCTCTGGGAGCGACTCCTATCTTCAGAACTGACCCTCCGAAGTGAAGGAGAGCACACCACGCAAGCATGGTGACCCTCCATTCACTGCTATGGGAATTCAGTAAATAGCTAAGCACTAAGTTGAGTACTTCTGGCAGTCCCATAGTGGTGAATGGAGAGGTAGTTGTGCATGCAATATGTGACTTTCCAAAATAGTCAAGCGTTGAATGGAGAGCCAGCCGCTAAAGCAGTCTTTCACTTTGGGGGCCCTGCTCTGGAGATAGGAGCGAGTCTCAGAGGTGGGACCAGCACTTAGATGACAATGATGATATATCCTGGTGATATGTTATCAATGTCTGAGATCGGTATAAACCTTTAACCCCTTAAGGACTGGGCCAATTTTCACCTTAAGGACCAGACAGATTTTTACAAATCTGCCATGTGTGACTTTATGTGGGGATAACTTTAAAACGCTTTTACTTATCCAAGCCATTCTGAGCTTGTTTTCTTGTTTTTTTTTTATTTTTATTTATAAATTTTTTATTTTTATCAAAAATTAGAAAAAATTCGCAACTTTCCAAATTTCAATTTCTCTGCTTTTAAAACAGATAGTGATACCTAATATAATAGTGATTACTTTACATTTCCCATATGTCTACTACATGTTTGGATCATTTTGTGAATGCCATTTTAGTTTTTAGGGACGTTGAAAGGCTTAGAAGTTTAGAAGCAAATCTTGAAATTTTTCAGAATATTTCCAAAACCCACTTTTGAGTACCAATTCAGGTTTGAAGTCACTTTGTGAGGCTTACATATTAGAAACCACCCAAAAATGACCCCATTTTAGAAACTACACCCCTCAAGGTATTAAAAACTGATTTTACAAACTTTGTTAACCCTTTAGGTGTTCCACAAGAATTAATAGTTTAGGTGCTCCACAAGAATTAATAGAAATTGGAGATGAAATTTCTGAATTTCACTTTTTTGGCAGATTTTCCATTTTAATAATTTTTTTTACGCTAGCAAAGCAAGGGTTAACAGCCAAACAAAACTATATTTATTGCCTTGATTCTGTAGTTTACAGAAACACATATGTGGTTGTAAACTGCTGTACAGGCACACGACAGGGCGCAGAAGGAAAGGAACGCCATATGGTTTTTGGAGGGCAGATTTCATTGGGATAATTTTAAGTTGCCATGTGACATTTGAAGACCCCCTGATGCACCCCTAGAGTAGAAACTCCAAAAAAGTGACCCCATTTTAGAAACTACGGGATAAGGTGGCAGTTTTGTTGGTACTATTTTAGGGTACATATGATTTTTGGTTGCTCTATATTACACTTTTTGTGAGGCAAGGTAACAAACAAATAGCTGTTTTGGCACCGTTTTTATTTTTTGCTATTTACAACATTCATCTGACTGTTTAAATCATGAGCTATTTTTATAGAGCAGGTTGTTACGGATGCGACAATACCAAATATGACTAACATTTTTTGGTTGTTTGTTTAAGTTTTACATAATAAAGCATTTTTGAAAAAAATGATTTTTTTAGTGTATCCATATTCTGAAAGCCATAGTTTTTTTTTGGGCAACTGTCATATGTAGGGGCTCATTTTTTTGGGTATGAGATGTTGGTCTGATTAGTACTATTTTAGGATGCATATGACTTTTTGATCGCTTGGTATTACACTTTTTGTGATGTAAGGTGACAAAAAAATGGCTTTTTTGACACCGTGTTATATATTTTTTATAGTAAGGTCATGTGATATTTTTATAGAGCAGGTCGTTACGGACCTGGCAATACCTAATATGTATACTTTTTTTTATTTATTTAAGTTTTACACAATAACAGCATTTTTAAACAAAAAAAATCATGTTTAGTGTTTAGTTTATATTCTGAGAGACATATTTTTTGGGCAATTGTCTTAGGAAGGGGCTAATTTTTTGCGGGATGAGATGACGGTTGGATTGGTATGATTTTGGGGTGCTTATGACTGTTTGATCGCTTGGTATTACACTTTTTGTGATGTAAGGTGACAAAAAAATTGCTTTTTTGACAACGTTTTATATATTTTTTTACGGTGTTCACCTGAGGGGTTAGGTCATGTAATATTTTTATAGAGCAGGTTGCTACGGACATTGCAATACCTAATATGTATCCTTTTTTTTATTATTATTTAAGTTTTACACAATAATATCTTTTTTTGAAACAAAATGTTTTAGTGTCTCCATATTCTGAGAGCCATAGTTTTATTTTTATTTTTTGAGCGATTGTCTTAGGTAGGGTATAATTTTTGGGGTATGAGGTGACGGTTTGATTGACACAATTTTGGGGTGCGTTTGACTTTTTGATCGCTTGCTATTATACTTTTTGTGATGTAAAGTGACAAAATGCCTTTTTTATACCATTTTATTCGTTTTTTTTGACTTTTTGATCGCTTGCTATTACACTTTTTGTGATGTAAAGTGACAAAATGGCTTTTTGATACCATTTTTATTCGATTTTTTTTACGGTGTTCATCTGAGGGGTTAAATCATGTGATATTTTTATAGAGCAGGTCGTTACGGACGCGGCGATACCTAATATGTATACTTTTTTTATTTATTTAAGTTTTATACACTAATATCATTTTTGAAACCAAAAAAAATCATGTTTTAGTGTCTCCATAGTCTAATAGCCATAGTTTTTTGGGGCGATTGTCTTAGGTAGGATATTGTTTTTGCGGGATGAGATGACGGTTTGATTGGTACAGTTTTGGGGTGCATATGACTTTTTGATCGCTTGCTATTACACTTTTTGTGATGTAAGGTGACAAAAATTTTTTTCTTTTTTCTCTTTTTTTTTTTACGGTGTTCATCAAATAAAAGCATTTTTGAAGCAAGAAAAATTATGTTTTAGTGTCTCCATAGTCTGAAAGCCATAGTTTTTTTTTATTTTTTGGGCGATTGTCCTATGTAGGGGCTCATTTTTTGTGGGATGAGGTGACGGTTATATTGGTACTATTTTTGGGGGCATATGCCTTTTTGATCACTTGGTGTTGCACTTTTAGTGATGTAAGGTGATAAAAATGTCTTTTTTTACACCTTTTTTTTAATGGTGTCTATCGGACGGGGTGGATTATTTATAGAGTCGGTTGTTACAGTGATACCTAATATGTGTGTTTTTTCATTTTTTTTCTATTTTTTATTATAAAATCAGTGAAAAGGAGATTTTTTTTTCTTTTTTTAACTTGAAACTTTTGTTTTAAACTTAATTTCTGTCCCGCTCTGGGACTTCAACTTTTGGGGGTCTGATCCCCTCTGCAATGCATTACAATTAGGGATGAGCGAACTCGAACTGTATAGTTCGGGTTCGTACCGAATTTTGGGGTGTCCGTGACACGGACCCGAACCCGGACATTTTCGTAAAAGTCCGGGTTCGGGTTCGGTGTTCGTCGCTTTCTTCGCGCTTTTGTGACGCTTTCTTGGCGCTTTTTGAAAGGCTGCAAAGCAGCCAATCAACAAGCGTCATACTACTTGCCCCAAGAGGCCATCACAGCCATGCCTACTATTGGCATGGCTGTGATTGGCCAGAGCACCATGTGACCCAGCCTCTATTTAAGCTGGAGTCACATAGCGCCGCCCGTCACTCTGCTCTGATTAGCGTAGGGAGAGGTTGCGGCTGCGACAGTAGGGCGAGATTAGGCAGATTAACTCCTCCAAAGGACTTGATTAACTGATCGATCTGCAGCTGTGGATCATTGAGCTGCTGATCCTCAATTGCTCACTGTTTTTAGGCTGCACAGACCGTTTGTCAGTCTCATTTTTCTGGGGTGATCGGCGGCCATTTTGTGTCTTGTGGTGCGCCAGCACAAGCTGCGACCAAGTGCATTTAACCCTCAATGGTGTGGTTGTTTTTTGGCTAAAGCCTACATCAGGGTGAAGCTGTCACACCAAGTGCATTTAACCAGCAATAGTCTGTTCATTTTTTGGCCATATACAAAATCAGGGGCAAGCTGCGCCTGTCACCAAGTGCATTTAACCCTCAATGGTGTGGTTGTTTTTTGGCTAAAGCCTACATCAGGGTGAAGCTGTCACACCAAGTGCATTTAACCAGCAATAGTCTGTTCATTTTTTGGCCATATACAAAATCAGGGGCAAGCTGCGCCTGTCACCAAGTGCATTTAACCCTCAATGGTGTGGTTGTTTTTTGGCTAAAGCCTACATCAGGGTGAAGCTGTCACACCAAGTGCATTTAACCAGCAATAGTCTGTTCATTTTTTGGCCATATACAAAATCAGGGGCAAGCTGCGCCTGTCACCAAGTGCATTTAACCCTCAATGGTGTGGTTGTTTTTTGGCTAAAGCCTACATCAGGGTGAAGCTGTCACACCAAGTGCATTTAACCAGCAATAGTCTGTTCATTTTTTGGCCATATACAAAATCAGGGGCAAGCTGCGCCTGTCACCAAGTGCATTTAACCCTCAATGGTGTGGTTGTTTTTTGGCTAAAGCCTACATCAGGGTGAAGCTGTCACACCAAGTGCATTTAACCAGCAATAGTCTGTTCATTTTTTGGCCATATACAAAATCAGGGGCAAGCTGCGCCTGTCACCAAGTGCATTTAACCCTCAATGGTGTGGTTGTTTTTTGGCTAAAGCCTACATCAGGGTGAAGCTGTCACACCAAGTGCATTTAACCAGCAATAGTCTGTTCATTTTTTGGCCATATCCCAGTCTAATTCTGTCACTAAATCCATACCGGTCACCCAGCGCCTAAATACTAGGCCTCAAATTTATATCCAGCTAAATCTGTCCCTAGTGCTGTAGCTGGGCGAGTTATTTAGTGTCCGTTCAAGCACATTTCTTGTTCTGGGTTGAAATACAATTCCCAATTTAGCAATTTCATAATTTAGTGGTTTCTGCTATATCAGAGCTATTTGAAATCTATCCCTAAAAGGGTATATAATATTGAAGGTGCACATAGGGTCATTCAGAATAACTTCACACACACGCTTCTGTGCATTTCCAAGTCTAATTCTGTCACTAAATCCATACCGGTGACCCAGCGCCTAAATACTAGGCCTCAAATTTAAATCCCTCTAAATCTCTCGTTACCCACCGCTGTACTGTTGTTGCTGGGCAAGATATTTAGTGTCCGTCAAAGCACATTTTTTGTTCTGGGTTGAAGTACAATTCCCAATTTAGCAATTTCATAATTTAGTGGTTCCTGCTATATCAGAGCTATTTGAAATCTATCCCAAAAAGGGTATATAATATTGAAGGTGCACATTGGGTCATTCAGAATAACTTCACACACACCCGCTACTGTGTATTTCCAAGTCTAATTCTGTCACTAAACCCATACCTGTCACCCAGCGCCTAAATACTAGGCCTCAAATTTAAATCCCTCTAAATCTCTCGTTACCGCTGTACTGTTGTAGCTGGGAAAGTTATTTAGTGCCCGTCAAAGCACATTTTTTGTTCTGGGTTGAAGTACAATTCCCAATTTAGCAATTTCATAATTTAGTGGTTCCTGCTATATCAGAGCTATTTGAAATCTATCCCAAAAAGGGTATATAATATTCAAGGTGCACATTGGGTCATTCAGAATAACTTCACACACACGCTTCTGTGCATTTCCAAGTCTAATTCTGTCACTAAATCCATACCGGTCACCCAGCGCCTAAATACTAGGCCTCAAATTTATATCCCGCTGAATTTGAATACAATACATTGGGCCAAATAATATATTTGTTGTTGTGGTGAACCATAACAATGAGAAAAACATCTAGTAAGGGACGCGGACGTGGACATGGTCGTGGTGGTGTTAGTGGACCCTCTGGTGCTGGGAGAGGACGTGGCCGTTCTGCCACATCCACACGTCCTAGTGTACCAACTACCTCAGGTCCCAGTAGCCGCCAGAATTTACAGCGATATATGGTGGGGCCCAATGCCGTTCTAAGGATGGTAAGGCCTGAGCAGGTACAGGCATTAGTCAATTGGGTGGCCGACAGTGGATCCAGCACGTTCACATTATCTCCCACCCAGTCTTCTGCAGAAAGCGCACAGATGGCGCCTGAAAACCAACCCCATCAGTCTGTCACATCACCCCCATGCATACCAGGGAAACTGTCTCAGCCTCAAGTTATGCAGCAGTCTCTTATGCTGTTTGAAGACTCCGCTGGCAGGGTTTCCCAAGGGCATCCACCTAGCCCTTCCCCAGCGGTGAAAGACATAGAATGCACTGACGCACAACCACTTATGTTTCCTGATGATGAGGACATGGGAATACCACCTCAGCATGTCTCTGATGATGACGAAACACAGGTGCCAACTGCTGCGTCTTTCTGCAGTGTGCAGACTGAACAGGAGGTCAGGGATCAAGACTGGGTGGAAGACGATGCAGGGGACGATGAGGTCCTAGACCCCACATGGAATGAAGGTCGTGCCACTGACTTTCACAGTTCGGAGGAAGAGGCAGTGGTGAGACCGAGCCAACAGCGTAGCAAAAGAGGGAGCAGTGGGCAAAAGCAGAACACCCGCCGCCAAGAGACTCCGCCTGCTACTGACCGCCGCCATCTGGGACCGAGCACCCCAAAGGCAGCTTCAAGGAGTTCCCTGGCATGGCACTTCTTCAAACAATGTGCTGACGACAAGACCCGAGTGGTTTGCACGCTGTGCCATCAGAGCCTGAAGCGAGGCATTAACGTTCTGAACCTGAGCACAACCTGCATGACCAGGCACCTGCATGCAAAGCATGAACTGCAGTGGAGTAAACACCTTAAAACCAAGGAAGTCACTCAGGCTCCCCCTGCTACCTCTTCTGCTGCTGCCGCCTCGGCCTATTCTGCTGCTGCCGCCTCGGCCTCTTCCTCCGCCTCTGGAGGAACGTTGGCACCTGCCGCCCAGCAAACGGGGGATGTACCACCAACACCACCACCACCACCTCCGTCACCAAGCGTCTCAACCATGTCACACGCCAGCGTTCAGCTCTCCATCTCACAAACATTTGATAGAAAGCGTAAATTCCCACCTAGCCACCCTCGATCCCTGGCCCTGAATGCCAGCATTTCTAAACTACTGGCCTATGAAATGCTGTCATTTAGGCTGGTGGACACAGACAGCTTCAAACAGCTCATGTCGCTTGCTGTCCCACAGTATGTTGTTCCCAGCCGGCACTACTTCTCCAAGAGAGCCGTGCCTTCCCTGCACAACCAAGTATCCGATAAAATCAAGTGTGCACTGCGCAACGCCATCTGTAGCAAGGTCCACCTAACCACAGATACGTGGACCAGTAAGCACGGCCAGGGACGCTATATCTCCCTAACTGCACACTGGGTAAATGTAGTGGCAGCTGGGCCCCAGGCGGAGAGCTGTTTGGCGCACGTCCTGCCGCCGCCAAGGATCGCAGGGCAACATTCTTTGCCTCCTGTTGCCACCTCCTCCTTCTCGGCTTCCTCCTCCTCTTCTTCCACCTGCTCATCCAGTCAGCCACACACCTTCACCACCAACTTCAGCACAGCCCGGGGTAAACGTCAGCAGGCCATTCTGAAACTCATATGTTTGGGGGACAGGCCCCACACCGCACAGGAGTTGTGGCGGGGTATTGAACAACAGACCGACGAGTGGTTGCTGCCGGTGAGCCTCAAGCCCGGCCTGGTGGTGTGTGATAATGGGCGAAATCTCGTTGCAGCTCTGGGACTAGCCAATTTGACGCACATCCCTTGCTTGGCGCATGTGCTGAATTTGGTGGTGCAGAAGTTCATTCACAACTACCCCGACATGTCAGAGCTGCTGCATAAAGTGCGGGCCGTCTGTTCGCGCTTCCGGCGTTCACATCCTGCCGCTGCTCGCCTGTCTGCGCTACAGCGTAACTTCGGCCTTCCCGCTCACCGCCTCATATGCGACGTGCCCACCAGGTGGAACTCCACCTTGCACATGCTGGACAGACTGTGCGAGCAGCAGCAGGCCATAGTGGAGTTTCAGCTGCAGCACGCACGGGTCAGTCGCACTACAGAACAGCACCACTTCACCACCAATGACTGGGCCTCCATGCGAGACCTGTGTGCCCTGTTGCGCTGTTTCGAGTACTCCACCAACATGGCCAGTGGCGATGACACCGTTATCAGCGTTACAATACCACTTCTATGTCTCCTTGAGAAAACACTTAGGGCGATGATGGAACAGGAGGTGGCCCAGGAGGAGGAGGAGGAGGATGAGGAAGAGGGGTCATTTTTAGCACTTTCAGGCCAGTCTCTTCGAAGTGACTCAGAGGGAGGTTTTTTGCAACAGCAGAGGCCAGGTACAAATGTGGCCAGCCAGGGCCCACTACTGGAGGACGAGGAGGACGAGGATGAGGAGGAGGTGGAGGAGGATGAGGATGAAGCATGGTCACAGCGGGGTGGCACCCAACGCAGCTCGGGTCCATCACTGGTGCGTGGCTGGGGGGAAAGGCAGGACGATGACGATACGCCTCCCACAGAGGACAGCTTGTCCTTACCCCTGGGCAGCCTGGCACACATGAGCGACTACATGCTGCAGTGCCTGCGCAACGACAGCAGAGTTGCCCACATTTTAACCTGTGCGGACTACTGGGTTGCCACCCTGCTGGATCCACGCTACAAAGACAATGTGCCCACCTTACTTCCTGCACTGGAGCGTGATAGGAAGATGCGCGAGTACAAGCGCACGTTGGTAGACGCGCTACTGAGAGCATTCCCAAATGTCACAGGGGAACAAGTGGAAGCCCAAGGCCAAGGCAGAGGAGGAGCAAGAGGTCGCCAAGGCAGCTGTGTCACGGCCAGCTCCTCTGAGGGCAGGGTTAGCATGGCAGAGATGTGGAAAACTTTTGTCAACACGCCACAGCTAACTGCACCACCACCTGATACGCAACGTGTTAGCAGGAGGCAACATTTCACTAACATGGTGGAACAGTACGTGTGCACACCCCTCCACGTACTGACTGATGGTTCGGCCCCATTCAACTTCTGGGTCTCTAAATTGTCCACGTGGCCAGAGCTAGCCTTTTATGCCTTGGAGGTGCTGGCCTGCCCGGCAGCCAGCGTTTTGTCTGAACGTGTATTCAGCACGGCAGGGGGCGTCATTACAGACAAACGCAGCCGCCTGTCTACAGCCAATGTGGACAAGCTGACGTTCATAAAAATGAACCAGGCATGGATCCCACAGGACCTGTCCGTCCCTTGTCCAGATTAGACATTAACTACCTCCCCATAACCATATATTATTGGACTCCAGGGCACTTCCTCATTCAATCCTATTTTTATTTTCATTTTACCATTATATTGCGATGCTACCCAAAGTTGAATGAACCTCTCCTCTGCCTGTGTGCTAGGCCTAAATATATGCCAATGGACTGTTGCAGTGGTGGCTGACATGAAGCCTGATTCTCTGCTATGACATGCAGACTAATTCTCTGCTGACATGAAGCCAGATTGTCTGTTACGGGACCTCTCTCCTCTGCCTGGGTGCTGGGCCTAAATTTATGACAATGGACTGTTGCAGTGGTGGCTGACGTGAAGCCTGATTCTCTGCTATGACATGCAGACTGATTCTCTGCTGACATGAAGCCAGATCGTCTGTTACGGGACCTCTCTGCTCTGCCTGTGTGCTAGGCCTAAATATATGCCAATGGACTGTTGCAGTGGTGGGTGACGTGAAGCCTCATTCTCTGCTATGACATGCAGACTGATTCTCTGCTGACATGAAGCCAGATTGTCTGTTACGGGACCTCTCTGCTCTGCCTGTGTGCTAGGCCTAAATATATGCCAATGGACTGTTGCAGTGGTGGGTGACGTGAAGCCTCATTCTCTGCTATGACATGCAGACTGATTCTCTGCTGTCATGAAGCCAGATTGTCTGTTACGGGACCTCTCTGCTCTGCCTGTGTGCTAGGCCTAAATATATGCCAATGGACTGTTGCAGTGGTGGGTGACGTGAAGCCTCATTCTCTGCTATGACATGCAGACTGATTCTCTGCTGACATGAAGCCAGATTGTCTGTTACGGGACCTCTCTGCTCTGCCTGTGTGCTAGGCCTAAATATATGCCAATGGACTGTTGCAGTGGTGGGTGACGTGAAGCCTCATTCTCTGCTATGACATGCAGACTGATTCTCTGCTGACATGAAGCCAGATTCTCTGTTACGGGACCTCTCTCCTCTGCCTGTGTGCTAGGCCTAAATATATGCCAATGGACTGTTGCAGTGGTGGCTGACGTGAAGCCTCATTCTCTGCTATGACATGCAGACTGATTCTCTGCTGACATGAAGACAGATTCTCTGTTACGGGACCTCTCTCCTCTGCCTGGGTGCCGGGGCCTAAATATCTGAGAATGGACTGTTCCAGTGGTGGGTGACGGGAAGCCAGATTCTCTGCTATGGAACCTCTCTCCAATTGATTTTGGTTAATTTTTATTTATTTAATTTTTATTTTAATTAATTTCCCTATCCACATTTGTTTGCAGGGGATTTACCTACATGTTGCTGCCTTTTGCAGCCCTCTAGCCCTTTCCTGGGCTGTTTTACAGCCGTTTTAGTGCCGAAAAGTTCGGGTCCCCATTGACTTCAATGGGGTTCGGGTTCGGGACGAAGTTCGGATCGGGTTCGGATCCCGAACCCGAACATTTCCGGGATGTTCGGCCGAACTTCTCGAACCCGAACATCCAGGTGTTCGCTCAACTCTAATTACAATACATCTGTATTGTAATACATGTCCTGTTAGTGTATTACACAGAGTAATACACTAACAGGTTGCCTAGGAGACGCAAACTGAGGCTGGATCTCCCAATGCCATAGAACGCATCTCCCGATGCCGTGCGAGGCATTGGGTAGCCTCTGCACGGCATCGGGCTGCCTTGTCAGACATCGGGTCCCCGCCACAGCAGCGCGGGGACTCGATGGACTCCTTCACCCGCTGCAAACCACTTTTATGTCACGGTTAGCGCTGAACACGTATCCCCATCTTCCCCCACTCAGCCCCTCTGACATGAGCATCGGAGCATTTCAGGGCAAAGGGATTTTTCTTGAGATCCGGTGACGTACCGGGCTCTCCATGGGTAAGCTAGGTGGAGGCTTCCCCCCAACAGTGAACCTACTGATGTCACTGGCACTAATGGGCAGGCTTTAGCGCTGCCCTAGCCTGTAAAATGGTGCACCCAACAGTGCAAAATGTAAACAAATAGGCCGTTGCCCTACAGAGCAGCTCTGAACCCAGACAAACTCTTTAAGAGCTGAGATGCCACCTTGGCATAAGTCAGTTTCTGAAATTTCTGAAAGATCTGCCCTGATGAACTGTAAGTGCTTTTATTGTATTTTTACTTCTCTCGAAGCGACAAGAACTGTGCGTCAGGAGCTTTGCTAAATTGGTTTACATGGTCGAGCAGCTGTACACTACGTCTAAGGTCACTATGTACAATGCGAAGCGTTGGCTGGAGAAGTGTAAAGCACGTCATGTAAGGTAATGTAATCAAGCCCGTAATGTGCTGCGTGCCAGTGTGATCATGACATGACCCAGAACAAATGGAAGTTCTTATTCAATGACTGGAAGCAGATATCTTAAAGAAGCACTCCAGCAATTTTTTTTTGCCTATATAGCGCAGCATACGCTATTACTAAGGAATAATGTGTATTCCTTGTGTATATGTGATTTCGCTGATATATCTTTCATAGGTTGTCTGCCATATTCCCCCCTGGTTCTCTTATCGTAGCCTATGGTGCTTCTGGCTTTGCAGAGACATGCGGTGGAGTCTCATCACACAAGACATTGCTCTGAGTCTTGTCTAAAGAGCCCTATACACAGGCTGAGAATTGAAAAAAAATCATCAGTTTCGAGCATTCATAGGAATGCTGCTATCGATGATCTGACGGTGTAAGGGTACATGCACACGTTCAGGATTCATGTGCGGAGAATCCGCACTGAAATCCGCAGGTGTTCGCAGGCAAATCTGTGCGGTCAATCCGCATTAATTGGTGGGGATTTGCATGCGGATTTGGTGCGGATTCGGTGCGGATTTTCCGCATGCGGATTTCACTAAGTGAATGAAGAAAATCCGGTCAGGAAAAAAAAAAAATCCGAAAAAATAAAATAAAAATCCGCACCGCAGTTAAAAATCCGCGCGGAAAAAATCTGCATCGTGTGCATTGAGAATTTCAAATTCTCATAGAATACAATGTATATGACCTACGGTGCAGATTTTCCGCACGCAAATCCGCGCGGAAAATCTGCACGCAATCCTGATCGTGTGCAGGGGGCCTTAATGTACCACTGATTACCCGAAGAATGAGCAAAAAGATCAGGTAATTGGGTCGATAGTGCAGCACAAAAATCCTTGTTTCCCGAAAGGAGATCGATCTGCTGCTGGCAAACAACAAGTCAGTATGGCAAAGAGCAAGGGCATTAGCAAACGCTCCTCCCTGGAGAAGATCGGTGTAAATGCATAGTTTTCTTCCGTTAGTGATTGGCAGATTGTCGGGAAGGAACGCTTCCTTGCCGACAATCTACCGGTACATAATCCAGTGTAAAGGGACCTTTAGGAAAGCCAGTGACAGATCAGTGGCATAGAACCCCTATTCCCTAACTCACACTGCAGAGTCTCAGTGTATCCTATGAGATATAGCTTCAGCCTGTCTCCCCTGCCTCCTGCTTGTGATAGATTTCTTATGTCTCCCCTGCCTCCTGCTTGTGATAGATTTCTTATGTCTCCCCTGCCTCCTGCTTGTGATAGATTTCTCCCTGTCAGCACTTATGCACTGGCACTGTGATTGAGGAGGGTTTTATAAATCTTCAGCTCATTATTGTATGGACTTAGCTAGTATCTAACTGACCTGCTGCTCACTTACCCTAAGTTCACACCTGAGCGTTTTACAGCGCGTTCAAACGCGCTGTAAAACGCTCAACACTTGAAAACCAATGCTTCCCTATGGGAATGGTTCTCATCTGGGCGTTTTACAGCGCGTACGATCGCGCTGTAAAACGCCCGACGCTCAAACAAGTACTTGAGCTTCTTTGGGGCGTTTTGACGCGCGTTTGTGGCCATAGGACACTGCAGTCAATGACACAAACGCGCATCAAACGCGCGTTTACTATTACAAAAAACGCGCGTCAGAAACGCACGTCAAAAACGCGCGTTTGACGCGCGTTTGGGAAACGCTCAGGTGTGAACTTAGGGTTAAAGCTGTATTAGACCAGCTTATACTCGACCAGATCATCGCTAACGAGCGTCCATAGGAATGCTTGCTAGTGATGATCTTGCAGTGTAATACTGCTCGTTCATCGAAGAATCCAGATTTTTAAGCAGGCTTAAAAATCATAGTTTGCCGGCAGCAGATCGTAGTGTCTAATCACGGCAAACAATGATTCAGGAGCGTTGGGACTTAGGGATCGCACCTCCCCATACTGTGGAGGAGATTACTGCATGTAATAGCAGCTCTCTCCTCCACTAACGAGCAGGCGATTGCCAGGAAGGAACGCTTCCTTCCCGAAATTTCGCCTACAAAATCTTTTAATATAATTTAATATTATTTAATTTATTGTAATGCTGCCTTTAGATAAGGCAGACATGATATCTCCATGTGAGGACACAAGAGGAGGAAGACAGGCAGCGATTGCTGGGCAGAGGTCAGAGCTGCCAGCATTATATGCCCATTTTGCTTTTAAACTAATGCAGATTTAATAAAAAGTACAGGCTTATTTTTTTATATTTGCCACACGTCTCCTTTCTTCAGTTGACCCTTTATTCCACCTATACACAAGTGTTCTGTGCGATAGAAAAGAGACAAGAGAACTAACAGCGCAAATTTTTCCATGAAGACAGAAAGGCATGAATCTCTGAATCCGTGGCGTAAATCGCTTGTCACATGGCATTAAAGGCAAGGCATACGCCGTGTATTTTCGCTTTTACCATTGATTCATATTGAGACACGGAGCCTAGTCAGTACAGACCAGGGCCCGACACAATGACAAGACACAAAAGGTGACAAAACAATTTAGCTTGTCTGGGTTGAGATAATGATTTAGTATTTATTATCACCCACAGGGTCCAGGTGTCAGAGCAATAACTAGTCCTGGGAGCTCTTAGTGTCACCCAGGAGACATAATTGAAAGATGGGACATTGAGAAATTGTGGATGAGGCTATTCCATCCACAGACGATCGATAGCGGTCATGTACAGGCACATTTGGGAACGACATTAGGGAATTGGCCGGTTGATCTTTTCGTTTTATGGTTGATTTTTCTTTCTGTAAAGTAGATTTAGATTTACAACGGTGGGCTTTAATGACCGGACCATCAAATTTTCATTTAGGTAATCTACCTCATCTTTTACCAGAACAAAGACTTCAGATAACTTGTAAGGCCGCATGCACGCGACTGTTGTTTTGGTCCGCATCCAAGCTGCAGTTTCTGCGGCTCGGGTGCGGACCCATTCACTTCAATGGGGCTGCAAAAGATGCGGAGAGCACTCCGTGTGCTGTCCGCATCCGTTGCTCCGTTCTGTGGTCTGCAACAAAAAAAATAAATAACCTGTCCTATTCTTGTCCGTTTTGTGGACAAGAATAGGAAGTTATATCAAAGGCTGTCCGTGCCGTTCCGCAAATTTCGGAACGCACACGGACGCCAATGCGTTTTTTACGGATCTGCAATTTTTGCTGACCGCATAACACACAACGGTCGTGTGCATGAGGCCTAAGAATGATACATTTGTAATGAATGGCAAGCATGATTACAGAGACTGTGGCCCAGATTTACTAATGTGTATCGGCGCCAAAGATCTGTCTGCAAAAAGTGGCACAATTTGGCACATCTAGGGTTGCTACACTTTTTTTTTTAAATGCTCCACGAGAAGGGCTTAGAATATAATGGGTGTCACTTCATGAGTAAGAGGATGGACCTAATATGCGCCATTTTGTGCCAAAATTTCGGTACATCTGTCTCAGAGTAGGCCAACCAATAGTGCCTATCCCTGCACCAGATTTATCTTCCAGCCTGAGCCCCTGTGATCAATCCGGTACAGGTCTACACAGCCTGTCTAAGCTTCCGCCATCTTTAAAGGGATTCTGTCACCTAATTTGAGCATATTAAGGTGTTACTATTGCCATGTACAATAAAATACCTTATGTCTTGCTGTAGTCTTCATTTTCTACATCGCTAATGTCAGCCACACCCGAACTCTTTGCCGCCGCCCCCCTCCGCTATGTGAAATCTCATGCAGGCGCAGTACTGCGGACTGCCTGCGCGATGTAGAAGCTCCTGAGGGCAATAGCTTTAAATTTGTCACTGTTGCCCTCAGGAGCTTCTGCATTGCGCAGGCACCTCCGTGAGATTTCACATAGAGGGGGGTGGGGGCAAAGAATTCCGGTGTGAGCAGTTACTTATGTTGGAAAAGGGGTGCTTGGGCTCTAAAGGAAGGCGGGCTGGGCACTGTACGGGGGAGTTACTGGGCTCCAGAGAAAGATAATAACGCCCCTCTGGGCACCATAGACACTCATTTGCATAACATAAAAAGTGGATTTTATCGCTAATGAAACCATGAAACAAAAAATAAGGACTACAGCAAGAAATAAGGTATTTTATTGTACATGGCAGTGGTAACACCTTAAAGAGTTATTCCATGAAAAGTATTACTATGCAATTAACTGGGTATTTCAATAAAACAATTGTTAGAGTTTTTATGTATATTGCATGTTCCTCTCTGGCAGCGCCCCCTGCTGTTTATCCTTCTGGTCCACCTTTTCCTGCATTCAGTGGTGGACAAACATGGTCTCATAGTGAAGCAGTCCATTCATTTATTCAGCCCTACTTCTAAATTCATAGAAGTATATACCTATATCTCTCTCTATACAGTGGAGAAGGAAACGGGGGAGGGGGCATAGCATACCGAAGTACTATTTATTACAAGAATCACTGGGGATGTGTGTGAGAAAATATTCTCTATAGAGGGGAGGACGACAGGAGAAAAACTGACTGCATTAGTACTTGATAGTCACGTGGCATGAGCTGCTGCCCACCCACAAAAAGTGAAGAAACCAGTGCCGCTGATGGGTAAAAAACACTAAAACTGGTGAAAATTACACTGGAGATCAGCATTTTTTACATGGATATTTGTGCGCATCATTCCAGATATATCCATTTTCTAAATTTGTGGGATAACACATTTGAAGGATGTGGTGTTTTGTATCAGATAAAATGAACTTTAAACATTTGTACCCAAAAATTGAAATTGTAGAACTTTCTGGTTAGGATAGATACCAACATATGGCTGCAATTATACTTCTGTAGGGTTCATCATGTATTTTTCCTAAAGATTTCTCAGCATTTAATGGAGAATATCTATACTATGATGCCATACAGTAGCACAATAGAACGGTCTACTTATATCTGGAAAGAATAAATCAAGGCAACTGGACTTACTGTAGATTTCTTGAAAACGTTTCACTCGTTCTTCCAACGAGCTTTCTCAATTCTGAGTGACTGTACAAGAATTCTCTGGAAATAAATATGTAACTGAATCATATAACTTAATTTATTCCGGAGAATGGAGGAACTCACGGCATCCTTGAGGTGCAACAATAAGACCTTTGTTACGTCCTGGACCCCTTGGTTCACCTTCCAAGATTCAGCGGAGTACAAGTCGTTACTTACCTGAGCTGTCCTTTATGCTTGTTTGGTCTATGCAGTCTCCCTTCGTTGGTGTGTTCCCCTCCCCCCCCCTTTTTTTTTTTTCCGTATGTGGTGTGTCTTTTCCTTTTTGTCGGTCTGATTACTGTTCTCAGGTCTTGATAGGTGTTCTTCAAGACTAGCTACTTTTGGAGTATAGTCTCTATTTGTCCGCCATGTCCTTTATTATTTTGTTTGGTTGCTTTCATGATTGCCGTCGGCAATGTATATTAAGACTATATTGTCAGGGTACCTGTGTGTCCCGTGTATTGGTATGCTGGACGGGTTTCGGCTATGCATATTTGTGATATGTGATGTAACATGTTGCAAGCTTTGTAATACTTTTGAAACATATAAATAAAGAATTAAAAAAAAATAAAAAACTTAATTTATTCCCAGAGAATTATTGTACAGTCACTCAGAATTGAGAAAGCTCGTTGGAAGAACGAGTGAAACATTTTCAAGAAATCTACAGTAAGTCCAGTTGCCTTGATTTATTCTTTACAGATATACCATGACCTGGATGAATGAGAACCTTCACAGATGGTGTGTACTTATAGGCTAAATCTCAGTGGCGTACATAGAGACGTCAGGGCCCCATAGCAGGGTAGAGTCCTGACCAAGTTTTCACCTCCAGTAGAAGAGGAGATAATCCCAACTAGGACTGGGCCCCCTCTTGCCCAGGGCCCCCTAGCAGTCGCATGGTCTGCCGCTATGGTAGTTACGCCCCTGATGTGTCTAAATCTGGCTATGCACTACATATTTTGGGTGACAGAAGAAGCTCATTTAGACCATATACTGATGAGCATTGGCACAGCAGATATCTGTTGAAAAGTTGATCTGCTGTAATAAATTTCACGCCAAATGACTGATCTGCATCTGCCAGAAGCCTAAACTGGGCTACAGATCACAGAGATTAGTTGTTTTTCTCCAAAAATGACAGCCTTAACAGACCAACTATGAGCATCGAAAGCCAGTATAAAGTCGAGAGTATCACTCTGTTTCATAGAAATCATTGTGCACAGTAATACAGAGGATGATATATATATTGCCATTAAGCAGAAAAACCCAACACAGGAGAGGGTTTCCAATAAAATGTATCTTCTTTATTGAGTCCACATTAAAGGGATAAAGGGAGTCTGTCAGCAGTTTCGACCATGCCAAATTGCTGACAGCAGTAGGTAGAGGCAGAGGAGAGTAGTAAAAAATATACCTTTTTGGAGCTTTAATTATCAGTAGTAGTGAGAATGTTAACTGTTATTTTGCTAGATTCTGTTCCTTAAGTGCCCAGGAGGTGGAACATCACTGAAGTGCCCTCTTCATTGAGCTGCTTTATAGCCCATCCCCTCTGCTGAGTGACAGCTGTAGCATCCAACAGAATCTGGCAGAATAAAAGTTAATATTCTCACTACTCCCGATGAGAAAAAATTCTGAAAAAGTATGTATGTTTGTACTGCTCTTCCCAGTCCCTATCTAGAACTGTCAGCAGTATGGCATGGTCAAGATTAAAAACAGATTACCAACATGGTACCCAAGTCATGGCTCTCCTTACGTGTTTTGGACTAAACAATACTTACTCGCTGGAGAGAGTACGCACTCTGTTAGTTTGGTTTCACTGACTGTCCCTCAGACTCTTATTTTGGTTTGGGAGGCTGACTGCTTGTGTCAATGTAGGGTACTTGGGACAGCTCAGGGACAGTTTCCTGTGTGGTCAGACTGCCCTATTTAGGGCGTTAACCCTGGCTTACTTGTAGAAACAGTCTAGGGTCAGTACAGTAAACCCCCCCCCCCCCCCCCATTGTTTTCATTAGAATCCCAGGGTTTGAAAACTTTAGTAGTCTTTTGCAAATTTGCACCACCCCCTTTAAAATACCCACTCCATTACTAACATGACATGCCGGCCACACCCCTTTAAAATACCCAACCCTTTTACTGCCACTTTGTGGTCCCGCAATGTGTATTTGGGTGCCAGGGCTGCATCTGACAATGAAAATCCCAGTGCCACACACAATTGAAGAAGTTCTTCAGGAATACTGGAAAGCTTGCCCAGCACCCGGGAGATTTGCCAGAGAGGTCTTCCCTGCTTTCTGGGAGCCTTCTGGTTGTCCCAGTAGAGTTTGTAAATATATACTAGGGACAGCAGTAGGGAAATACTTTTATAACTGTAAATATACTATAACTGTAAATTTAACCCCTTCCAGACCTTGTAATTTTCCATTTTTTCATTTTTACTATCTGCTTTCTTGGAGCCATAATTTTTTTATTTTCTGTACACTGTTTGAAGACTTGTTTTTTTAGTGGGGCAAGTTGTACTACTAATGGCATAATTTTATATTGTATACGATGTAGTTAGAAGCTGGAATTTTTTTTTTCCAAATGGGATGGAATTAGGAAAAAAATTCAATTCCGCCTTAGTTTTATGGGTTTTGTTTTTATGGCTTTCCCTATGCAATAAAACTGACCTCGTACCTTTATTCTGTGGGTCAGTATGATACCACATTTATATAGTCTTTCTTGTGTTTTATTGAGGCACACAGACTGCTGGATGCTGCCCTTAATTTAGCAAACGCATCTTGATAAATTAAGCACAGCATCCGGCAGCGTGCCCGGTTATTGTAGCCTGGACTACGCCACTGGGCTACAATAAATACCCCCCCCCCCCGGTCTGGTTTGGCTTTACCACATATGCATAATCAATCATACATCATAACCCCTCTTGATGTAGATGAAATCTTATCAAGGATCATTGTACTCCATAAGCACAGAATGGAACTGGGTTACATTGAATCTTAAAGTTAACATTTTTTATTACATTTTTTTTTCAGCGCCAAAATAATTGTTGTAATAATAGCTGGCCTGCATGTTCATAAAAAAAAAAAAGAAAAGTCATATTATGAAATGTAGGTTTATTTGTGAAACAATGCATTTTGATCTATATATGCTATAATATATATTTTTGAAGCTTTTATTTGATCTTATAATACTGGCCATAAATAATGTGATCTAATCTTATAGCTTTCCGTTTACATGCACATATAGCAAGAGCCATGATGGAAGGGTCTCCTTATGAATATGCTGGGCTGCTCTGTGAACGGTCCTGTCATTATCTTACCTGACATATTGTGACAGAAGTTTGTTTTATGTGCTTCATACACTTAAAGGGCTTCTGTCTGTATACAGGGGTGATGAGTGACAGCTGCAAGTGCAAACACTCCACACAAGAGCGCATCCTGGGGCTAGGCAGGTTCTCAATGGCTGGAGGATTAGGTGCAAGTCAAGCATAGAGAATATTGTCCTATCCTAACCACACTAATAAAACATAGTAACAGCAGAAATCATTACCCTGGGCCGGGCAAACAGTATCGCTTAGCCATGATATCCATCAGCATATAATGCATATATATATATATATTAAACTATGTACACACACTTCATTGGGCATTTTATACCCTGCCCCCAGTAGTCAGAACAGAGCTCAACTTTAAAAGGGGTATTTTATGTGAATTTATCCCTGTATAGGGGTTAAAGAGTAAATACCAGAGTACTGGTATGCAGGCCCCAATTTGCAGTCCGCAATGCACAAACACTAACCACGTGCCTGCCGTCTGCGGAGGCAGACCCATTCACAAATGGGGTGTGCATCCGCATAGTGTATGCGCTACCTTATTGCGATGCGGAGGCATGGACAGAGAACCCACGGAAGAACTCTGTGGGCTTCCGTTCCGCACTGTATCTTCCGGATTGCGGACCCATTCAAGGGAATGGGTCAGAATCCGTTATACGGTGCGCACTCGGACAGTGCCCGTATATTGCAGACCTGCTCTTTGCGGGCTGCAATACGGGCACAGACCTGCTACGGTCGAGTACATGATGCCTAAAGTTTAGCCCAAAGTCAAACTGGTTGGTTGACACAGTGGTTCCAAACTCACTGATTGTTACAGTAAGGGCTCGTTCACTCGAACGTGGGATGCCCATTGCGTTTTGCCGACCGCATTTGCGGATCCGCAATACACGGGCACTGTTCCGTGACCATTCCGCATCATGGAGGCGGACCCATTTATTTCAATGGCTCCGCAAATCCGGAGATGCGGAACGGTGGGGAACGGAACACTACGGAAGCGCTATGGCGTGCTTCCTGGCGTTCCGTTCCATGCTTCCGCATCGCAAAAAGATAGAACTTGCTCTATCTTTTTGCGGAATGGATGGATCGCGGCCCCATTCAAGTGAATGGGTCTGCGATCCCCGTGCGGCTGCCCCACGGACGGTGGCCGTGCATTGCGGACCGCAATTTGTGGACCACAGCGCGGGCGAACGAGCCCTAACTCCATGGCAGAAATCCGCAGCATAAATTATTATTAATATAATATTCACCCTGCCGTCCGAGAAAATTCCCACAGCATACTAATGAGATTTATTTATATTTTTTATTGCATCTACTTTGCCACAACTATAAATGCTGCAGATTTTTCTCACGCAATTGTGAAAATCTGCCGTTTATATGCCACATATCCTCAAGTCCACATTCAGGGCTTCTATTGGCTATTCTGTTTTTTTTTTTTCTTGGGGGGGGGGGGTTATGGAAACAAATATAGCAAATTCTGTAGCAATTTGTTGTATCAAAATACTAAAACCTAGCTCATTAAATTGCAATAGTCATCTATGTTCCATTAGCATCGAGGACACCAGTATGAACTATGATTGATATGTAAGTAACACACTATAGGCTGATAAATGCTACGAGCTGGACCGCAATGATAAAAAATATATAAATAATCATTTGACTAGATTTGACCATGCTGAATGCTGTTGTATGGGTAGTGTGTCTCATTGCGTGGTCTTGAACTGTGCTGTAAAACGCTGGAGAAAGATGCTGAACACGTACAAACAGCAGTAATGTGAGCAACACAAATGCCACTCTAACACGATGCGGCAGCTCTTTAGCAAGCACACTACATTAGCAATGGCAACATCCAAACTGAAGGGTTCATTCTGTGCGGACCACTTGACACCTCACCTCTTCTCTACCTTTCTGTGAGTGAAGCAGATGGCAGACACTTATGTTAAATGACCATATGGTCGGGGTTTGAGAACAGAATGCTTAGATTCTTTATGCCGGTCCTGCTGCTTTGGCATGGGTTAATGCCTGATCCCAAGTGCTATTCATTGGTTTAATGTTGGGGCATTCAGAGTGTCTTTTTGGCTAATCTGTGCTTTAATAAGGAAAGAGTTAATTTGTGACAAGGTGTTGAATGCCACATAGCTGCCCCACATTTACAATGCATTTGGAAAGTCTTCAGACCCTCTGACTTTTTTTTCTCACATTTCGTTATGTTGCAACCTTGTACTATTAATCTTCACTCACTACCCCATAATGAGAAATTGAAAACAGAATTTTAGAAGTTTGTGCTAATTTATTAAAAAGTAAAAAAGATAATTTTACATGGACGTAGGTCGAACCCTTTGCTATGAGAGTTTTAGCTCTGGGGGCCTCCCATATCTCTTGATCATCTTTGAGATGTTTCTACACCTTGATTGGAGCCCATCTGTGGTACAGTACATTCAGTTATTTGGACATGAATTGGAAAGACACCCTCTTATATAAAGGTCTCACAGATGACATATCAGAGCAAAAACCAAGCCATGAGGAGGAAAAAAAAAAGGCCTGTAGAGCTCAGAGACAGAATTGGGTGGATTTCTGCTGCACTAACAGTTCCCAGGAGCACAGTGGCCTCCATAATTCTTATATGGAAGACGTTTTGAACAACTAGGACTCTTTCTAGAGCCTCATCAAACTAAGGCCTCATGCACACAAATGTATTTTCTTTCCACGTCCGTCCTGTTCCACTCTTGTTGTCTTTCTGCTGGTGGTTTCACCAGCCTGGTTCTCTGCATGTAGGGGCCAAGTGTACCGGGACCTTCCTGGAGGTGCGACCAGTGAGCCCTTGGCCTCGGCCCAGTTCATCCCCACCACCAGGGGCTCTGTGAAGAACGGGGCTCACTGGCTCTCCGCTCTCTGGGTTTTGCCTCTGGTCTGCTGGTGCACTCGGTTCTGTGGTAGTGCTGCCACTATTGCCTACCTGCTTACTGTCATGCGCTTTTATTACACTTGTAATAAAGTTATCTGTAGGTGCTTGGTCTGCTTTGCCTGTGTCCTGATTGCATGACATCCCGGAGGTCTGCCTTGGGCCTCCGGCACGTGACATTGTCAATACAAGATTTTAGTTTTTCTTTTTCATTAAATTTGCAAAGATTTCTAACATTCTGTTTTGACTTTGTCATTATGGGGTACAATATAACAACATGTCAAAAAAGTGAAGGGGTCTGAAGATTTTATGAATGTATAGTAGTTACACAGTCTTCTTTTTGTCCAAATTGTACCAATATAAAATTTGAGGATGGCATTATCTGAATTTCTAAAATTATGTAAAGAAATTCTCAGATTGCAGACACTAGGTCAGTTTGTCTGGTGACTAAGACCCAGAATACAATTTTTAGATGAATCAGAACTCCCTTTACTGATATGTACCCTTACATACGGTCAGTGTCAGACTGGGATACCTAGGGCCCACCAGTAAAATTTATTTTGGGGGCCCACCATATGGATACATTCAAATATAATAAATAATCTAACAGGTTTTTTATATGAACATAGGCTGGTTGAGGCGCTGTACATTGAATATATGTATGCAGTGCAGTAAGTCTACTGTGTTATGTGCCACTTATGCAGGGGGTGGGAGACTAGGGGCCCACTTTGCCCAGGGGCCCACTGCGGGATTCCCCTGTACCCCTGTGGGACAGTCCGAGCCTGCATATGGTGACTAGGTATGAGACAGAATGCATTTGTCCATTAAGGGTTAACTGAGCAGTTAACCGACTATACAGCTCTCAGAAACAGACAGAAGTATACTTTGCCTGGCATCCTGCTGGAAACGATATTTCAGAGGATCATTACTTGCAATCAGGTGAAAAATGTATCCTCCCAAATGTCCTGTTCAGCAGAATACTTGCCACTGTATAGTTTCCCTAAGTTTGGTTCTGAGAGCACTTCAGCCCTATGAATGCCCTTGCCTAATGTGCTTGTGTCTCATGACAGTGGTGCTTTAAACCTATGATGGCAAATATTAGATGCATCTGTTGCAGACAGGTTCTGATTTCCACATAGTAATGGATATTGGAGCTCCGCTCCTCTCTGTGGTCATCCCATGGACAGGACAAGGCAGTGGAATGGATGATGGCCACAGAATGGAGTAGAACTTGGGGGCAATGAGAACAACGGTAATGCCCTTAGCAGCAAATGTCTAATTTGTATATTAGGAAAAAGTGTCATAACTTGGGATTGGAGCTTCAGATCAACAAAAGAAGAACATATGGTAGCTTTAATCAGGTGAACCACAGCTATAGTTGGACAGGAAGGTCTCAGGTGACTGATTCCCATTAAAGAAGCCATACATACCTACTTCTGTTCTCAGCAGAGAAATTGACACAATCTCATTCAGTCTAGGCAATGCTCTATGAGCTAAACAGCCTGGATTCTGACTCATACATTGTAGCAAACTATCAGCGAGATCTGTGTAGGTTGTGCTGGTGTAGGCTCTATTTACATCATGCTGCTTCAAAAACACATTACTTTATTAGAACGTTCCAGAACTCTGTTGGATGGACACTCAGGTTTTGGGCGGATCCGTCATGGAAAAACGGATCCGTTACAATAATACAACTGCATGCATCCGTCATGAACAGATCCGTTTGTATTATCTGTAACATAGCCAAGACGGATCCGTCATGAACTCCATTGAAAGTCAATGGGAGACGGATCAGTTTTCTATTGTGCCAGAGAAAACGGATCCATCCCCATTGACTTACATTGTGTGCCAGGACGGATCCGTTTGGCTCAGTTTCGTCAAGCGGACAGCAAAACGCTGCAGGCAGGGTTTTGGTGTCCGCCTCAAGAGCGAACTGGAGACTGATCGGAGGCAAACTGATGCATTCTGAGCGGATCCTTTTCCATTCAGAATGCATTCGGGCAAAACTGATCCGTTTTGGACCGCTCGTGAGATCCCATGTCGGATCTCAGAAACGGAAAGCCAAAACGCCAGTGTGAAAGTAGCCTTAAAGGGGTTGGCCACTTTCTGGCTTCCGTTGACCTACAGATGTAGCCGAGCTAAACTTGATGGTAAAGAATGGCAAAAAAAAGTTAACTAAATTTTCTATGAATTTCAATGGCTTTAGTCACGAGATAACCAAGATAACACAGTCAATTTTAGATTGCCTACATCTGTATGTGTTTGTAAGATGATTATATGACATTTACTAATATGGCCTTTGTTGAAATTCTGCACCATTTTCTATATTTTATAAGGTACGCCCAAGTGTTCTGTGCTGTCCACTTGGAAGTCCTGTCCATAAAATGGCTGCCGATTGAGGGTCATTTGACCAGACAAATCACCTCCATGTGATGTCTCCTCCATTCAAATACATTGCATCTGCCATCTGTACTTGCACTGTTGGGAGTTTAGTGCAGGCGCAGTGTGCTGGAATTCAGGAAACATCACATACAGAAGTATTGTGATGCATTGTAAAGGGGATCAGACCCCCAAAAGTTGAAGTCCCAGAGTGGGACAAAAAATAAAGTGAAAAAAGAAGTTAAAAAAAAAAAAAAATGCGTCCTTTCCCCCAAAATAAATGTAAAAAAAAAATTGTTAAAAAATAGGGAAAATAAGAAAAGTAGACATATTGGGTATCGCCACGTCCGCATCGAACGGCTCTATAAAAATATCCCATGACCTAACCCCTCAGGTGAACACCATAAAAGAAAAAAAACCTGTGCTAAAAAATTTTTTTTTTTGTCACCTTACATCACTAAAAGTGCAAGACCAAGGGATCAAAAAGGATTATGCCCCCCAAAATAGTACCAATCTAACCGTCCTCATACGGCAAAAAATCAGCCCCTAAGACAAATGCTAAAAAAAATTAAAAAAACAATGGCTCTAAAACATGATTATTTTTGTTTCAAAAATGCTTTTATTGTGTAAAATGTAAAAAAAATAAAGAGTATACATATTCGGTATCGCCACATATGTAACAAATCTGCTCTATAAATGTACCACATGACCTCAGGTGAACACCGTAAAAAAGATAATAAAAACGGTGTAAAAAAAAGATAGTTTTTGTCACCTTACATCGCAAAAAGTGTAATACCAATCGATCAAAAAGTAATATGCACCCCAAAAACATACCAATCAAGCTGTCATCTCATCCAGCAAAAAATAAGACCCTACCTAGGACAATCTCCCCAAAAATAAAAAATAAAATGGCTCTCAGAATATGGAGATACTAAAACATGATTTTTTTTGTTTAAAAAGGGCTTTTATTGTGTAAAACTTAAATAAAAAATAAAAAGTATACATATTAGGTATATCCACGTCCATGAGAACCTGCTGTATAAAAATATTACACAAACTAAACCCTCAGGTAAACACCATAAAAAAAGTAAAATAAAAACGGTATCAAAAAAGCCATTTTTTGTCACCTAACATCACAAAAAGTGTAATACCAAGCAATCAAAATGTCATATGCACCCTAAAATCTTACCAATCAAACCATCATCTCATAGCAAAAAAAATGAGCACCTAAATAAGACAGTCGCCCAAAAAAAAATATGGAGACACAAAAAAATATGTTTTTTCAAAAATGCGTTATTATGTAAAACTGAAACAAACAACCATATTTGGTATTGTCGCATCTGTAACAACCTGCTCTGTAAAAATATCACATGATCTAACCTGTCAGATGAACATTATAAATAACAAAAAATAAAAACGGTGCCAAAGCAGCTATTTTTTGTTACCTTGCCTCACAAAAAGTATTATATAGAGCAACCAAAAATCATATGTACCCTAAGGCCCCATGCACACGGCCGTGTTTCACAGCAGTGTGTGGGCCGTGGAACCGCGGCCTGGATCCCTCCTGAGAGCAGGAGCGCACGGCGTCACTGGTTGCTATGACGCCGAGCGCTCCCTGCTGCCGCCGCAATACAGTAATACACTGGTATGATCTATACCAGTGTATTACTGTACTGTGCCGGCAGCAGGGAGCGCACGGCATCATAGCAACCAGTGACGCCGTGCGCTCCTGCTCTCAGGAGGGATCCAGGCCGCGGTTCCACGGCCCGCACACGGCTGTGAAACACGGCCGTGTGCATGGGGCCTAAAATAGTACCAGCAAAACTGCCAACTTATCCCGTAGTTTCCAAAATGGGGTCATTTATTTTGAGTTTCTACTCTAGGGGTGCATCAGGGGGTCTTCAAATGTGACATGGCAACTTAAAATTATCCCAGTAAAATCTGCCCTCCAAAAACCATATGGCATTCCTTTCCTTCTGCGCCCTGCCGTGTGCCCGTACAGCAGTTTGCGACCACACATGGGGTGTTTCTGTAAACTACAGAATCAGGGCAATAAATATTGAGTATTTGTTTGGCTGTTAACTCTTGCTTTGTTACTAGAAAAAAAAGGGATTAAAATGGAAAATCTGTCAAAAAAGTGAAATTCTAAAATTTCATCTATATTTTGCTTTAATTCTTGTGGAACACCTAAAAAGTTAACAAAGTTTGTCAAATCAGTTTTGAATGCCTTGAGGGGTGTAGTTTACAGTTTGCGACCACACATGGGGTGTTTCTGTAAACTACAGAATCAGGGCAATAAATATTGAGTTTTGTTTTAAACTGGAAAATCTGCCACAAATGTGAAATTCTGAAATTTCATCTACATTTTCCTTTAATTCTTGTGGAATACCGAAAGGGTTAAGAAAGTTTCTAAAATCAGTTTTGGATACCTTGAGGGGTGTAGTTTCAAAATGGGGCAATTTATGGGTGGTTTCTATTATGTAAGCCTCACAAAGTGACTTCAGATCTGAACTGGTCCTTAAAACGTGGGTTTGGGAAATTTTCAGAAAAATGTTGATTTGCTTCTCAACTTCTAAGCTATGTAACATCCCCAAAAAGCAGAGAAATAAAAATGTTGAAAATTGCTTATTTTTCCACTGTCATGAAGTACAATATGTTACTAGAAAACAATCTCAGAATGACTTGGATAAGTAAAAGCGTTTTAAAGTTATAACTACATAAAGTGACACTGGTCAGATTTGCAAAAAATTGCCTGGTCCTTAAGGTGAAAAATGGCAGGGTGCTGAAGGGGTTATTATAATATTATTATTACTAATAATAGTAGTAGTGCTAATAGTATTTTATTATATTATTATTAGTAGAAGCAATATTCATATTTTATTATATTAGAATTATATTTTTATTATTATTATTAATAAATAATAATAATAATAGTAGTAGTACTATTAGTATTTTATTATAATATCATTATTACAATTAGTATTTTAATATTATATTATTAATAGAGTTGAGCAAATCGGGTTCAGATTGCGGTATCCAAACCAGATTATTTTTAAAACTTCGTTAATAATATGTCCTCCTTGAAGGTCTTTCTGAAGTTTCAGAAAATATCGTCTCGCCTTTGTCACATGTCACTTTGTTTATTTGCATAAATTACTGTATCAAAATACGAAGCTGAAATCTGCTTCATGTATCATTGACGAGTTTGATACAGTAAATTATGCGATTAAACTAAGTGACACATGATAGCGGCAAGACAAAGTAAGTCTTGAGATATTTGCTGAAACTTTGGAAAGAACTCCGTGGAGGCCACACATTTTACAGTATTACGGTGCCCATATTCTATTATTAATAATAGTAGTAGTAAGAGTGGTAGCATGACTATTATTATCTTATTATTACTCTTAATAGTACTATTAGTATTTTATTATAATATCATTATTACTGTTTATGTTATTTACTATTAAAGTTTTCATATTATATTAGTAGTAGTAGTAGTAGTAGTATTAATAGTGATAGTAGTTCTATTAGTATTTTATTATAATATCATTATTACTGTTTATGTTATTTACTATTAAAGTTTTCATATTATATTAGTAGTAGTAGTAGTAGTATTAATAGTGATAGTAGTTCTATTAGCATTTTATTATATTATTATTAGGGTTGAGCGAACCCGTGGAAGTTCGGGTTCGCCGGGTTCGACCGAACTTCAGGTCAAAGTTCGGGACCTGAACTTGACCCTAACTTCACCTGGAACCCGAACCCCATTTAAGTCAACGGAAAATAGCATTCTTAAAACAGAATGCTAAATAGATCCTTCTATCTTCATTCAGCAGGACCTGCGGTGACGTCACCTTGTCACCGCAGGTCCTGAAGAAAAGAAGATACCGGCTGCGCTATCAAGTGGATGAGGTGAGTTTTTTTTTGTTTTTTTAACCCCTCAATAGACATTTTATTTAGCATTCTGTTTTAAGAATGCTATTATTTTCCGTTATAACATGTTATAACGGAAAATAATAAAATCAACCGAACACCGAACCCGAACTTTAGTGAAAAAGTCTAGGTCCGGGTACCCAAACTCGCAAAGTTCGGTACGAACCCGAACTTTGCAGTTCGGGTTCGCTCAACTCTAATTATTATCAGTAGGAGTCGTAGTAGTAGCGCTGTTAGTATTTTGTTATATCATTATTAATAGTAATAGCATTATTAATTTATTTTATTATCAGTACTGTTATGTTAGATCCATGCATTATAAATATGAGTTAAGTAACATGGCTTTGGAATTTGCAAATTGTGGAGGCCTTTTAAGACTTAGATACCACCGTTTTACTGACCCCGTATTTCTGGTTGCTAATTTTAAACAGTGCAGAGCACTTCTACATTTACTTGCAATATGTTTTATGTTCCATATATATATATATATATATATTTAATAAATGTGTCCCAGCAGGGTCTGAGACAATGCAGCATGGTTCAGTGACCTTACTGCCAGTATCAGTGCCTTGAGATATAGCATGCGGGCTGGAAACAGATTGAACTGGCCAGATATATTGTTTCATTTAAGCTCTGGTACGCCTGTCATTGTGTGCTTGACAAATAAGAGCGCCGGGCAATGAGCACTCAGCACTGATTTTTAGCTTGTGTCACCTAATGGAGTATGACAGACCTTGTCGTCAGGAATAATAGCGCTGGAACTTGCTTTTTGATAAGGCAAAGCAGAAGGTTGGAAGTGACAATGTGAACAGGGAAAGAGCAACTTATGTCTTTTGTACCTTACTGCAAGCTGTGGATAAGAGAACCTGACTGTATAACTAGACGTGTGCAAAGTAAGAAACTGCTGATGTCAGAAGGGAACATTTCTGTGGTCCTCCTGCATTTGTTTTAGTCAATGGGCTATTCCTCTGTTATTCCTGCCAGAAATGTGTTAATTTTCCTCTTGTTAAGGACTTGTGCAATATATGGGCACTGGACGCGCACTCACCCATTCACTTGAAAAGTAGTTACATGCACAACTTTTTTGCGGTGCGGACGGATCACGGACTTATTCAAGTTGAATGGGTCTGGGTCCGTCTGCGGAATCTTCACGGATGTTTACCATGCATTGGGGACCGTAGCTGAGCAACAGCCGTGTGCATGAGGCCTTAGGGGTCATGTACACGGCCATAGCCGTTTTTGCTGTCCGCAAAACACGGATCTAACATGGATACTGGCCGAGAATCTGCCGCCAGATTTTTTCACTCCCACACAAATGTCTGCAAAATGGACAAGAATAGCACATGTTCTTTTTTCTTTTTCAGGGCCGCAGAACGAACGCGGGTGTGCTGTCCGCATCTTTTGCGGACCAAAACCACGGTCATGTGCATGAGCCCTCGTGTTGGAAAGTGCAAGTATTTGTGGGGTAAAATTGAACACCCCCCCCCCCCACAATTTTGACATCATGGCATTCACTGTGCGCTAAAAATGACATGACGCTCTTATTCTGCGGCTCAATATGATTGCAGCTATACCAAATTTTTATATTTTGGTGCTTTTTTTTTTTTTATCTATTGATCCCTTGACCTATTCACCTAACTGGTCCCCACTCTTCCTTCAGGAGGTAGTACAAGCCCACTTCTCTCCAGAAAGGTTAGCTCCATTCTACATAATTACAGCTCTGCCGGGTTTGCTGCCACCTGCTGGTGTACCAGGCATATTACATGTTATAAACAGTTACAAACATTATTATAGATGCACATTATGGAGAGGACCTGAACGTAATGCATAGATGACTTTATGTTAGACCATTAAGGACAGTAACAGGGTGTAGGAGTGGCAACACCACTCAGGGGTGTTACATATGTATCAGTATTATGCATGGACTGTGTCTTGTATAGCATCTCATCCCGCTTAAAGTTAAAGGGGTTCTCCAGGAATTCAAAAAAATGAAAATACTTAAATATTATTTTATAATAAATATATTCACAAATTCCTTCTCTGTCCAATCGCAGCGCAGAGCTCACAGCCTGGGAGAAGGAACGCCCAGGGAGAAACAGGGTACACTCCGCCTAGTAAAACCAATTAAGTGAAGATACCAGAGGACACCGCGGGCGAACGGAGCGGCGCCCAGGGATAATAGTAAGTGCAGTAAGATCCCTGGGCGCCGCTCTATGTAGCCTGATAATTATCTTACAATGTTTGGACCGATGAAAGGTCCTCTTTAAGCTCTTCTACGTCGCTACACAGAAAAATGAAAGGTACAACTTACACTTAGCTTAATAATAACGGCAACATAATTTTTATTAAGTCCTGTTAATTTAACATACAGAGGCCTTGTCGATATCCCTGAGAGGTTTTACCCATCAGTCATAGTAGCATTCGTCCATCCATTGATCACTGCTCCACTCGCTGTACTTTTCTCAAGGGCTCCATTTCCATATCCTTCCCTATCGCTGTGTTGATCAGAATGAAAATTAATCAATCCGAATGTTAGCCCCTCAAGTTTCAATGAATGGCGTGTCACTTCCCCAAACACGTCTGATACAAAGTGTTTCCCTGGATCCATTAATCTGTTGCTCTGCCAAGACCTCTATCCAACCCTTGGTTCTCGTAGGTGACAGGGTGTCCTGCAATTTATTGTTTTGTACAGAATGAAGAAGTGTAGCCCACCGTGCCTCGTGTCAAGGATCATCTATCACGAGAGCGAGAATTTTATATGGTGGTAGCTTCAATGACAATAGTAGTCTATGTTTAATCATGAAGTGCTCTTTAATGGTCATTTCTCATTATAGAGATGCCGATGCACCTTGGCCATTTACAATGTAATGTTTTATATATTACAGCATTTTTATCTTTGTCTTTAATATTGATTATAGAAAACATTGCTCACTTATATTCTTATTCATCCATCAGCTGCCGTCGTTAGACTTTCATGGTCACCGTACCATTATGCCCTATAAAAATAACAAAAAAGGAGTAATTTTACATTGATTGATATTTTATTTTTGTTTAAATTATCCAGTCCAAATTTGTGGTATTTTGACTAATACAATCATCATCATTACAACAGTGACTATAGATTCAGTCTGGTGTAAGAGAAAATATGTCTTTTTATATAGATTATCACAATAACAAAAATGCCAGAGAATAGATGTGTGTAGGGTTATGGTGAGATGGGCAAAGTTTTGAAAATTTGATTCGGCCGATTCGCCGAAGTTCACCAAGGAATTTGATTTGTTTCGAATGAATTCATCATCAGGAATCACTATAAATCAGGTATACCCTGGCTACCCTACCTAATCATATTCTTCTCACTTGGTGGTCATCTGGGTGTGCTCCGGCTCCCCCGATGGGGATCAGGGGAGCCGGCGTTTGTATGTGGCATCCCCTGTTCTCCTGTGTGATGGCATTTAGGCAGGAAAACCTTCCTCAAAGCAATAAAATTGAGGGATTCACCCCAAAAGGTCCAGGATCCCTCTCTACTACGAACCTAATGGTATTTTGATTTTAAAATTATTAGGGTTAAAACCAGTTGCCGACCATAGTGGATGGATCAAACATGGATGCTGGATTATTGCAGCAACATTGTCCCTAGTGCATGAGCGCTTGCCACATCTCTCCCTATGCTCAGCGCACAGGACAATGGTGGAGACCACAGGGGATGAAGGGTGTGACATCTTAAATTCACTTTGCAATACGTGCAGCTGCCATTTTAGGAAAACCTGATTTGTTAGCTTGAAGCACAAGAAAATTCCTCTGCGTTGTGAATCACAGTTTTCCTAAATTTCGGACTGAAATCCACTTTGAATGCTTTGCTTTGCTCAAAACCAGATAACTACACAAAAAGGTGTGTTTGTGGGGGGGTACTTCTCATGGAGCTGGTATAACCGGGCAATAAAAGCCAAACTTTTGGGCATGGGGGTACGATAGGTGAGCTTACAAAAGTTCTACTCAAGGAATAAAGTAGTTGCTTTTGTATAATAAATTGAAAGAAAATAAAAATAAATAAATTGGGAAATTTCTTTAATTAGCTACACATTTCTTAGGAGCTAATGTCTGCTGAAATTTAACTCCTTAAGGACCACCCACTGACTTTTGCCATTGCTATTTTAGAGAGCAGAGCGCTTCTGGAAGCACCCCTGCTGTATGAATAAACTGTTACTAACAGCTCTGGTTCTGGTTCTTAGAGCGGCCTTTTGCTCTATAGCCAGGATCAGAAGTAGTTCCAATGCCAACTGTTAACCATTTGATTGCAGCAATTTGTGACTGCAAGATAATCAAAAGGGATTTTCCCCTCTGATTGGGTCCCAGTGTTCTGATTGGAGGATGGGTAAGCCCTCTGCGGTCCACCCCGAGGACCTAGAAAGGACGTTAGGACTGTGAGTTCATTAATAACTTTCTATTTGTCACGGCCTCTGTGTTGTTGTCACGGCCTCGGTGTTGTATGCTGTGACACCTTTGCTATACAAGCCGGTTGCCAGGGCAACACGTGGTTGTCTTCATGTGTGTTCTTTGCTCCCCTTCTCCTGGTTCCTCCTCTGTCTGATGCTGGAAGGGTTAACTCCCTGGCTGGGTGTGGTCACTTGGGTTTTATTATCTGTGGCTCCCTGACTGGAGTCAGTTGTACTGGAGCTCTGCTCCACTCCAGGGTGTTCTGTCTGCCCAGTACTTGAGGGCCACCTAGTGGGACATCGATGTCTCCTGCAATGTCTCTCCATTGTCATCCCTCTGTCCTCCCTTCACTACCCTTGCATATGTTTGGTGATGTTTATGTATGGGTAGTTGTTGTCTTGTCTTGTGGTTGTTACATGTCTGGTCCCTTGGTGTTTGTAGTCTCGCATGTTTGCTAGACTTGTTCCTGTGTTGTGTTCCTCCGTAAGGGGGCTGGTTTCCCGGAGGGGTGAACCATAAGCCTGTATGCAGCGCTGCCTGTGGCTGCCATGCTCCTTGCGGCATGGGGTTCAGGCAGTAGCTGGTGTGCTGGATACCTGTGTGTGGGTGTTGGTACGGTGTCCTGTTTCCACGGGTTCCAGTTATGGTGGCTGCGGCAGATAAGTGTGTTTCTGTGCACTTACCCACCGATTTAGTTACTGCATACAGTCTCCTACTTTTCCTTGCAACTAGGCCATTTGAGACTCCTGTTCTTCCGTGTCTTGGAAGAACAGGTCGTCTCTCCCCTGCTCCTATGTAAGGGATTATCAGGGTGACTCAGGGACAAAGGTATTCTGGGTATGAGATGTCCTACCATCCAGGTCCGCTCATACCGTGAGGAGTTAGGGCGAGGATTAGGGACGCTTTAGGAGGTGACTTGCTCCCTGATCCCGGCGTCCTGGCCCAGCTGCTTCCCCTTTATGCTTGACATTGTACGGTGGGGGGGGGGGGGGGGCACAACAGTGTTGCCCTAACCACAGCCTGTGCCATAGAGACACAAAGCATAATGTATTAGCATACAGGAGTATGCTAATACATTATAAGAATAAAATAATTTTCTATGACAGTAATTTCTTAATACTGTTTTTAAAAAATGTGATAAAATGTAAATGAAAAAAGCTTGCAAAAATAAGTGATTCTGTTACACAAAATCCATTTTATTGCGCATTCGCAAAAGCTACCTTATTAGGTATTAGGTATTGTGGGATTTCGCTCTGGTAGAGTAAGCGGGCGCAGTACAGAGGCAAAACACAAGTTCTTAACTCAAAACGTCAAAGTTTATTCACACTGGAGGCTATTGTGCAAAACAGCACGTAACTTTGCAGTCTTGGTGTTACTGTATTTTTTGCCCCATAAGACGCACTCCCCCCCCCCCAAAATGGGGAAAAATGCCCCTGAGTCTTATGGGGCGAATGCTGACATTTTTACATCGCAGGCTGCGATGTATGAGCGAGCGGGGAGGGACTGGGAGGAGGAGCTGGGGGCCTGCAATTGCAGCGGGGCAGTGCAGTCACTGTACTCCAGCCCCGCCGTTCCAGTGCTGCACTATACAAATATAAAATGTCTCATTCAATTAAAAGTGATTAAACATGCCCCCCCCCACTTTTAATATTACCGTACACCCTAACCGCTTCTGTAAAATGCAGGCAGGCCGGGCGGGCGGCAGCGTAACTCCCTGATGTCACGTACCTGCGCCTCCTACTTTATGAATGAAGCAGGTGGCGCAGGCAAGTGACGTCAGTGAGTGACGCGCCGGCCGCCTGGCCTGCCTGCCTGCGTTGTACAGAAGCTGTTAGGATGTACGGTAATATTAGGAGTGAGGGGGCATGTTTAATCACTTTTAATTGAATGAGACATTTTATATTTGTATACTGCAGCACTGGAGCGGTGGGGGGGGGGGAATCTGTATATGACAGTTATGGGGAACATCTGTGGATGGCACTGTTATGGGCTGGGGGGGTCTGTGGATGGCACTGTTATGGGGTGGGGGGGGGTCTGTGGATGGCACAAAGATAACAGTGCCACCCACAGATCCCCCATAACGGTGCCACCCACAGATCCCTCATAACAGTCTCAGCCACAGATCCCCCTGTAACAGTGTCAGCCACAGATCCCCCCTGTAACAGTGCATCATCCACAGATCCCCCATAACAGTGCGTCATCCACAGATCCCCCATAACCGTGCGTCATCCACAGATCCCCCATAACCGTGCGTCATCCACAGATCCCCCCATAACAGTGCATCATCCACAGATCCCCCCATAACAGTGCATCATTCACAGATCCCCCATAAAATTGCCAACCCCAGATCACCCCATAACAGTGTCCTTCACAGATCCCCCATATCAGTGCCATCCACAGACCACCATTAGTTCCAAACCCACCAAAAGCACACCATTTGGTTAAAAAAAATTTTTTCTTATTTTCCTCCCAAAAACCCATGTGCGTCTTATGGGCCGGTGCCCATAATGGAAAGTTCATATACACAATGGAAAGTTCATATAACACAAGGTGACTTGTGTTATATGAACTTTCCATTGTGTGTGAATTACCGTATTTTTCGCCATATAAGATGCACCGGCCCATAAGACGCACATAGGTTTTTTGGGAGGAAAATAAGAAAACATTTTTTTTTAACCAAATGGTGTGCTTTTGGTTAAGTTCTGCCTCCAGTTCTGCCTCCAGTAGTCCACAGCAGTTGTTAGGGGTCCTGTTTCCCCATCGTGCGGCTCTCTGCCCTCCAGCATGGCACAAAGCCTCAGATCCTAGAAAACAGAGACATCTCTGCTGAGCCCAGCTGCCTATTTAAGGACAGCCAAGTGCTGCCACAACCCGGACCGGCACTTAAACTCCGGTCTGCTATTTGACTGCACATGCTGGGAGGAAAATACCTGCCTTGCCAGACACAACCCCTCACTGTGTCACCCTGAGGGGGTGAAGAAACGCCAGACAATGCACCCGGGACAGGGAATCCGCGGTTCCCTGCAACCGGCCTGCTCTATGTTCTACCGAGAACTTAAAGTTCTGCAGAGACAAAAATCATCTGGTGACCCGGGCATTCCTGTCTTCGGCCTGGCTCATCCACTTGAGAGGGGAGTGGTCGGTCACCAGGCGGAACTTTCTCACCAACAAATAGTAGCGGAGAGACTCAAGTGCCCACTTGATAGCCAGGCACTCTGTCTTCACTATACTATACCTGGTTTCTGCTGGGATGAGCTTGCGGCTTAGGAAGACAACGATGACTTCCTGAGACAGTACAGCACCAAGACCTACTTCAGAGGCATCCATTTGTACCACAAACTCCCTCTTGAAGTTGGGCGTCACCAAAACCGGTGACCCACACAGGGCCGGCTTCAAAGCTGCAAAAGCCTCTTCCATCCGATCATCCCAGCAAACCATCACTGTTTTTCATCCCTTCAAGACCTCTGTCAAGCTCTGCCACGCTAGAGTAGCAAAGTGAGGAACAAACCTCAGTTAATAGCCCACCATTCCCAGGAATGACTTTATTTGCCTAGTGGTGACAGGTCAGGGCCAATTCCGTATAGCCTCTATTTTGTTCACTTGGGGTTTGAAGACTCCGCGCGCAATGACTTACCCCAGGTACTTAGTCTCTTCTAACCCTATCACACATTTTATGGGGTTAGCGGTTAGGCCAGCTTTCGAAGGGAGTCCACTACAGCCTACACTTTGGGTAGCTGACCTTCCCAGTCGGTACTGTGGATGACAATATTGTTCAGGTAAGCCGAAGCATACCAACGATGTGGACGAAGCACAATGTCCATTAGTCGTTGAAAAGTGGCAGGGGCGCCATGCAGACCAAAGGGTAAGACCTTATATTGAAACAGCCCCACAGGCGTGATGAAGGCAGTTTTCTATTTGGCAGCCTCCATTAAGGGCACCTGCCAGTACCCTTTTGTGAGATCCAAAACAGAAAAATACTGGGCTTGTCCTAACCTCTCGAGCCAGGGCATGGGATATGTATCGAATTTGGAAACCTTGTTAAGTTTTCGAAAGTCGTTACAAAACTGCAACGTCCCGTCCGGCTTGGGTATCAACACTATAGGACTGGCCCAGTCATTTTTTGACTCCTCAATGATGTCTAGCTGCAAAATTAGCTGCACCTCCTCCGATATGGCTTGTCGCCGAGCCTCGGGTACCCGGTATGGTTGTAATTGGACTTTTGCCTGAGGCTCAGTGACAATGTCATGCTGGATTATGGAAGTGCATCCAGGGAGGTCCGAGAACACATCTGTGTTCCAACTAACGAACTCCCTGGCCTCCTGAGTCTGTTTAGAAAAGAGGCTGTCATCAATTTTTACTGTGGCAGCTGCCTGTCTTGCATCAGACAGAGGGGCCAGTACCTCTTCTCCTAGAAAACCCAGCCACGGGCTGTCTTCTGTACAGGTTCCCTATCTTTCCACGGTTTGAGTAAATTCACATAATAAACCTGCTCCATTTTTTTCTGTTTTGGTTGGTGTACCTTGTAGTTTACAGCTCCAATTTTCTTGAGTACCTCATAGGGCCCCTGTCATCTAGCCAGGAACTTGCTGTCCACGGTCAGCACCAGAACCAAAACCCGATCACCCGGGTTAAAGATCCGGACTCGAGCTTACCGATTATAGATCTGACTCTGGGCTCGCTGAGCTGCCTCCATATGCTCCCTAACAAGAGGCAACACTGTCTCTATCCGATCTTGCATCTGGGTAACGTACTCAATGACACTTTTATGTGGAGTGGGTTGTTGTTCCCACGCCTCTTTGGCCACGTCCAAGAGACCGCGAGGGTGTCTGTCATATAGTGAGAACCCAGTAGAGTCCTGGGGTTAGTGATGGCCTTACGGTTTGCCTGGCGGGCGGTTCGCAGTGAACTTTGAGCGTTCGTGATCTGCCGAACATGCGAACATATGGCGATGTTCGCTTGCGCCATATTCTTTTCCATTGCGCCAAACTTTGACCCATGCACCAGAGTTGGCTGAGTGGCTCACTCACCCTTCCACTTCTGCACCCTTCTTATCCTCTGTATCTGCCCCCTCCTCCCTCTCTGCTGTGTGCACCCCCAAAGACACCACCGCCACCACCATAGCCCCTCCACTTGAGTCAGAGGAATTATTTTTCCATCCATTCTCAGACCTTACTGATGCACAGCCATTCTTGACATTGGATGAGGAAGAAGAGGTAGCAACAACCGCCACCCAGCGGTCTGATGACAGTACCCAGATCATCCCAAAGAGAGAGTTCCCCGCTTTTGCTGCCTACTCTGAGATCTCAAATGTCAGTGGTGGATGAAGCTGAGGATGATGACGTGTCGATAGACGTCACGTGGGTGCCCACAAAAGAGGAAGAGGAGGGGAGTTCAGAGGGAGAGACGGAGCAGCAGATAAGGAGGAGAAGCAGGCACAGCTCGCAGGGCACAGGAGGCAAAAAGCAGACTGCAAATGTATCTGGAGTGAGCCATCCACCATGCATGGTCACTTCTGGCATTTCCAGGACGTTGGCACATGGCTCCACAGTGTGGGCTTTTTTTAATGTGTCAGCTGCTGACAATAGTTTTGCCATCTGCAGCCTGTGCTGTCAACGCATAAGTCGCGGTAAGCCCAACACTCACCTAGGGACTACCGCCTTAAGAAGGCCCCTGGCCTCCCATCACCGAGCCCATTGGGAGCAACGCCGTTGGAACCCACAAAGCCACACTCCTGGCGCTCCACATCTTGCCTCTTCTCCTCTCTCCTCCCATTTTTTCTCCACTCCACCTTCCACCATGCCATCATCGCATTCATCTGGCATAAGGCTTCCGTGGCCCAAATGTTTGAGCGTAAAAAGATGATGATGACGGATAACCTTTTTGCCCAAATTTTTAGCCGGTGACTGCCTATTGTACCTCCAGCCATATCATCACAAATTATTTTCTGTCAGGTGAATACCTAATTTTTGGGGCCTGTACTGGCCTACAGTAAAATTGGTATCCATGGAACATTTAATATACCGTTACCTACAGCCACATAATCAATTTTTATTTTCTGTCAGGTGAATGCCTAATGTTTGGTGCCTGTACTCCACTGGCCTGCAGTAAAATTGTTATCCAGTGACCGCCTAATATACCTCCAGCCACATAATCACTTGTTCTTTTCTGTCAGGTGAATTTTGGGGGCCCGTACTCCGGTGCACTAAAATAAAAAATGTCTAGGCTCCAGCAGAGCACATTTTGAGTTTCCCTTTAAGACACATAAAAATGGCCCCTGATTAAAATACATATTTTTTTGTGGGAATTTTTGCCATTGATCCCCCTCTGGTATGTCACTGTCCATGTTGTGGGACTATTTGTGCACTTCTAGTAAGTATTTGGTGACTACAAATATGACCTGAAGGTTTTTCAGGTTCGCCTGACATTAACGTGAATGGGGCCCACCGCGAACATGCGGTTCACAAACATTTGATCGCGAACGTCCCGGCCCATGTTCGTCCACCACTAGTCCACAGAAGGCTTTAGGGGACCTGTTTCCCCAGCGTGCGGCTCTCAGCCCTCCAGCATGGCACAAAGCCTCAGATCCCAAAAAACAGAGACATCTCTGCTGAGCACAGCTGTCTATTTAAAGACAGCAGGTGCTGCCAAAACCCGGACTGGCTCTTAAACTCCAGTCCGGTATATGACCTTACCTGGCTGGAAACCATCCCAGCTGCACATGCTGGGAGCAAAATACCTGCCTTGCCAGACACAACCCCTCACTGTGTCACAGTATATAAATGAAAAAGGAATATATATGTACCCTCAAACTGCACAAAACAATTCAATTGCTCTGCCATAAAACTAGGTTTTTCACAGCTATGTCAATGGGAAAAAAGTTATGGCTGCTTAAACAGAAAGAGGCAAAAACTGAAATAAAAAGCTGGTAATTAAGTGGTTAAAACTTTAAATGGGCGTTCATAGTCATGGTAAAAAAAAAAATCCTAAAATGTAACTGGGATTTTCATATGACTGTAACACCATCTGCATTTTTGAGGATAGCACTCTGACCCAGGGGTGGACACAGACAGCAGAAGGCCCCTTTGCAGAAAATGTGCCTGGGTCCCCCCCCAGCCAAATTTGCAACCTAACCTATCCCGTCCTAATGTTACTTGAAGCAATACAAAACATACAGGGTATGGCTAATTTCAAACCTGCGGCACTACGCTCCGGCCACCTGATCCGCCAGAAAATGCAGGGAATCGGCTGGACACAAACCGCAGCATGCAGCGGTTTGTGTCCCCCTGATTCTCTGCATTTTTGCCAGATTGTGGCCGGATCTCTGCCGTACCCCATTATAGTCAATGGGGCCGCGGACATTCTGTCTGCATCCAGCAGTGCTGGATCCAGTGAATTCCAGCAGGCTGTTCTCTGCTGGAATAGCCTGCCAGAATCAATAACGCAGATGTGAAAGTAGTCTAATACAGGTCCACATACCTCTTCCATCCAGTGACGTCTCCTTTGTTGTAGATGTTCTCCGTCCTCATCTTCTCATTTCAGACCAGACGTCCAGGATGATTTATTTCAGCCATCTCTTCTCTCTGCAGAGTTTGACAGACATCTTAGTTTCCTACTTTTCCATAATCTTCCCACCTTCTGAACACCCCATCCTGCCACCCCCAATACTGTGCCCGCTGTGCTCCCTATACAAGTTACACACAGATAGTTCCCCTTCAATATTGGCACACACTGTCCTAAAATAAAACTGTGCCCAGGAAATAGTGCCCCTGACACTAATAGTGTAAACATAGTGTTCCCCAAAAATAATTGTGCTAAGCTGATACTGTGCCAGGGTGCCCCCCACAGTAATACTGAGACAAGGTCCCCATAGTGCCCTATAATTTGCGCCAGTATAAAATACTCCTATATCGTGCCCCCCCTTATTCCCATGGTGCCTGACAATGTGCCAGTATAAAATTCTCCCATAATGTGTGCCAGTATAATTCCCCTATATAATGACCCCAGTAGTGCTCCTCTCCCCCCTTCTCCATAGTGCCCCCCATGTGTGCCAGTATATAATATAGGGTTCCTAGTAGATGCCCCCATAGTGCTCCCCATGTGTGCTAGTATATAAGATAGGGCCCTCAAAGTGCTCCTCCCCTCCATAGTGCCCCCCATGTCTGCCAGTATATAAGATAGGGCCCCAGAAGATGCCCCTATAGTGCTCCTTTCCCCCCACTCCAATGTCCCCCCTTGTGTGCCAGTATATAATATAGGGTCCCCATAGTGCTCCTCCCTCTCCATACGGCCCCCCATGTGTGCCAGTATATAAGATAGGGCCCCAGAATATGCCCCTATAGTGCTCCTTTCCCCCCACTCCAATGTCCCCCCTTGTGTGCCAGTATATAATATAGGGTCCCCATAGTGCTCCTCCCTCTCCATACGGCCCCCCATGTGTGCCAGTATATAAGATAGGGCCCCCATATTGCTCCCCCCTCCATAGTTCCCCCGTGTGTGCCAGCATACAAGATAGGGCCCCCCATAGAGCTCCTCCCCTTCCATAGTGCCCCCCATGTCTGCCAGTATATAAAATAGGCAGGCCCCCCCATATGTCAATTGCTCAGCCCCCCCCCATATGTCACTTGCTCAGATAGGCCCCCATATCTGTTGCTCAGTAGGACCCCCCTCCCATATCATTTGCTTATTCAAGCCCCCCATACATCAATTGCTCAGATAGGCCCCCATATCTGTTGCTCAGGACCCCTCCATATCAGATGACCATTCATGCCCCCATATCAGTTGCTCAGACCCCCCCTATCAGTTGCTCATTCAGGCCCCCCCATAGGTCCCTTGCTCAAGACCCCCAACCATATCAGTTGCTCAGGGGGACCCCCGCAATATCAGTTTATTTATTCTGCCCCCCCCCCCATATGTCAGTTGCTCAGCCTCCCCCATATGCTCATTCAGGCCCCCCAAATGTCACTTGCTCAGGAACCTCCCATATCAGTTGCTTATTTAGGCCCCCCATATGTCAGTTGCCCAGGAGGACCTCCCCAATATCAGTTGTTTATTTATTCTGGCCCCCCATATGTCAGTTGCTCAGCCCCCCCATATGCTCATTCAGGCCCCCCAAATATCACTTGCTTAGGAACCCCAGAGTCAGGCACCCCCATATCGATGTGACAGACCCCAGGGCCCCCATCAGACCTCAGATCAGACTAAAAATAAATAATTAAAACTTACCTCTCCTGCTCCGCTGCTCTCCGTGTCCTGATGTAAGTGCTTGTCCTGCTGGTCTCCAACAGCCCGTGCTGCACCTGACTGCGTACAGCGTCAGGTCATAGTGCGCACTGTACGCAGTTAGGCTGGAGGAGACCAGGGAGCAAGCGGAGCCGGAGGGGTAAGTAAACGCTGATCTCTTGCATATTAGTGAGTGCTTCTGGATGCGCTTACTAGTATGATACTAGTGAGCCCTTCCAGAAGCTCTCACTAGTATGAATGGGCCCCCTCACATGCTTGGCCCCTGTGTAGCTGAACCGGCTGCACTTGCATATGTCCGCCCCTGCTCTGACCCATTCATTCTATGGGGCCATGCAAACATTCATTATTTTTGTGGATCCGTGTGGCCGTTCCACAGATCATAGAATGTTTCCTATTCCTGTATTAATTGTAGAAAGTCCTTTCTTTGGATGCACACAGAAGGTATCTGTATTTTGCGGATTAGATTTTTGCGAAATACAGACAAGGCTGTGTGCATGAGGCTTTATGCCCTAATTACATTCAACTACAAAAGGGAAAAAGAAGGAAACGTATATAAAAAAAAAAAGATTGTGGTTTTGTAAAGCTTCCCCCTGAGTTGCAAAATTATAAAACCAGATAGTTGGTTAAAAATATATATTTTTTAAAATTCTCCCTTAGTAAATCATTGCAAATTGGGAAATCTGGACATGGACATTCAGGTATTAGAAGGCCTTGGACTTCAAAAAGTTAAAGGTGTTGTCCCACAAAAAATATTCTACAGTTTTTAAACCAGCACCTGGATCTGAATACTTTTGTAACTGAATGTAATTAAAAATTTATCATAGCCCCTGAGTTATTCAATATAATATAATCTGTATAGCGCCACCTGCTGTTTTTTTTTTTTTTTTTGACCTGCTCACCGAGAAGGCCGCACATGCTCAGTTTCATTCTTTAACTGCCTCCTGAGCTGTGAAAAGGAGAGCATGGACACGCCCCCTGAGCTGTGATAGGGAGAGCATGGACACGCCCCCTGAGCTGTGATAAGGAGCTGCTATTGGCATCCCCCCCATGCCCCCGTCACCAGATGTTTTGATCTGCGCAATGGGGAGATGCAGCAGCGACGCGGGTTCTGGGGAGCGGGGTAAGTATAACCTGTGGGGGCCTTATAGGGATTGGATAACCCTTTTCAGTGGACAAATTTTTTAATTAAACAAAAAATGTGCTTCTTTTTACCCACTTTACCTTTAACAGTTGGCTCATGAATATACTTCTCATTCTGAACACCATTATTTCTCAATGTATTTGTACCAATCAGCTGTCATAAATACAGTGGGGGAGATTGATCAAACAAATACTGGCTTAGTTGCCCATAGAAACCAATCAGATTCCACCTTCCGTGTTTCAGAGTTCCTTTGGAAAATAAAATGATCAAACTGATTGGTTGCTATGGGCCAGTTTTCCCAATTTTGATAAATACCCCCCCCCCCTTGATTGCACCCATAATGTTCTAAAGCATCTGCCCCCTGACATATTACAACGCTATTTGCCTGCAGTCACCACTAGAGGGAGCTCAGTGCATAAGCATTTATACACTTACAACTGCACTTAATGGTAGCTATAAAATCTCTATACAATCAGTTTTCCCTAGCGGTGGATGCAGGAAAATGGCATGAATCCATGTTGGGAAAAGGAGAAACAGTTCAGTGCTGAGCCCCATAGCAATAGCCATGTCTGACTCCATGGTAGTTATGCCACTTCCATAGCGACACAGAGGTCTGCATGGTAGATGTATTAGTGGCAGCAAAGATAGGACAAGGGACTAAAGGTAAACATGCGCAAAAGAAAATACAGACCAAATCAGCTGATACTATTTGGACTGATCAAACAGGGTCCGACTGGCCCACCAGAGTACCAGAGGATCCTCCTGTGGGCCTAAGCTGTGATGCAATGGTGGGCCCATAGGTCCAGAAGAAATAACCCATTTGGTGCTCCCTTTGAAGATGATCACTTGTCACGAGGGCCTATTTTTTTAAATTCAAAACCTGTTCAACATTATTGATGATATAAAAGTGATAATTTCTTGAGGGCCCAAGGAACCACAGTCTGACACTGTGGCCAACCATCTAATGTGGATGGGGTGCTCTGACTTTCCAACCTTTAGATGATGTTGAGGGGGAAAGAAGGACCAGGTATTTTTTTTTATTTTTATTTTTTTAATGACCAGTCATTTAACAGAAGTGTTTTGCAGCAACATATTTCTTGTTCCCCAATGAGTAGACAAGCACTCTCAGGTGAGTCAAGCATGCGTGTATATAGGAGGGTCGGGAGAAACGGCTGTCGGTTGAACAATAATTTGGCTGGCAGCTTTCTATGATGTATACAGTAGCTAGAGATATTGTAAGTCATTTCACAAGCAGACCATGCTGGGTCAAAAAGAAGCTTCTTGATTCACCCCAATATTACTTTATTTACCGGGCAAGGATGCTGTGCCTTGCGTCTGTCTACATTTTAATTTCAAAAACTGTCACAAGCTTGGATATTGTTTTGCATGCTTTTGTAAAATCCATTTCTACAGCTAAAGGATGAGCTTTAACCTGCTTTTCTTGCGATCGCGCACAACTCATTTAGTCAACCACTGAATGATTCTGCTAAATATGGTTTTAACTACTTGACCCACTTCAGCTTTTACACTTTCGACAAAACAAGAACATTTTATTCAGTTTCAATAATCGCACAGCAGCATCTGACTGCTGTGTGTGGGATTGCGATATGAACCTCCGTACACAACACAATACAAAGCCACTTGTGTGTTAAAAAGATGCGAGTACTGCACAATTTGCTTCCTCTGTGCAGACCTTCTTGAGATTGTGCCCTATAACATAACATTGAAGATTTTTTATTTTTTTATACATCAGCTATCTTGCATGGCATAAATAGTTATAAAAAAAAGCAGTGTTTAATAAAAATACATAAGTAGTTGAAGGAAGCCTGTCACGTGGAAATTCACTGTAAGGCTTCTTTCACACGGGCGTTGCGGGTGCATTGCGGGAACATGCGCGATTTTTCCGCGCGAGTGCAAAACATTGTAATGCGTTTTGCAAGCGCGTGAGAAAAATCGGCATGTTTGGTACCCAATCGGTGGGATCGGTGTTCTGTAGATTGTATTATTTTCCCTTATAACATGGTTATAATGAAAAATAATAGCATTCTGAATACAGAATGCATAGTATAATAGCGCTGGACAGGTCCTGAAGAAAGAACAGGAGACCGGCAGCGTTGCGATCAATTGGAGGAGGTGAGTTAATTATTATTATTTTTTTTAACCCTCAATTGACCTTCTAGTAAGCATTCTGTATTAAAGAATGCTATTATTTTCACTTATAACAATGTTATAAGGGAAAATAATTACATCTACACAATACCGAACCCAAACCTAAACTTCAGTGAAGAAGTTCAGGTCTGGGTACCACAGTCAGTTTTTTATCACGCGCCTGCTAAACACATTGCACCCGTGTGATAAAAACTGAACAACGAAACCCAATCGCAGTCAAAACTGACTGAAATTGGGTACCTACTCATGCGGGTTTGCCGCAATGCACCTGGGACGCTTCCGGAGCCAAAACGTGCCGCCCGTGTGAACCCAGCCTAACAGACTTTTGGGAAAGAAAAGAGGCAACTGCACAACGTCTGTTGCTAATTTTCTGCAGTGTCCAGTGATATGTAAAATGGAAAGTACTGTTTTGCGCGATTCATCTGAATCTAATCGCTGAAGCTTTGTCTTAGTTTGGAGGTCATATTCTTAGAAAATTCATTATGAATTTGATTAATTTAGAATCAATTTGCTTTTCTCTCAACAGTATCCTTCACTTAGGGCTCATGCACGCGACCGTTTGATGTTTTGGGGTCCACAAATTGTGGATCCACAAAACAACGGTTGCGGCCATGTGCTTTCCGCATTTTGTAGAACAAAATCGCCGGCCCCTAATAGAACAGTCCTATGCTTGTGCTAGGATCGGCTGAATGAGAACTACGTAACTGTACCTACCTGAAGCAGTAGAGTTATGCCGGAACTGCTGTATTGAGGGTAGCCTGAAGGGGCCAAAAACCACACGGATGCAGGGAAGGTTTGAATCTGTGTATTCTAAGTGAAATTTACAACAACAAATGATTGAATGCAAGTGACATTTCCTGTTGAGGATCAGGAACATAACGAGCGTAGCATGCGGATTTCCATCTGCCCAATTTCTGAATGACATGTGCCGGTACATTATTTTTGGAGGCTGCGGAGGCGGCACCTATGCGAATGCCCTGTGATAGCTAATAGGAGACTAGTAGGCGAACGTACCTGAGAAAAGTCTGAATGTTCAAGGGAAACCCATCCAATTGGAACAGAGGGGACTCCGCGGGCACGTTCCCGGTGTACTGCAACCACTCGCGTAGGATCGTTACTGGGCACCACTTGTTGTTGGTAACGAAGTACCTGACCTGCACGGATTCCCCAGGTCGGCCCGTCTTGCTGGAGTCCAAGCTGAGGATGAGGTGCGTACCGTCCCAAAGCAGTTGGTTCCTCCGCAAGAACTTGCTTGATGATTTTGCACAAGTGAACTCGCCTTGCCTGAGGAACCTTTAGAACGCCAGATGCAATGCCGCCCTGACGAGTGAGCTGATATATTGGCCGAACGGGTCATTGGCCAGTGCGTCAGAAACGGTCCTAACCATGTTGCCGGTGAAAGGTTGCCTGGTGGGTCTTCTTTTGATCTTTTGATGGACTGTTTCTGGATCCCCCTCAACAAGGATTTGATCGGATGGGCCGTGAACAGTGATGGTTGATCCGGAAACTGCACATACCAATGATGCTGTATGCCAGCGAGGTACAGCTTAATTATGCTATAGGATAGATTTAGCTGTGAGTGGCAAAAAGCTGTAAACGCAAGCAGGTATGTGATAGGACCTTCACCGGCAGGAGGGTATGAGAATTTGAACCTGTTGAACAAATGCAAGGGGGTCCTGTACGCCTTTCGTGTATTGCTGGACAGAGAATCGGACATGAGGCTCTTAGCCATCTTGAGAAATGGCGCTACTCTTTAAATAGCTGGCCATGAGGCGGGGTTGGTGTTTGGGAGAGATCTGCCTCTGGAAAAACCTGAAAGAAGAGGGGAAAGTTAAACCGAGATAGAGCATCGGCTGCGATATTATGTTGCCCACTTATGTGTGTGCAAATGAAATTGAAATTGTTTTGCAGAGCCAGCCACACAAGCTTCCGCACGAACGCCATGATGTCCCTGGAGGCTGACCTCCCCTTCATTAGAATGTCAGCGAGAGCCTCATTGTCGGTCAGAAACAGGACTGTCTGGTTTCTCCACTGTGCCCCCCATGTGACTGCCGCTGCTACTATGGGATACATTTCAAAGAGTGAGGAACTCCTTGAAAACCCTGTTATGCTGGTGATATCTACCGGCCATGGTTGAGCGAACCAGTGAGTGCCATGTATGGCTACAAAGTCGGCAGCGGGCGAGGCGTCTGTGTGGACCACTGGGGAATTACTGGATGCCACTGGAATGAACAGGGAAACCCCATTCCATTGGGAGAGGAAGTTGTCCCACATCAGTAAGTCAGCGTTGGCGTTCTGGTCCAGCTGGACTGGGCTGTCCTGGCAGGGTGCTTGCGGGAGAAGTGCCAGGAGCCTTGAAATGAAGGACCTGCCCTGCGGCATGATTCGCGAAGCAAAATTCAACATGCCAAGGAGTGACTGAAGATCTGCCCTGGTAGTTACCCTCACTTGCGCTAGTCTGTGAACGACAGTCTTGATTCTGGCCAACTTATCCTGAGGAAGACTGGCCTTCATGTCCACTGTGTTCAAGCAAATGCCTAGAAAGGTGATCTCTGTGCTAGGTCCCTCCACCTTGTGTGGGGCCAACGGAATTTTGAGGTCTGAAAAAGCAGTGCGCAGGACCTGTAGATCTTGAGGTACTTGATCTGGGGATTCTACCAGGAGAAAGTCATCCAGGTAGTGGTCATCTGGTGTTAGGTATACGTTCCACCATCAAAATTATATCACTGTCGTAAGGAACGCTATGAAAATTAGATAAAACTAATACTTTATTGTTTCACAAAAAGAAAAGGGAAAGGGGAGGGGAAAACTACAACATATATTAAAATTCTAGAACACCACCTAACCACAAGTGTGAGTCGGATCAAGATGGCGCATGAAACCGCATGAAGCGGTACCGCTCAAATGTGGATAGGGTCGCTAGAAAGTCCACTGATGGTGCGTTACTAGAGGCTGCACCACTAGGCCAGCCGGCCGTGATGGATTAACTCAGCCAGAAGTGTGCACCGTGGTACGGACAGGGTGCTCTGCTCAAAAAAACTGCTTGGTGTGCCCTGGACTAAATTTTATGAGCTAATCCATTGATAAACATCTACCCGTATAAGCCGACCTCAGGGAGAACCATCTGTTCAGTGGTGAACCAAATGTCTGAGTGCCGGCCCTACAAGCACGAATCAAGGGACACTAGTCTTAGCTGGAATGAGCAAAAAGGGCTTGATCGTAACTGCTCATCAACTGCAGAGGGCTGGGATGCCACAGACCTCAACTGCAGTGTGGGCGCAATACAAGTCGCATGCATAAAGCATGAGTTTGTCCCCACTCGGCTTTTCTTGCAGATGCTGGAAAGGGGATGCCCTTCGGCGCAGCTCGGCGGACAACTTCGGGATGGTTCAGGAACGTAAGGAGGGTCCCACGCTTCGCTCCGACTGGGTGTCCCCGCTATCCCGCGACGCGGAAGAGCCTCTAGGCGTGAATTCTTGCGACATCTTCCTACTGGTCATTAATTGAGAGCCATTAGTACCCCCCTTTTTCCCCGAGTTGTGAACTGTGACCTTGTGCCCGTGTGCCCGACCACTAACGGGTCCTGTCCGCCCTGCGGTTGCCGTGGCGGACAAGCGTGCCACCGCCACCTGCATGATAGCGCCCAGTGGCCTCCAGGGGCTGTGAAGCCTGAAGACGTGACAGGCACTGGCCTGTGTCTAGTCGTGACAGATTTGACCAGGCGGCACCTGTGGTGTGACCATGACTGAGAGGACGTCCCGGTACGTGTGCCTGTGGTCGTGACAGGACTTTGTGCTGATGTGTGGACAAGCAGGTGGTGTGCCTGTAGGCGTGACAGGACTTTAACCGGCCTGTGGACGTGAAAGATGTGTATGCCAAGACTGCCTGTGGTCGTGATAGGACTTTACTGTGAGTCTGTGGACGTGACAGACGTTGGAACACGAACACCTGTAGTCGTGACAGGTTTTTATATATATATATATTTTTTTTATATCAAATGCCTGTAGTCGTGACATTTTTTATTTTTATTTATCGAATGCCTGTAGTCGTGACAGTGTTTTTTTTTTGTTTTTTTTACCTTCTCATCGGATGCCTGTAGTCGTGACAGGATTGTATCGCAAGTCTGAAGACGTGACAGATGTGTTTGAATGACCGTGGTCGTGACAGGGCTTATGTGATTTTGAGGTCATGACAGACTTTTTTTTTTGGGATGGGGCGTGGGCCACCCTTCCACCGTTGGCTTAACGTAATGGATGTCTGACTGCTTGTAGCTGAGTCGGAAACTGATACGTACCTTATCTTCCGCGTATTTGCCTATGGTGCCACGGAACGTGACACGAACTGTGGAAACATAAATTTCTTTTATTTTTTTTCTCTAGCGCCATGAAACCAGCATCTTGACTCTGCCCCCCCGCCCCCCGCACAGAACCGGTTGGTGGCAGGGCACGTACCCTGTCCTGTCCCCCCCCAGCTTGGACGGAGTGGCTGGTGACAGGAACAGGCCAATGGAACGCACCCCTGCCCGCTGCCTATGCAAGGCCGCGATAATTTGTATATGACCTGTTTATGCAATGGGCCTGAACAGACCTGGTGCGTGGATGCGATGGCCTGGGTACAAAATCAGCTTCTAGGGCAATTACAGGATGACCATCTATTACGTATTGAGCAAACACCTGCTGCTGCAAATCCTCCTAAAGAACATTAATGAAGTGCTGGCGAACGTAGTTATATTGTAATTACACAAATGCAGTACATCCCTTTCATCAACATGTGGACAGTTCGGACCTTCAGCACAGTCTGTGTACTCAGAGGTCAAAATGCAATTGAAATTTTGATTCTGATCCATGGCCTGCTGCACACGTCAAATGGAATAGATGTAAGAGTTTATGTCTGACTCAGAATTATTCACTCTTGTGTATGGGGCGTCTTTGTAACCAGCATGACATATATATGGCGACATTATAACAGGCAAAAGGGAGAATTACTGGGGAAATATCCTTTGAGATATAGACTGTCGGCTTATTATGTAACGTGCCAGTTCCCTGGCCTGCCGCCGAACCCCCGACTGTCGTCGCCAGTGTCCACCAGGTGGCACTGTGCGGTGCGAGTCCCGCCACTTGAGCAGTGCGACCGGGGACTGCGGCTTGAACTGCACAGCACCCGCCGCCCGTGAGCAGACTGGAGCGCGCCTGCCGGTTTCTGCCACCCCCCCTACAGCGTCCAGGAACCGCACCGCCGCCCCCTTCTTACTTGAAGTCGCGATGATGCGACCAGCCCTCACGCTGCCAGACCTGAACCACAACGACCCGGAAGTGCTCTGCCTCCTGACCCCCAGACGTGCCGGCGATCGTGCAGCAGGTACCGGCTGCTGCCTTTTAACCCTATGTGGCCCCGCCTCCCCCAGCACAAACACAGCAATGAATATCATTGCTTAACACTTGTCCGACAAAAAAAGGACATGTTCTATTTTTTTACGGAACGCCCATGCAGACAAACGGACACAGAGTGCACACTGAGTCATTTCCATTTTTTATACATTTTAGGTTCCGCATATGGGCCTAAAAAAAATAAACTGATCGGACAGAGAAAAAGAATATGTTCATGTGCATGAGCCCTAAGTGATCCGTTTTTTTTCATTCTGGAGAGAAAATACTTTTAATCTATATACAAAAGGGGTTGTGCTTAGAGGGGATAATTGATTGGTGGGGGTTAGACCATTGGCTCACTTTAATGGAGCCTAAATTCAGTACCAAACGCAAGCCGTGGACAGTTTAAGCGATGAAAGCAAACGATAAAACCAAACACTCCGAACAGCTACTACCTCCAAATCTCCCCATATACATGCACTCTTAGTTTGGCTGAGCATGCATGTGTTTGCAATAAGGAGCTGGGTGTAAGCTGCTACAAGTGCAAGACATTTCTGGTGGCAGCCGATCTCCTTGAGAACAAAGGTAAAATGTAAAGTGGGGGGCTATTACTAGCTACACATGCATGCCGAGTTCACCATCACCATTTCTTTTTCCGTACTACTGACCCGTCAGAAGAACATAAAAAAAACAAAAAACGGATCCTGTATTTTAAGCACCCGTTATGCTCATTTGCGCACATTTGGCATCCAGGACTTTTTTTCATCTAAAATAATGGATCTCAGATGGAAATGGCTAACGCGGATGCCAAATGGGCATAAATGAGCATAATGGATGCTTAAAATACAGGATACATTTTTTTACTTTATTTTTCTGTTCTTCTGAAGGATCTGAAGAAGGGAAAAATAAATGGTGATGTGAACCTGGCCTGATAAGCATTATTAAACCATCGGCACCGCTGTCTCATAGTTTAGCATGAATAATTCATGTTTACACGCAGGTCCATTTGCTGGCGCTGCGCTCCGGAAATTGCTGCAGATAGAGGGTCCCATCCATCTGCAACCTCCATTCATTTGCACTCGGGATGGAAAGGGGTCGAGATGAGCGAAGTTCTTAAAAATGTATTTGGCTGACAAATTACTTTGTCACAAAGTGCATTTCTTAGTAAGTAGTGGGCGCGATGACGGGAAACGGCGATTGCACGGCCCCCTTCATTGAACCCCTCAAATGATCGTGGAATCTGAGATTAATATTAAGGCCTTTCAGGGGTTAATCATTAAAAAAAATATATATATTCTGCTTACCTTATCTATTTGAGCGCAAAGAGGCCATTTTGCTTGAAGATCCAGCTCAAAATGTGAGTCGGTGCGTGGTGACGTCATACATCACCACGCATGAGATTTGCCCGCTTCCCGCTCAAATGGATGAGGTGAGTATGTTTTTAAAAAAAATAAAATTACCACCATTTTAGGGAAAATTGATTCGTTACCATGAAGCACGAGGAAATTTTTCGCTTTGCGGCGATTCAAATTTTCTCTAAAATTCGGATCTAAGTCCACTTGAATACTTCGATTTGCTCAACACTAGACAGGGGAATTAGGGCTCATGCAAACGGCCTTTGCAGTTTTTGAGGTCCGCAAGTTGCCATTTCCTGCCCTCTATAGAACAGTCCTATCCTCGTCCGTAAAACAGACAAGAATAGGACGTGTTCTGTTTCTTTACAGGGCTGCGGAATGGACATACGGATGTGGACAGCACATGGGTGTGCTGTCCTCATCTTTTGCAACCCTGTTGAAGTGAATGGGTCCTCATCTGACCCACAAAAAATGCGGATCGGATGTGGACCAACAATACGTTCATGTGCAGGATATCAGTGGCGGTTTAATAATGTGTTGTAACTAGGGATGAGCGAACTCGAACTGTATAGTTCGGGTTCGTACCGAATTTTGGGGTGTCCGTGACACGGACCCGAACCCGGACATTTTCGTAAAAGTCCGGGTTCGGGTTCGGTGTTCGTCGCTTTCTTCGCGCTTTTGTGACGCTTTCTTGGCGCTTTTTGAAAGGCTGCAAAGCAGCCAATCAACAAGCGTCATACTACTTGCCCCAAGAGGCCATCACAGCCATGCCTACTATTGGCATGGCTGTGATTGGCCAGAGCACCATGTGACCCAGCCTCTATTTAAGCTGGAGTCACATAGCGCCGCCCGTCACTCTGCTCTGATTAGCGTAGGGAGAGGTTGCGGCTGCGACAGTAGGGCGAGATTAGGCAGATTAACTCCTCCAAAGGACTTGATTAACTGATCGATCTGCAGCTGTGGATCATTGAGCTGCTGATCCTCAATTGCTCACTGTTTTTAGGCTGCACAGACCGTTTGTCAGTCTCATTTTTCTGGGGTGATCGGCGGCCATTTTGTGTCTTGTGGTGCGCCAGCACAAGCTGCGACCAAGTGCATTTAACCCTCAATGGTGTGGTTGTTTTTTGGCTAAAGCCTACATCAGGGTGAAGCTGTCACACCAAGTGCATTTAACCAGCAATAGTCTGTTCATTTTTTGGCCATATACAAAATCAGGGGCAAGCTGCGCCTGTCACCAAGTGCATTTAACCCTCAATGGTGTGGTTGTTTTTTGGCTAAAGCCTACATCAGGGTGAAGCTGTCACACCAAGTGCATTTAACCAGCAATAGTCTGTTCATTTTTTGGCCATATACAAAATCAGGGGCAAGCTGCGCCTGTCACCAAGTGCATTTAACCCTCAATGGTGTGGTTGTTTTTTGGCTAAAGCCTACATCAGGGTGAAGCTGTCACACCAAGTGCATTTAACCAGCAATAGTCTGTTCATTTTTTGGCCATATACAAAATCAGGGGCAAGCTGCGCCTGTCACCAAGTGCATTTAACCCTCAATGGTGTGGTTGTTTTTTGGCTAAAGCCTACATCAGGGTGAAGCTGTCACACCAAGTGCATTTAACCAGCAATAGTCTGTTCATTTTTTGGCCATATACAAAATCAGGGGCAAGCTGCGCCTGTCACCAAGTGCATTTAACCCTCAATGGTGTGGTTGTTTTTTGGCTAAAGCCTACATCAGGGTGAAGCTGTCACACCAAGTGCATTTAACCAGCAATAGTCTGTTCATTTTTTGGCCATATACAAAATCAGGGGCAAGCTGCGCCTGTCACCAAGTGCATTTAACCCTCAATGGTGTGGTTGTTTTTTGGCTAAAGCCTACATCAGGGTGAAGCTGTCACACCAAGTGCATTTAACCAGCAATAGTCTGTTCATTTTTTGGCCATATCCCAGTCTAATTCTGTCACTAAATCCATACCGGTCACCCAGCGCCTAAATACTAGGCCTCAAATTTATATCCAGCTAAATCTGTCCCTAGTGCTGTAGCTGGGCGAGTTATTTAGTGTCCGTTCAAGCACATTTCTTGTTCTGGGTTGAAATACAATTCCCAATTTAGCAATTTCATAATTTAGTGGTTTCTGCTATATCAGAGCTATTTGAAATCTATCCCTAAAAGGGTATATAATATTGAAGGTGCACATAGGGTCATTCAGAATAACTTCACACACACGCTTCTGTGCATTTCCAAGTCTAATTCTGTCACTAAATCCATACCGGTGACCCAGCGCCTAAATACTAGGCCTCAAATTTAAATCCCTCTAAATCTCTCGTTACCCACCGCTGTACTGTTGTTGCTGGGCAAGATATTTAGTGTCCGTCAAAGCACATTTTTTGTTCTGGGTTGAAGTACAATTCCCAATTTAGCAATTTCATAATTTAGTGGTTCCTGCTATATCAGAGCTATTTGAAATCTATCCCAAAAAGGGTATATAATATTGAAGGTGCACATTGGGTCATTCAGAATAACTTCACACACACCCGCTACTGTGTATTTCCAAGTCTAATTCTGTCACTAAACCCATACCTGTCACCCAGCGCCTAAATACTAGGCCTCAAATTTAAATCCCTCTAAATCTCTCGTTACCGCTGTACTGTTGTAGCTGGGAAAGTTATTTAGTGCCCGTCAAAGCACATTTTTTGTTCTGGGTTGAAGTACAATTCCCAATTTAGCAATTTCATAATTTAGTGGTTCCTGCTATATCAGAGCTATTTGAAATCTATCCCAAAAAGGGTATATAATATTCAAGGTGCACATTGGGTCATTCAGAATAACTTCACACACACGCTTCTGTGCATTTCCAAGTCTAATTCTGTCACTAAATCCATACCGGTCACCCAGCGCCTAAATACTAGGCCTCAAATTTATATCCCGCTGAATTTGAATACAATACATTGGGCCAAATAATATATTTGTTGTTGTGGTGAACCATAACAATGAGAAAAACATCTAGTAAGGGACGCGGACGTGGACATGGTCGTGGTGGTGTTAGTGGACCCTCTGGTGCTGGGAGAGGACGTGGCCGTTCTGCCACATCCACACGTCCTAGTGTACCAACTACCTCAGGTCCCAGTAGCCGCCAGAATTTACAGCGATATATGGTGGGGCCCAATGCCGTTCTAAGGATGGTAAGGCCTGAGCAGGTACAGGCATTAGTCAATTGGGTGGCCGACAGTGGATCCAGCACGTTCACATTATCTCCCACCCAGTCTTCTGCAGAAAGCGCACAGATGGCGCCTGAAAACCAACCCCATCAGTCTGTCACATCACCCCCATGCATACCAGGGAAACTGTCTCAGCCTCAAGTTATGCAGCAGTCTCTTATGCTGTTTGAAGACTCCGCTGGCAGGGTTTCCCAAGGGCATCCACCTAGCCCTTCCCCAGCGGTGAAAGACATAGAATGCACTGACGCACAACCACTTATGTTTCCTGATGATGAGGACATGGGAATACCACCTCAGCATGTCTCTGATGATGACGAAACACAGGTGCCAACTGCTGCGTCTTTCTGCAGTGTGCAGACTGAACAGGAGGTCAGGGATCAAGACTGGGTGGAAGACGATGCAGGGGACGATGAGGTCCTAGACCCCACATGGAATGAAGGTCGTGCCACTGACTTTCACAGTTCGGAGGAAGAGGCAGTGGTGAGACCGAGCCAACAGCGTAGCAAAAGAGGGAGCAGTGGGCAAAAGCAGAACACCCGCCGCCAAGAGACTCCGCCTGCTACTGACCGCCGCCATCTGGGACCGAGCACCCCAAAGGCAGCTTCAAGGAGTTCCCTGGCATGGCACTTCTTCAAACAATGTGCTGACGACAAGACCCGAGTGGTTTGCACGCTGTGCCATCAGAGCCTGAAGCGAGGCATTAACGTTCTGAACCTGAGCACAACCTGCATGACCAGGCACCTGCATGCAAAGCATGAACTGCAGTGGAGTAAACACCTTAAAACCAAGGAAGTCACTCAGGCTCCCCCTGCTACCTCTTCTGCTGCTGCCGCCTCGGCCTATTCTGCTGCTGCCGCCTCGGCCTCTTCCTCCGCCTCTGGAGGAACGTTGGCACCTGCCGCCCAGCAAACAGGGGATGTACCACCAACACCACCACCACCACCTCCGTCACCAAGCGTCTCAACCATGTCACACGCCAGCGTTCAGCTCTCCATCTCACAAACATTTGATAGAAAGCGTAAATTCCCACCTAGCCACCCTCGATCCCTGGCCCTGAATGCCAGCATTTCTAAACTACTGGCCTATGAAATGCTGTCATTTAGGCTGGTGGACACAGACAGCTTCAAACAGCTCATGTCGCTTGCTGTCCCACAGTATGTTGTTCCCAGCCGGCACTACTTCTCCAAGAGAGCCGTGCCTTCCCTGCACAACCAAGTATCCGATAAAATCAAGTGTGCACTGCGCAACGCCATCTGTAGCAAGGTCCACCTAACCACAGATACGTGGACCAGTAAGCACGGCCAGGGACGCTATATCTCCCTAACTGCACACTGGGTAAATGTAGTGGCAGCTGGGCCCCAGGCGGAGAGCTGTTTGGCGCACGTCCTGCCGCCGCCAAGGATCGCAGGGCAACATTCTTTGCCTCCTGTTGCCACCTCCTCCTTCTCGGCTTCCTCCTCCTCTTCTTCCACCTGCTCATCCAGTCAGCCACACACCTTCACCACCAACTTCAGCACAGCCCGGGGTAAACGTCAGCAGGCCATTCTGAAACTCATATGTTTGGGGGACAGGCCCCACACCGCACAGGAGTTGTGGCGGGGTATTGAACAACAGACCGACGAGTGGTTGCTGCCGGTGAGCCTCAAGCCCGGCCTGGTGGTGTGTGATAATGGGCGAAATCTCGTTGCAGCTCTGGGACTAGCCAATTTGACGCACATCCCTTGCTTGGCGCATGTGCTGAATTTGGTGGTGCAGAAGTTCATTCACAACTACCCCGACATGTCAGAGCTGCTGCATAAAGTGCGGGCCGTCTGTTCGCGCTTCCGGCGTTCACATCCTGCCGCTGCTCGCCTGTCTGCGCTACAGCGTAACTTCGGCCTTCCCGCTCACCGCCTCATATGCGACGTGCCCACCAGGTGGAACTCCACCTTGCACATGCTGGACAGACTGTGCGAGCAGCAGCAGGCCATAGTGGAGTTTCAGCTGCAGCACGCACGGGTCAGTCGCACTACAGAACAGCACCACTTCACCACCAATGACTGGGCCTCCATGCGAGACCTGTGTGCCCTGTTGCGCTGTTTCGAGTACTCCACCAACATGGCCAGTGGCGATGACACCGTTATCAGCGTTACAATACCACTTCTATGTCTCCTTGAGAAAACACTTAGGGCGATGATGGAACAGGAGGTGGCCCAGGAGGAGGAGGAGGAGGATGAGGAAGAGGGGTCATTTTTAGCACTTTCAGGCCAGTCTCTTCGAAGTGACTCAGAGGGAGGTTTTTTGCAACAGCAGAGGCCAGGTACAAATGTGGCCAGCCAGGGCCCACTACTGGAGGACGAGGAGGACGAGGATGAGGAGGAGGTGGAGGAGGATGAGGATGAAGCATGGTCACAGCGGGGTGGCACCCAACGCAGCTCGGGTCCATCACTGGTGCGTGGCTGGGGGGAAAGGCAGGACGATGACGATACGCCTCCCACAGAGGACAGCTTGTCCTTACCCCTGGGCAGCCTGGCACACATGAGCGACTACATGCTGCAGTGCCTGCGCAACGACAGCAGAGTTGCCCACATTTTAACCTGTGCGGACTACTGGGTTGCCACCCTGCTGGATCCACGCTACAAAGACAATGTGCCCACCTTACTTCCTGCACTGGAGCGTGATAGGAAGATGCGCGAGTACAAGCGCACGTTGGTAGACGCGCTACTGAGAGCATTCCCAAATGTCACAGGGGAACAAGTGGAAGCCCAAGGCCAAGGCAGAGGAGGAGCAAGAGGTCGCCAAGGCAGCTGTGTCACGGCCAGCTCCTCTGAGGGCAGGGTTAGCATGGCAGAGATGTGGAAAACTTTTGTCAACACGCCATAGCTAACTGCACCACCACCTGATACGCAACGTGTTAGCAGGAGGCAACATTTCACTAACATGGTGGAACAGTACGTGTGCACACCCCTCCACATACTGACTGATGGTTCGGCCCCATTCAACTTCTGGGTCTCTAAATTGTCCACGTGGCCAGAGCTAGCCTTTTATGCCTTGGAGGTGCTGGCCTGCCCGGCAGCCAGCGTTTTGTCTGAACGTGTATTCAGCACGGCAGGGGGCGTCATTACAGACAAACGCAGCCGCCTGTCTACAGCCAATGTGGACAAGCTGACGTTCATAAAAATGAACCAGGCATGGATCCCACAGGACCTGTCCGTCCCTTGTCCAGATTAGACATTAACTACCTCCCCATAACCATATATTATTGGACTCCAGGGCACTTCCTCATTCAATCCTATTTTTATTTTCATTTTACCATTATATTGCGATGCTACCCAAAGTTGAATGAACCTCTCCTCTGCCTGTGTGCTAGGCCTAAATATATGCCAATGGACTGTTGCAGTGGTGGCTGACATGAAGCCTGATTCTCTGCTATGACATGCAGACTAATTCTCTGCTGACATGAAGCCAGATTGTCTGTTACGGGACCTCTCTCCTCTGCCTGGGTGCTGGGCCTAAATTTATGACAATGGACTGTTGCAGTGGTGGCTGACGTGAAGCCTGATTCTCTGCTATGACATGCAGACTGATTCTCTGCTGACATGAAGCCAGATCGTCTGTTACGGGACCTCTCTGCTCTGCCTGTGTGCTAGGCCTAAATATATGCCAATGGACTGTTGCAGTGGTGGCTGACGTGAAGCCTCATTCTCTGCTATGACATGCAGACTAATTCTCTGCTGACATGAAGACAGATTCTCTGTTACGGGACCTCTCTCCTCTGCCTGGGTGCCGGGGCCTAAATATCTGAGAATGGACTGTTCCAGTGGTGGGTGACGGGAAGCCAGATTCTCTGCTATGGAACCTCTCTCCAATTGATTTTGGTTAATTTTTATTTATTTAATTTTTATTTTAATTAATTTCCCTATCCACATTTGTTTGCAGGGGATTTACCTACATGTTGCTGCCTTTTGCAGCCCTCTAGCCCTTTCCTGGGCTGTTTTACAGCCGTTTTAGTGCCGAAAAGTTCGGGTCCCCATTGACTTCAATGGGGTTCGGGTTCGGGACGAAGTTCGGATCGGGTTCGGATCCCGAACCCGAACATTTCCGGGATGTTCGGCCGAACTTCTCGAACCCGAACATCCAGGTGTTCGCTCAACTCTAGTTGTAACCAGCACGTGTGCAGCTACAATGGGGTCAGTCAGGGTTCTTTTGGCGTTTCCATCATTTTGCTGCCCTATCCTTGCTTTCCTCTCCCCTTGTTATATTTTCATGATAGATATTCAGTTCCACTTATTTTTCTTCTATAAAACAGACATTCACTGTCGTGTACAGTGGGTGACATTATGGAATCCAAACTGTTTAACAAAACAATATTGCATTTAAAAAATTAGAAACCTATTGGAAAAGTTGTTGCAAAGGACAGAAGTCTATTCATTGGGAGACAATGTTTATTGTATTAGCGGCAAGTACACGCAGTCAAAACTGTCAGATTGTTCAATGTGTCTATTCTTTTTTCACAAGGTTAGAAACTTAGCAAATGCGAGGAACACGTCAGACAGAACAGTATTGTAACTTAGCTAAATAACAATGAATTACAAATCAAATGTGCAGTGGAAATGGAAGTTTAGGAAAAGAGATAAAAACATTTCTGCAAGGCCTTGAAGCTTCTACGAAATCTGGATGCTCGTCACCTCGCTGCCAAACTTGTTAAAGGGAACCTGAAATCGGCTTCATGCTGTCGGAAAAACGGGCAGCGTGAAATCGTGACAGCGAGCAATGTTTTCGTTGGCTATGCGGTGCTGTTTGTGTTTAGAGAGAGAGAGCTGTCAAGCTGCACAGCAGAATCCACCCCTCCATTCTGTGACCATAACCTATTGTGATCCTTGGGTCCTGTGTTATCTATTTAGAGGTGTTATCTTCCATTGCAATCCCGCCAGTGATGACAATGAGATGACTGCTGAGAAGTGATCGCTGCCGAACAGGAAGTTTATTTTATTCAATAGTTTTTGACCTGGAAAATTAAAAAATAGTACCTAAAGTTCTTAAAATATGTTTGACATAAAAAATTGCTTTAAAAAAAATAGACGTTAAAGGGAACCTGTCACCTGGATTTTGTGTATCGAGCTGAGGACATGGGTTGCTAGATCGCCGCTAGCACATCCGCAATATCCAGTCCCCATAGCTCTGTGTGCTTTTATTGTGTATAAAAACCCATTTGATACATATGCAAATTAACCTGAGATGAGTCAGAGCTTGAAAATATGACTCTTCTCTGGTCACACAAGCAAGATATGACTCTTATGTTAATTTGCATATGTATCAAATAGTTTTTTTTTTTACACAATAAAAGCACACAGAGCTATGGGGACTGGATATTACGGATGTGCTAGCGGCCATCTAGCAACCCATGCCCTCAGCTCTATACCCAAAATCCTGGTGACAGGTTCCCTTTAAAGTTACATCTGGCGCAGCAGTTTTAGAAAAAAAACAAAAACTGAAAATTGCCACTGAAAATGCTGCAAAACACTGTGGCCTTGCTGGTCTGGGATATCACCCTTTGTGGCAGGGTGCAGGTCTTGTGGGCAGCAGTGATGAGCAGAGTTAAAAAAAAACTAAAAAACATACCTCATCCATTTGATCGCGGAGAGGCCGTCAAGGCTATCTTCATTGAAGAAGAGTCTCATTAGGGCCTACCAGGGGGTTAATCAGGGCTCACCTAATCCATTTCTGTTTTCTAATGACCCCGTATCTCTCTTTCTAGGTCAGTGACCAGATGATTTTACTGCAGAATTGCTGGAGTGAACTCCTAGTCTTTGACCACATCTACAGGCAAATGCAACACAGCAAAGAGAATAGCATTCTGCTGGTGACTGGACAAGAGGTAAGCAATTTGAGTTTTGCATGAATGCTGGTGGTGAACATATCCACTAACTTTTCCTAAATCTATGGAGAGTGCAAGTCCAAAATTGTGATCATATGATAGAAATGGCTAATCCCACCACCTTACACCTTGTCACACCCCAGGCCATCCTTAAGGGAAAAAAATGAAATGGAATCATCTTGGGGAAGAGGGACATGTTGCCAGAGGACATTTTTGGGTTTAGTTCCTATTTCTCTATCAATAAGCAAAATAACCCTAAAACCATGAGACTGCACTACTGGAGTACTTGTGGTACAAAATATAATATTCTTCTAGGTCTAGCAGAAAACAGTTTCTGCCCCCTTATCCAAAAGTGGAGCTAGGTTTTCCAGCACCTGGGGCAAGGATTGACGCTGGGTTCAGACCTGAGCGTACTTGAATGTACGCTCTGTATGCACGATTGTACGGGCGTTTGCAATTGCGCATACAGAGACAAGCGAACGCCCATTGTCGCGTGTTCCCGCTGAAGTCTATGTACGGGAACGCGCGACAAGACGCCCCAAAGAAGCTCCTGTACTTCTTGGGGCGTCGGGCGTTTTACAGCGCGATCGTACGCACTGAACCCAGCCTTAGTATTTAGCACTCCCGTACTTTCCCCCCCCCCCCCTTATCCCGTGTTGCCAACCAGAATTTTTATTTTTTCTGGACAACTTATCCCAAAATCACCATAGCATTTTTTATGGACAAATTGGAAAACCATAATGGCTGATACATATTATAAGTAGAGATGAACGAATCAAATTTCACGAATCCCACGATTCGCCTCAAAGCCGAATTTCCTTGTGCTTTGTGTCAGCAAATCGATGTAACCTGAAATAGTGTAAAAAACGAAAAAATTCTAATCTACCTCCTCCATTTGCTCGCGATTGAAGATCTCGGCCGAAATCCTGTGCATGGTGACGTATGACGTCACCATGACGGCCGGCGTGATGAAGTAATCTTGCGCCGCGCGAGATTTCACTCCAGATCTTCAAGCAAGATGTCGGCGGCCGACTCGTAAGTTTGATTTAATTTTTTTTTATTGTTAATTTTACACAGTTTTTACACTCAGATGCCGCAATCATGTATGAACGCAGCATCTGAGTGGTGCAATGATGAGGGTGGCGCTATTGCAGCTCCCTGTCATTGCATTGTAAAATTTGGTGAATCAGCCGATTCAAACTTTTCAATTATTCGCTCATCTCTCATTATAGGTAATACATGTCTATAGCTCAATATACAATTAGGAACTCATTACTAGCATTTAGCGTAAGCTGTAAAATGTTGATAATTACTACTAAAATAATATAGTCACCTAGGGATGCAGCTCCCTCTGCAGTTGATTTGTGGGGCTCTGATCGGAGGCTTTCGAGGACTGTCATAGTAATCTGCCTACAGAGCTATGCATGAGGCATAGCTCAGCAGATAGAGCAGCAGAATTGGGACAAGGGATCAAAATATCCCAGGTTCTAGCCTGCTAAGGAAGTTTAATGTTTTTATGTAAAAAGTAAAAAAAATTATAAAAAAAAAAAGAAAAGTTTTGTGGTACATATATGACTTTTTGATCACTGTTAATCAAATTTTTTTGTTTTTTATTTTTTTTCTATTGCAGCATTAACTGCCCACGAAAGCTATTTTTATATTTCAATAGTTCATATATTTTTGGACATGGTGATACCTAATGTTTAATTTTTTATTGTTTATTTTTATCTGTAAAATTGGGAAAGGGGGTTACCTTTCCCAATTTTACATATAAAAATAAACAATAAAAAATTAAACATTAGGTATCGCCATGTCCAAAAATATATGAACTATTGAAATAGAAAAATAGCTTTCGTGTGCAGTTAATGCTGCAATAAAAAATAAAAATTAAATTTGATTAACAGTGATCAAAAAGTCATATATCTATCACAAAACTGGTACCCAAAGAACTACAGTTTGTTCAGCAAAAAACAAGCCCCAATACAGCTCCGTGGGTGGAAGTTTTAAAAAGTGATGTTGGAAACTGGCTGTTTGCTCCTGAAACGCGTCGAGATTTTTGACCATTAAAGCATCCTTTTGGATTTGATTCTGGAAGTCCTCCGGTTCATCATTGTGCAAGGACGGGGTGCTGACCGTTCTGTAGGCTATCTCGGCGAAGGAGGCTAGGGTTGCAAATGTCTTGAGTTTATCTTGCACCCCCCCCTCCCTGGTGAAGTGAGTTACTCTCATTCTTTTGATGAGAATATTCTTGTATTTTGTCATGGGAGAACTTAAACACAGGTGTTCCAGCGTGTGTGTATATGATCCATACCTGCAGGTGTCGGATTGCTCTCACATATTGCTACTCCCTCATTTTTTCCCACTTTAATTTGGGATATTAACACATCATATTATTCATACTTCAACTGATTCTAATCACATAGATCCATCTACGGAATCTTCTCCCTTTTATGTCATTTTCTGTCTTCTCTCTTTTGGCGCCACCACTTTTTTTTTATTTTTCTCTTACTAATTGCCAACATGGCATGAGAGGGTTGATAGATGCTTTATTATCCCCATATCATTTCAGTGCATACTGTGGAGGTACAGCCCGGACCAAAGCAGATGCGACTTGTTTAGTTTTATTATTATTTTTTTGAGTTCCAGAATTGTTTCTGCACAAAAGGCACAAACAATGATCTTGCAGAGAGATACAACATGTCCACAAACACGGGCAGGGAGGGCTTTGTCACGGCTTTCACCAGCACTCAATAGGGGGACGGTGTGGCCAGGAGCGGCATATTTCTCAAGAGAAGAGGCACATCCCCCATCTGTATTTACAGAAGGAGCTGTGAGAACAAGCTGCTGGAAATAGTGGGTAACTACCGGCCACTTCCCAGATATAGGTAATTCATTAGGTAGCAATGAGAGCGTACAATTGTTTCCCAATTACAATTGTTTACTGGATTCTCAATGACCGTTCCACATACGGTCATGAGCTTGTATTTTCACACCCGCTCTTATTTAGCTATTGACTTGTGTGTGCAGTTTAATTTCCTTTAAAGAAAAGTGTGATACGGCATTCAGTACTGAGTTATCTCATCTCCCCACCTAAATATAATCTCCAGATATTTGAGCATTGACTCACGGATAAATATATTGCTTATCAATATCGCTGTAAGAGGTTTTGGATGGCATTTTTCTGCACTTTTGCGGTTTTACTGGTGTCTTTGCACCTGTGATTTTTGGTGCGTTTTTTTCCCCCATAGAAACACCAGCTCCAGATGTTAGCTAAAGGTCTACGGAAAATATGACACGTGGGACACACAAGTGTTGATGACTTGGCGTTTTTTGTCTTTCTAGCCTCCTCTCAAAAATGCAGCATCCTGGAGCTCTAGAGCTTTTTTTAGGCCTTTACATATATCGAAGAAAAATGGTGGCACTGGCAAAAATGAAAAAAATTCGGGTGCACGTTCCAGGGGAATAGACTTCTTACCCCAACGATTAAATCCAGAAAATGAGCGGCACTCCGGTAGGTTAAGAACAAGTGATTCCTTTATTCACCCATGCGGTGCAACGTTTCGGTTCCAAACTAGAGCCTTTTTCAAGCCAAAAAGGCTCTAGTTTGGAGTCGAAACATTGCGCCGCATTAGTGAATAAAGGAATCACTTGTTCTTAACCTACCGGAGTGCCGCTCATTTTCTGGATTTATATATATATATATATATATATATACAGGTCCTTCTCAAAAAATTAGCATATTGTGATAAAGTTCATTATTTTCTGTAATGTACTGATAAACATTAGACTTTCATATATTTTAGATTCATTACACACCAACTGAAGTAGTTCAAGCCTTTTATTGTTTTAATATTGATGATTTTGGCATGCAGCTCATGAAAACCCAAAATTCCTATCTCAAAAAATTAGCATATCATGAAAAGGTTATCTAAACGAGCTATTAACCTAATCATCTGAATCAACTAATTAACTCTAAACACCTGCAAAAGATTCCTGAGGCTTTTAAAAACTCCCAGCCTGGTTCATTACTCAAAACCGCAATCATGGGTAAGACTGCCGACCTGACTGCTGTCCAGAAGGCCATCATTGACACCCTCAAGCAAGAGGGTAAGACACAGAAAGAAATTTCTTAACGAATAGGCTGTTCCCAGAGTTCTGTATCAAGGCACCTCAGTGGGAAGTCTGTGGGAAGGAAAAAGTGTGGCAGAAAACGCTGCACAACGAGAAGAGGTGACCGGACCCTGAGGAAGATTGTGGAGAAGGACCGATTCCAGACCTTGGGGGACCTGCGGAAGCAGTGGACTGAGTCTGGAGTAGAAACATCCAGAGCCACCGTGTACAGGCGTGTGCAGGAAATGGGCTACAGGTGCCGCATTCCCCAGAAACAGCGGCAGAAGCGCCTGACCTGGGCTACAGAGAGGCAGCACTGGACTGTTGCTCAGTGGTCCAAAGTACTTTTTTCGGATGAAAGCAAATTTTGCATGTCATTCGGAAATCAAGGTGCCAGAGTCTGGAGGAAGACTGGGGAGAGGGAAATGCCAAAATGCCTGAAGTCCAGTGTCAAGTACCCACAGTCAGTGATGGTCTGGGGTGCCATGTCAGCTGCTGGTGTTGGTCCACTGTGTTTTATCAAGGGCAGGGTCAATGCAGCTAGCTATCAGGAGATTTTGGAGCACTTCATGCTTCCATCTGCTGAAAAGCTTTATGGAGATGAAGATTTCATTTTTCAGCACGACCTGGCACCTGCTCACAGTGCCAAAACCACTGGTAAATGGTTTACTGACCATGGTATTACTGTGCTCAATTGGCCTGCCAACTCTCCTGACCTGAACCCCATAGAGAATCTGTGGGATATTGGGAAGAGAAAGTTGAGAGACGCAAGACCCAACACTCTGGATGAGCTTAAGGCTGCTATCGAAGCATCCTGGGCCTCCATAACACCTCAGCAGTGCCACAGGCTGATTGCCTCCATGCCACGCCGCATTGAAGCAGTCATTTCTGCAAAAGGATTCCCCACCAAGTATTGAGTGCATAACTGAACATAATTATTTGAAGGTTGACTTTTTTTGTATTAAAAACACTTTTCTTTTATTGGTCGGATGAAATATGCTAATTTTTTTAGATAGGAAATTTGGGTTTTCATGAGCTGTATGCCAAAATCATCAATATTAAAACAATAAAAGGCTTGAACTACTTCAGTTGGTGTGTAATGAATCTAAAATATATGAAAGTCTAATGTTTATCAGTACATTACAGAAAATAATAAACTTTATCACAATATGCTAATTTTTTGAGAAGGACCTGTATATATATACATACAGATGAAAAACGGACAGCACTCCAAGTAAAAGTAGTGGTGTTTATTCACCCATGTGGATGGCCATCCACATGGGTGAATAAACACCACTACTTTTACTTGGAGTGCTGTCCGTTTTTCATCTGTATTGTATGGGGTAAGCAGCTACATCCCTGGACATAGCACCCACATTGTTTTTTCCAGTGCCGCCATTTGTTTCCATATATATATATATATATATATATATATATAAGAAAAAATCCTGAGGGAGCACCACCCTCAATGTGGGTGCAAAATCCACAAGGGCAGCGGCAAAGCCCCAATAATATAGTTGAAGAAAAATAGGACTGCACTCCGGATAAAAGTGAAGATATGTGAAGCTTTATTCACCCATAGTATGGCAACTCAGCGACGTTTCGGCTCACAAGAGCCTTCTTATATATAAAAATACGTTATTAGGCGTTATATAATATATGTTTTTTTTAAAACCTTATTTTTAAAAAATTGCATTTTTTATTAGTTTTACAACACACTGCAATACAGAAATAGTATAATGCATTGTGGTTTAGCCTTCACTAGACCCCCACTGCCATAACAGCCACTTGGCAACCCACATTTAAGTGACAGGTGAAATATAAAATGCAGAACACACCAGCATTTTTTGTTGTTGTTATTTTTGCTTATTAAGTGGTGTTGTTTTTTTTGTTTTTTTTTTGTCTTTCTGGCTTTTTTTCAAAAATGCAGCTTTCGGCAGCTCTACAGTTTTTTCAGGTGTTTTGACACCTCTTTCTATATTGAGAAAAGCGCTAATGGGCAAACATTGTTTCCAAAAAAACACTCAAAAAAAGACATGAAAACAATGTCAAAAATGCAGGCGCTCCAGGAAAAATGTATGCAGTTATTTTGTGCTTTTTAGTGCTAAATAAATGCCAGTTGAAATTCATGCATATTGGGACCCTAAGGGTCCATTCACACGTCCGTGTGTGTTTTGCAGATCCAAAAACAGACATCGCCGGCAATTAATAGAAAATGCCTATTCTTGTCCGCAATTACGGACAAGAATAGGACATGTTCTATTTTTTTCGGGAACGGAATTGCGGACCCGGAAGTGCGGATCTGTAATTCCGGATCCGGGCAGCACATCGTGTTGAAGGTTTGTCTGACTGCAAGGCAGAAGAGTAGCTGGTGGATGGTGAAGTCAGGAACCAGGCAAGTTGGTTGCAATTAATAAAGTCTGTTTTGACTAAAGTGCAAAATGGTAGTTCATCCAGTAATAACAAGGCACAGTTCCAAAACATTTCTTCTCCAACCATCATAAAGTGTGGAAGGGTTCACAGCCTTGTAGATTCTGTACCCTCTACCACCCGTCTCTCAGGAGCAATCTGATGGTGCTTTCTTGGCTGTAGAAGTCTCAGAGATGAGAGTTCTCTGAGCCTGGGCCTAGCTCTGAGATACTTACACATATAGGTCTTCACTGTTTCTCAGGCAGAACTAGACTCCAGTAACTGATCAGGGGCAGACCTAGGGCCTTCTTCTGGCAACTAAATGCAATCAGCCAAGAGGCTAACCATTAATTGTCGATACAATGCCATTAGGTATACAAACATAGCAAATCACAACATTTAACTTGGTAATTTAACATTATAACAATTAACCCTTTGCAGTATCCCGGTTCTAGGGTACTGCACATGTTCATCACATGCATGTGGGAGGCTGCAGCATCTGAGCAGTTAGACAGATGGAGGGAGTACCTTCTGTCTCTTTCGATTGTCCCCCTGTGTTGTAAGCGTGAGGTGCTAAGTGGCTTTGATGGAAGTAAAATCACACTGCAATGCGATACTTCTGTTTTTCAGTGTACTCTACAAGTGATCAAAAAGAACTGGTTTATTAAAGTTTTAAAAAAAATATACAGGTGAAACTCAAAAAATTTTAATAACGTGCAAAAGTCCATTTATTTCAGTAATGCAAATTAAAAAGAATTGCATTAATGCAGCTTAAAGTTAGAATTTTGTGAAAAGCTTCAGTATTCTAGGCTCAAAGTGTCGCACTCTAGTCAGCTAATTAATCCATACCCCCCTGAGCAAAGGGGACCTGAGATTGTGATTTTGGGGTTTAATAAGCTGTAAGCCGTAATCATCCAAATTATAACAAAAATAAAGGCTTGAAATATCTCGCTTTGCCTGTAATGAGTCTCATGTGTTAGTTTCACCTTTTAAGTTGTATTACTGAAGTAAATGAACTTTGCACGATATTCAAATTTTTCGAGTTTCACCTGTATATAAAAAAAAAACTAATTTCCCAACAAATATAAAAAAGTAACGCCCCCATTTTCCCATTTAACATATAGAAAAAATAGTGAATGAAAACAATTGGTATGGCCATGTCCAAAAATGCCTGGAATATGAAAATAGCATTTATCCCGCATGGTGAACGCCAAAATCTGCTAGAATTGCAGAATTTTCTATTACCTAGACTCTCCAAATAACTAGATAAAAAATTGATCAAGTCATCAGTACCCCCAAATTAGTACCCCACAGAAACAAGCTCTGTCCATAGAATTTTTTATTTTTTTTGCTGCGCCAATAATTCTCTATGAGGCTACTGGAGGTAGCTGAATACAGTGCTCAGGAATCTCTGGCGGTCTCATAGAGAATGAGTGGCATAGCAGTGTTCATGCTGAAGCTGCTGCTCCATTCAGATGGGGGATGGCACTATTGTTCTCATGATTGGTGGGGTCCCAGCGGTCAGACCCCCACCAATTAGATGCTTATTCCCTATTCTATGGTTAGAGGATGTGGCACACCCATTTAATAGTTTAATACTCCCCCAGAATTCCATAGTAAATGTTTTTAGTGTTCCAGTGTAATTGTAGGCATAATGTACAATTTGCATTGTGATGTTCACATTCTTATACAATGGTATGAAATGAAAAAACTTAAGGGACCTCCTGTGAGTTTAGAAGGACTGACCTCAACCTTATCCACGCAATTATAGAAATATGCAAATGTGTGAAGATGTTTTAACGTCAGAACTTCTTACATAAAATAAGTCTCAAAATTCTTCCACATAACTGTGCAGATGGCAGTGTTCCCAGAACTTATAGATTTAGTGATGCCACCATGTATGTACTCTCTGATGTTGTATTACGGACAAGGATAGGACAGTCCTATCATGGCCGGACGTTCTGTTATGCAAAATGCGGAACGCACACGGCCAGTATGCTTGTTTTGCGTATCCACAATTTGCGCACTGCAAAAACGTCTACGGCCTTGTGCATGAGCCCTTAGGTTGTGTTCATTTCTTGGTCTGAGGCTCTGTTTAGGTCTTTCATTGCAGAGTCTGTCAAATATAAGGGACAAAATAGCACAGCATGACAAAAATACGAAGGAGTCTGTTATAGTCAGTAGGGTCCGTCGGCTGCTGTTTGTGTCCTTCATCTGGTGCTTCAATTACTTTCAGATATGAGAACGCAACCTTACATGCTATTGACCAGTCAGTAGCCATGTGAAATTGGCTCAGATATTTCTGTAGCTCCTATAGAAGTCAGTGAACAAAGCCACGCACATGCACAGCCACCTCTCACTTTATGTTCTTCCTTGATGCGATGGCCACCTCACCAGGCAGGTTCATGACATACAGTAGGTGTAGGTACTGTAGATTTGTAATAAATGTCTATGGTAGGAGAAATATTTTTTATTTTGGCGTAAACCTTGCCCACTGCTGGTTAGGCCCAGGCATGCTATAATCGAGAGCCCAGCCCTAGAGGAGCATTTTATTTTTTTGTTTCACCCATTTATCCACTTGGATTAGGTTTAGGTCACTGTACTTGCTATTTTATATGGATTTTATTTCACATGCTTGTTTTAGCAGTACAGTACAATTGTCCCTGTGTGATGGGTTGCATTTTATGTTGATGTGTTGGGCTTGAATGGTTTCAATGTAATAAAATCTTTCTATGCAAGGCAAATAATAGACAGTTTGCCCTTTATTCACCGGCAGACACTTTGAAGATATACATATAACTTTCAGCACATCTTTTATGCAGCACTAGAATGGAAGAGAAAAATATCTAAAACATAAACCAATTAATGGGTGTTGGTAGATATATGAGAACACATAAAGTCACTAAGTCAGTACATGATATTTTGCCTATTTGCCCATGTGGGTTTCCTCCAACCATTCTTTTCTGAATGATTCAGAAGATGTTAAAAGAAAAAAGAAGCATTACTCACCTCTACTTAACTCCTGCTGCTGCCATTCTGATGCTGCTTCCGATCCCCACTGTTCTTCACTTCCTGGTCTTGGCTTGACAAGCTGGGAATCTCAGGCTGTAGAAGGTCACCTTTAAGGCCAGTGATTGGCTGAGCAGGACTTTCTTGGCATTTCTTATATGGGCCAGGAAGTAAAGATCAGGCAACGGAGGAGAAACGCTAATGATTTTTTTTAAACCCTTTATGACCTATAATCTTTAAAAAAATTAAATAAAAAGGCTTTGGAAAACCTCTTTAATAAGACAAGATTGCTTCTTCCAGTGCTACTCTTGTCCATGACCCACATTCGGCATCTGCTGCATCAAGTGAATAGGACTGAATTGCATTACCACACAATGCCTATTAATAAAGATGGAGCTGTTTTTGGAAGCTAGAACACACAGTGGCATATATTGTATAGCGGCTGTGCTTGCTATTGCAGAACGGGCCCAGTCACTTAAATGTGGCCATGTGACTGACTGACAAACATGACATCATTAGCCTAGTAAGAGGACCTGCGCTCACCAGAGCACCACGGCTTCTTCAAACAGCTTATCGGTGGGGTGCTGGGTGTTGGACCCCCACAGATATTAATAACCTATGCTGAAGATAGATATTTTACTCCCCAAAAAAAAACCTCTAAGGAAAGAGCAGCCGCTGAAGAGCAACACCCATATATCAAAAGTATTATTTTGATCTAATGAAGTGCAGAGGTTAACATTAGACCTTATGTGAACAGCGGAGCCTGTGCGGTAGCACCTGGAGTGAACTGGCTGCATTTGGCACCATATTGCAGATATATTGCTTCTCCATAATACAGTGCTTCAGGTTCTAGGACAATACACCTCGTAATATGGCACCTCACGGAGCATACAGTATTTCTGTATAAAATAGAAGGCATTTCCTCATAGGCTTCATATTAAAGTTCTGTTCAACAATGTGGAAATACAGACCTGTAATATACCTCTGTCTATGATCCCTGACAACCACCAATCACATAATCTGTTAATTTGTCTTTTAGATTGAAATGTCAACAATCACGGCCCAAGCGGGATCAACATTGAACAACTTGGTCCTCAGAGCTCAAGAGCTGGTCATTCTTCTACATTCTTTGCAGGTGGACAGGCAGGAGTTTGTTTGCCTGAAATTTCTTATACTCTTTAGCCTCGGTGAGTACTACAAAATACTTTTACACCTTAGTAGTGGAATATAATCTAGTGAGCATTCAATCCAGAATGTGGCCTGTTCTATCTAATCCTGGGGCCATTTGTCATGTAGCTTTGATATGCTTTGTGCCCTAAACATGTTGAGAATTCCTATGAGGAAGAAGTTTGTGTGGGCAATACAAGGGAAGTAAAAACTAAACTCATAACCCTAAAATATGTGGTTTGGTTATTAGATTTGCATTCAGTTCTAGTAGTCTGAGGAGTTGTGGTCCAATGTTATAACATAGCTCCACACTCAGAGACTCTGGGGAAACGCAACCTATATTTCCTTTACCCAATCATATGGTTAAAGGAGTTTTCCAGGATTTTAATATTGAAGACTTATCCTTATGTTGCCACTAGATAGCTCTGTCATAGCACATACAAGGAGTTAATAGCAGGAAGTTCAGTCCATATGCACATGACATGTTAGAGAGACTTGCTCGGAGAGTGAACGGGGAAAAACTGAGGCCAGCCACTGAAGAGAAGCCAGTGAGCTAATAGATGCTAGGGAGTGATTTAGAGCCTGTGAGAAGCTGTGTACAATTGAGTTTAAAAAAGCAGCCGTGATAAGGTCCAGGGTATGCTAGCTAAGGGACTGGTGGATCCAAGGAGATTGTGAAAGTGTGCAGTAAGGCCTCAGGGAAGTGGCACTTTGAGTAGGCAGACAGCTTGCGAGTCTGTAACAAAACTAGTTTGTGGGTTGTTGTGGGCCTCAGAGCAACGGAGGGCCTGTTGAGATTATACCTAAACTGTGATTGTGGAACAGCCTTAAAGTGGGTAAGGACTCGTCTACTGGACTTAGAGTTGTGAAACATGCAATTTTAGGGTCAATTCTGAAGTGCCATTATTGTTGCTGTTGGGGTGTGTAAGCCGTGGTGTTAAACCTAAAGGACTTGGATTGATAGCGCAGACTGGTGGGTGACATATGGATTTGTACAAATGCATTTGTGCATAATTAGGAGGTAATTCTGTGAACCTAGTGGCCTACTGGTCTTAAGGATCCATGAAGCACTGGGCAGTTGAAAACAAGCCTAGGCAGGATAGCCTTCACTAGGGGGCTTTGACAGTGGCACAGAAGGTCTGGGTAAAAGTCAACAGTCATCTTGATGTAACTTGACTCTCTGGATGACTAATGCTAAGATATTCTATACACTGGGACCCAGTGAGAGGCCACAAAATGTGTTGCTCTACAACTGTTTATCTGTTCAAGTGCCTAATTGCTGTGTGAGTGTAACCATACTACTTGTGACTGTAACCAGGAAGTGTGCTAGGCCTCAGGATGAGAAAAGTAATATGGAACCCTTACAAGTAGTCAAGAAGAAATCTTTCAGATGCTGTATTATAGAGGTATGCTTCCCTTGAAGCATTCTGCTCTACTGATAGGTTCCAAGAGCAACCAAAACAAATTAGTTCACTCCATCCAGCATCTGTTGATCAGAGGCATTAATTGCAGGACCTCAATGCAAAATATGTACCCATGTTCCTCAAATATTATGTGCTATTTTTAGTACCAATGACTTTTTTGGTATAGGGGGCCATTGGAGGTCACCAGGCACCAGGACCTCTCGACATTGCAATCTCTGCACCCCCCCCCATGGTTAGGTCCCTGTGTACTGTGAAATGATGTTAATTGTCCACTTCAATTATAACAGCTTTCCGACCAAAAGAAAAATAAAGGAATTAAAGTACTGAATCGTTTTGGATTTATCACCATAGTGCTGTGGGAGGACAAGGATCTGATTACACAGTGCAGTCTAAACTGAGTCTACAGACAGTGTGTGATGGCTCACTCACTAAAAGTTAATTATCATGAACGAAGAACTGGGGCACTCACAAATTTTATCAAGAACTTGAAAACAACACAAAGCAAATTATAATAATAAAAAAAAAATCACTTGCATGAGCAGTTCATGAACTATTCAGTATTGTTTGGTAAATGCCGTGTGCTGGATACATTAAAATTAAAGGGAACCTGTTAGGACATTCCTGATGCCTGAACCACGAGCAATGTAAAACATAGTAACATAGTAACATAGTACATAAGGCCGAAAAAAGACATTTGTCCATCCAGTTCGGCCTGTCATCCTGCAAGTTGATCCAGAGGAAGGCAAAAAAAACCTGTGAGGTAGAAGCCAATTTTCCTCACTTTAGGGGAATAAAAATTCCTTCCCGACTCCAATCAGGCAATCAGAATAACTCCCTGGATCAACGATCTCTCTCTAGTAGCTATAGCCTGTAATATTATTACGCTCCAGAAATACATCCAGGCCCCTCTTGAATTCCTTTATTGTACTCACCATCACCACCTCCTCAGGCAGAGAGTTCCATAGTCTCACTGCTCTTACCGTAAAGAATCCTCTTCTGACGGTTAAGATTTAATTTATCATTCTTGACAAATTTCAGGCAGTTCTTGCCTGTTTCACTTTCTGAATTATAAATATGGTAGTTTGCCACAGCCCCTTTGCAGTGGTCAGGTTTGGGGTGGCCCTAATGCTATGCTGGGTTCTCTGGAGGTGTCACCATCTGTTGCTGTTCTCTGGAAGGGATGATAAGGCATGGTGCACCCCTATAACAAGCTTAGAGATACAGGGTCTGCAGTAAACCAGTATACTTCTTTACTGGAGGAACTCAAGTATAAAAAATACAGGTGAGGAATAGGGCTGGCTTTTCAAGTCTCCTCCCTGGCATAAGAAGGGTTCATTAGTAGGAAAAGCCTAAGCTAGCTATCCCTCTCTCTCAGAAAGCTGGTACCCTGGCCAAAAAGCTGGTGGGCCACAGTCTGTGGCTCAGTAGTCTGGATGGCTCCTGGGTCACACGACTGGTGACCCAGGGTCTATGGATCAGCATCCACATCTCGTTGTCTTCTTCTGGTCACACATGCAGACTGGCATGAGTCTCTTCTTCTAAGCACTGATCCCTAACTACAGAACACTAAGTTCTCTGACTGCTCTCCTTGTATACACTAGCTGAACTAGAACCTCCTAGTGGGAGGGGTGGAGTGGAGAAACACTGCACAAACAAATACAATGTTACACTTTCTGTCTCTCATAGACTTGCATTAAAGCTTTGATGATACTTAATAGCAATGACAGCAGTTTGTCCAGACAAAAACGTTTTTCAGACATAACATAGCAGTATCTGGCATTTAAAAGGTCAGTCTGTCTGGCTTTGGTGGTAAACAAGTCTGGCTTTTTTCCTCCAAACCATGCTCTTTTTTAACCTTTTCAGGACCGAGCCAATTTTCACCTTTCTGCCCAGGCCATTTTTAGCAAATCTGACATGTGTCACTTTATGTGGTAATAACTTTAAAACACTTATCCAAGCCATTCTGAGATTGTTTTCTAGTAACATATTGTACTTCATGACAGTGGTAAAATTAGGTAAAAAAATTTAATTTCATTTATAAATTTCCAAATTTTAATTTATCTACATTTATAATAGGTAGTTTTACCTCTGTAAATAGTTATTACTTTACATTCCCCATATTTCTACTTCATGTTTGGATCATTTTGAAAATGACATTTTATTTTTTGGGGACGTTAGAAGGCTTAGAAGTTTAGAAGCAAATCTTGAAATTTTTAAGAACATTTCCAAACCCCAATTTTTCAGGACCAGTTCAGTTATGAAGTCTCCTTCTGGGGCCTACATATTAGAACCCACCCATAAATCACCCTATTTTAGAAACTACACTCCTCTAGCTATTTAAAACGGATTTTACAAACTTTGTTAACCCTTTAGGTGCTCCACGAGAATTAAATGAAAAACTGTTGCAACATGTCACTTTTTTTGCAGATTTTAAATTTTCATCTAATTTTTCTCCAACACATCAAGGGTTAACAGCCAAAATAAAACTTAAGATCCATTACCCTGAATCTGGAGTTTACAGAAATACTCCATGTGTGCTCAAAAACTGATGTATGGCCGCATGGCAGGCTTCAGAGTGGAAGGAGCACCATATGGCTTTTGGAGAGCGGATTTAGCTGGAATGGTAATTGGGAGCTATGTCGCATATGAAGACACCCTGAGGTGGCCCTACAGTGGAAACACCCCAAAAAGTTACCCTATTCTGGAAACTACACCCCTCAAGGACTATTTCAAGCTGTGTAGTGAGCACTTTGATCCATCAGGCATATCACAGAATTAGGAAATGCTTGGCTGTGAAAATGAAAAATTACAATTTTTTCCAGAAAAAGTTGCTTTACACTCACATTTTTCACTTTCAAAAGGGGTAACAGGACAAGATGCACTCTACATTTTGTTACCCATTTCCCCCCAAATACGCCAACACCCCATATGTGCTCAAAAAATGATTTATGGGTGCATGGCAGGGTTCAAAAGGGAAGTAGCGCCATAGGGATTTTGGAGGACAGATAATGCAGGATTGGCTTTTGGGAGCTATGTCGCATATGGTACCTCTAGAGTGGAAACCCCCATTCTGGAAACTACACCCCTCAAGGAATATTTCAAGATGTGTTGTGAGAACTTTGTCAACAATGACTCATGAAATTGGCTGTGAAAATGAAAAATTAATATTTCACTTTCACAAGGGGGAACTGGAGAAAATGCACCACCTAATTTATTGCCCATTTTCTCCTGATTACAGCAATACCCCATATGTGCTTGTATACTGCTATATGGGCGTACCACAGGGGCAAGAGGAAAGGAGCACCAAATGGCTTCTGGAAGGCAGATTTTACCGCAATAATTGACAGCCGCCATCTTGCAATTAAACACACCCTGAGGTACCTCTACAGTTAAAACCCCCAAAAAGTGACCTCATTCCGAAGTTACACCCCTCAAGGAATATTTCAAGGTGTGTAGTGAGCACTTTGACTCATCGGGCGTTTTACAGAATTAGGAAAAGCTTGGCTGTGAAAATGAAAAATAACAGGACAAAATGCAGCCCATATTTTCCCCATTTCCCCTGAATACGCCAACACCCCATATGTGCTGAAAAAATTATGTATGGGTGCACAGCAGGCTTCAGAGTGGAAGGAGCACCATATGGAGAGAGGAATTAGCTGGAATGGCAATTGGGAGCTTTGTCGAATGTGAAGACCCTGAGGTGGCCCTACAGTGGAAATCCCCAAAAAGTGCCTCCATTCCGGAAACTACACCTCTCAAAGAATATTTCAAGGTGTGTAGTGAGCACTTTGACTCATCGGGCGTTTCTCAGAATTAGGAAACGCTTGGCAGTGAAAATGAAAAATGAAATTTTTTTCCAGAAAAAATTGCTTTACACCCACATTTTTCCCTTTCACAAGGGGTAACAGGACAAAATGCACCACACATTTTGTTCCCCATTTCCCCCCCGAATACGCCAACACCCCATATGTGCTAAAAAAAATGATGTATGGGTGCATGGCAGGGCTCTAGAGTCAAACAGATAAATATGGATTTTGCTGACCTGAATTGCAGACATGGATTTTAGGTCCCATGTCGCATTAAATAAAATCCTGAGGTCCTCAGAAATGAAAAACTCCAAGTGACCCCATTTTGGAAAGAGTACCCCCATACGAACATTCTAAGTGGTATAAAGGGTACTCTTCGGCAAACAGGTGTCTCACAGAAGACAGAAATACTTGTTTAAGCATTTCAAACCACGTATTTGTGGAAAAGAAAGATTACTAGCAGACCCTAATTTTTTTCCCACAAGGGGTTAAAGGAGAAAGTGCACCCCAGTATATGTTCCCCATTTTCTCCCCTTTTTGCAAACACCCCATATGTACTTGTAGCCTGCTGTATTGGCGCACGACAGGTCTTTAGAGGTAAAGTGCTAAAACTGTTTTTTGCAGGCCTGAATAAACAGACATGGATTTTAGCTGCCATGTCACATTTAATAAATTTTCTGAGGTCCCCAGAAATGAAAAACCCCAAGAAAGAGCACCCCCGTACGAACATTTCAAGTGGTGGAAAGGGTACTTTTCAGCAAACAGGTGTCTCACAGAAGGCAGAAATACTAGAGAAAGGATTTCAAAGCACACATTTGTAAAAATGAAACATTTCTAGCAGACCCCAATTTTCCACTTTCTCAAGGGGTTAAAGGAGAAAATGCACCCCAGTATATGTTCCCCATTTTCTCCCGTTTTTGCAAACACCCCATATGTGCTTGTAGCCTGTATTGGCGCACAGCGGGGCTCTAGAGGCAAAGTGCAAAATATGGTTTTTGCAGGCCTGAATAAAAATACATGGATTTTAGGTGCCATGTCGCATTTAACAAATTCCTGAGGTCCCAAGAAATTAAGAACCCCAATAAGTGACCCCTTTTTGGGAAGTGCACCCCGGTATGAACATTTTAAAGGGTGGAAAGGGCACAGTTGTCTCACAGAAAAAAATATGTAGTGGTTGTTGGAAAGTGGATATGCAGGCGAGGTGGACTAAATCACGGTCCTTGGTATCCCGATCTGGATTCCTGCTGAGAGCAGGAGCTCATGGCGTCATTGGTTGCAGGGGGAAGGTGCAGCACCATGCTGCCCTTATCCGGCATGGCCGCCTGCCGGTAAGAGCGGGCATGGTGCCGCGACTCCCCCCGATCGTTCCCCAGAGCCCCGCGGACCTTGCGCCGTACATGTATGGTGCTGGGCGTTAAGGGGTTAAACCTTATGGTAGCTGTGGAAAATTACATGCTTCTCATTATTAGCTAGAAAGTCCCAAAAGTCTCTCAGTATTTATTAACCCTTTCCACAGTATCGTGCAAAGACAGTGCAAATGAACAGGATATATATGACAACACATATATAAAATGCAGTTACACAGTATAAGTCAATGCAAGTTAACCCTTTAAAGTAAAATAAACTAAGGAGTTGATGCCTTTGTGTAGGGGAAACAGGCAAATGTCCACAAATCGTCAAAGGGGTACTTCAAAGTACACCAAGCCAGCAGCAGGTTTAATTTAATTTTTTTCACCATTGAGTGCCATGTGTAAAAATCACAATGGTTCTTATACATAAGTTCCAATACAGACAGTACTAGAATTTCCTTGGACTGTCTCTTTAAAAAAAAAAGAGCACAGGCTGACACAGCAATATTTTACAGCGGTTTTAGTCATGTTGTTATGCTTTGGCTTTCACCATTGTGGTCTTATGTTTGGCTGAATTTTGAGTGCTGAGACCTGACTGTACACATTTATAATATTAATAAAGTTGGAATTGTTCTAGGTGAGGAGCACAATGGATTGTAATGTTACACTGAGTTATGCCCAATACAGGGTGGAGGCAGGGTGGCCAACCGTCCAGAAATTTCTGGACAGTCCGTGAAAAAAAATTCATACATCTATGATTTTTTTGAGGCTGGTGGTACTTGACTAGATTATTTTCCTGGTAATTCAAAAGCTTACAGTACATGCTGGTAATGAGTTCTTATCAGTATATTGAGCTACAGAAACATATTACTTATAATCTTTATCATTCATTATGGTTTTCTATTTGTTCGTAAAAAATGTTGGCTGTCTGTGATTTTGGGATAAGTTGCCCAGGAAAAAGTAAAATTCTGGTTGGTAACCCTGAGCAGAGCATGACATTGGATTTCTCACAGTGGCAGTATTTGAATCTCTGTGTCCTGCGCCCCCCACCTACAAATAACATAATCCAAACACTGAGTTAACATAATCCAAATTACTGAGTTATCACAGTTCCTATGTACTAACAATTCATTCATCATACATCTATTTTTATAACTTTATTAATTTACTGTTCCTGCTAGAAGCTTTTGAATGAAATACCAGCTGCAGGGCCGGCTCCAGGTTCATGTGGGCCCTTGGGCAATAAAGTCTCAGTAGACCCCTTGTGGCATTTTGCACGACTCACGTGGCAACAAAACATGCATGTATCATAGATGTTGATCTGTATGAGATGGGGCACCCATATCGGACTTCAGGTCAGACCCCCAATAATCAGACCTCCGATCAGACTTTAAAATAAATAAATTAACTTACTTCTCCTGCTCCGCTGCCACTCTCCTGGTCCAGCATTCTCCCCTGCACCCCTGCAGTCGCACTCCCTCGTCTTCTCTGAGCACTGCGTCCTATAAAGCGAAAATACAGTGCCACTTGCAAGGGGTGCCACCTGGGCTTAGGGGCCTGGTCACAACTGCAACCGTTACGAACCCTATAGCTATGCCAGTGCCGTCTCCCCCCCTCCGGGACAATGGGCCCTGGCACTTGCCCAGGTATGCTGGGTGCTGACCCCGGCCCTGACCAGCTATCTACAATAAAGTTCCTTTTACCAGTTAGGGGTGAGTCCCTGCACAGTCTGACACTGACAGCATTGATTGGGTAGTGTCCGACTGTGCCGGAATACACCCCCAACTGGTAGCACCCAGTTAGACTTTGATTGTAGACTGCTGGCAATTCATTAGAAAATGTGCACTAGAAGTAATAGAGTAATGGCACAACATAGCTATATGAAAAGTTGGTCCAGAATTGGTATTGCATGAAGAATGCTAGTAGTTACTAAAACAGACATGACAGGCGTGGTGACTGGTACTCTTGCCGCAACAGTATATACAGTACAGCAGCAAATATTTGGGTGTCTTCCAATTTCTTGGCATTACTATCTGCTGGTACTTTGTTGATCACTATGATCTTCTTCAGGATCCTGACCATAAAATATTTGCAGTACCAAAACAGGAAACTGTATCTTGAGCACAGCTGTGCCTTTAAGGTAAATATTTGCTCTTGGTATTTGCGGCACATTGTTTATATATGCGAGACACAGAAGCAGAAGCAGAATGTTTGTTCCAAAATAGACCATGTTTGCAACACTCTTTCCAAATCTGATTATGAGGGGAACCACAGATATGGTGTCGGCACAACATAACTGTTGATACTCGTCTTGGAATTAGAGCAGCAGATAGCTTGCAGAATGTACGTCACACGGGTTCTATTAGGCCTGTCACTCCACGGGAACGAGAGATTTCTCATCGCCGCAGAGTCTCTGGCCAATCCTGCTTAGACTATTTCACACAATTATTTGTCTCTTAGACAAAATAGTAGGAGATGGTTCAGGTCAAGTAGTATAAGGGTAAGAGACGGAAAATTTTCACAGCTCCATTAAAAAAAACAACAAGATCAATTCATTCTGCTCGTTGAGTTCATTGCTTGATGACCTAATTTAGGTTCAGGTGGAGGAGAGCAGGGAGACGCGTAGTGGCGGCAGCAAGCGAGCGAAAACCAAGCTCACGTGCAGTGTTAAAGTTTTCAAATGGTTTGGTATTGCCAGTCCCATTTTGCAACACTGGGCCATCGACATGCTTGTTCAATCCTAACTTAGTGCACATTCTCACAAACCTATGTACTTTGCAGTTTTCCAAAACGTGGATCCGCAAAAATACAGATGACGTCCGTGTTAGACGTTTTTTTACTGGTCCCATGGTAACAATGCCTATTCTTGTCCACAAAGCGGACAATTAAAGGACACTCTCTATCTTTTTGCTGGCCTATGGAACGGACATACGGATACGCTGTCTGCATTTTTTTGGGGCCCCATTGAAATGAATGGGTTCACATCCAATTTGCATTTTACGGTTGGGAAATGTGAGCGCCAATGGATAAATCCATCCATCGGCGCTGGTCTGTATCAGCCTGATTACACAGGCCGATGGAAGCTTTGAATGAGGGTGGAACGATTGCTACTGCAGTGGTTTCTCCGGTATTGTGTTCTATTCATTATCGGCAGCACATCCCGGATTACACAGAGAGAACTGTTGCTGATAATCCGGCATCTTTCATCCTTATATGAGCCAAGGAACTATTGTCCCCAATAATTGGCCCGAAAATTGTGCAGACCACTAGGGCCTTAACAATTCAGATATTGCGCCCACCACATCTGATGTTGGTTTTCATTAGTTTTTATAAAGCGTATGTTTATCTCTATTCTTGGCATACAAGTAAGGCCTCTTGCACATGACTGTATGTATTTTGTGGTCCGCAAAAAACGTATCCGCAAAATATACGGATGACATCCGTGTGCATTCGGTATTTTGCGGAACGGAACAGCTGACCCCTAATAGAACAGTACTATCCTTGTCTGCAACGCGGAAATAATAGGAAATGTTCTATTTTTTGGGGAACGGAAATATGGACATATGGAAACGTAATGCACATGGAGTAACTTCCGTTTTTTTTGCGGACCCATTGAAGTGAATGGTTCCGCATACGATCCGCAAAAAAATGGAACTGACACGGAAAGAAAATCCGTTTGTGTGCAAGAGGCCTAACAGGACCTCTACAAAACACAGACAGCCCCCATTATAACTCGCTGAGGTCTGACCGGAACCATATGGATCTGTTGGACAGTGGTTCTGGCACACCATCAGGGCTCAATGGCATAGCTCAACTAACTTATTAGAAATGTGTCTGACAACAAACTTGTCAACTATGTCCAATAACTAGCAGAATTATGAATGCAGCTCTGGAGGATAATACAGACTTCATCCTCAGACAGATATGTAACGCAGTGTATTTACCTAGCTATTCAACTATAGCTTGTATATTTATGCTGTAAAATCACGATGAGAGGTGGACATATCCGCTCATGAGACTCTTATATAGACAAGAACTAGATTGGATGTTTGGTTTCTATCTCACGCCAAAACTAACATGAAAGGTCATTTGGTGCAAGAAAATGCGTAAATGCATGTGGTTATGCAGCTCATTTTTTGTACATATCTGTGGAATTTGGCCGGTGAGAATATGTCCTAGGTCAGTGCTTTAAGTGTGTTCAAGTCTAGAAGAAATACCTGTGCTCAGCCCTGTTGGATTTCTTTTGCATGCTGCGGCGATCCCATTCATTTCTTTGGGATCACCGCTGCTCCGCGATCCTGGCCGCGACAGGTGTCGCCATGTAGCCCTAGCCTTAAAGGGGTTATCTCACTTCAGCAAATGGCATTTATCATGTACAGAAAGCTAATACAAGGCACTTACTAATGTATTGTGATTGTCCATATTGCCTCCTTTGCTGGCTGGATTCATTTTTCCATCACATTATACACTGCTCATATTATGACCAGTCCACTGCTGCAGTGGTGCAGATACGAGGTGACAAGGACAGGAGCTACTGCGCATGCGTGCCTATGCTCACTCCCACAGTCCCAGCCACCAGAAAGGCCGGCGCTTATTTCTATAATGTGCAAGCACGGCCGCCACTGCTGGATTGCAGGGTGGTCGTAAACTCCTGGAAATGAGAAGTGTATAATATATAATATATCACGAGTAGTGTCTCTTGTGTATTAATATAGATTATATCAGTGTGTAGAGAATCTTTTACCGAATATCTTATATCACATCACATGTAACATACTGTAAGCATATCTGAACTCACTGCTGAAAGTGCTCATGGTTGAGTGGGGCCCCATTGCAAGTATTGGTTAGGGGCCCCATGATTATTTTTTACGCCCTTGGTTTGCTTGCTTAGGGTGGGTTCACATCTGCGTTCTGGATTCCGTTATGGCTTTCCGTTATAACATGATTATAACGGAAAATAACGGAATCCATAAGACGGAAGGACAGATCCTTTCTTCTGCCCATAGACTTGTATTATGACGGAATGCAAAGCGGAAGCCTTTAAAAGACATTTCGTCTTAATAGAAGTCTATGGGAATCATAAGGGATCCGTCACGTTTCCGTTATGCAGAACGGAGAAAAAAGTCCTGTTGACAGTTCTATTAAGACCGATCAAAACGGAATGCCTCTTAAAGGCTTCCGTTTTGACCTCCGTCTTATGGATTCCGTTATAACCATGTTATAACGGAAAGCCATAACGGAATCCAGAACGCTGATGTGAACCCACCCTTACTGGTTGTTCAGTGGCACCTAAACAGAAGGCAATTATTAGGAACGAGCATTCCTAGGAAAGTTCCTTCACTATAATTGCCTTGATTGTTGGCCCGCCTAAACAGGCTACAGCGCTGGCGGAGTTTAGCTGCGTCTTTTGTGTATCTATGTATAAATAGATATAATCTGCTTAGAAATGAAATTTCCTCTAAGGCCTCTTTCACACGGGCGTCACTTTTTTGGCCCGGCTAAGAGCCGGGTGCGTTGCGGGAAAATGCGCGATTTTTTCTGCGCAAGTGCAAAACATTGTCATGCGTTGCACTCGCGTGAGAAAAATCGCGCATGTTTGGTACCCAAACCCGAACTTCTTCATAGAAGTTCGGGCTTGGGATTGATGTTCTGAAGATTGTATTATTTTCCCTTATAACATGGTTATAAGGGAAAATAATAGCATTCTGAATACAGAATGCATAGTAAACCAGCGCTAGAGGGGTTAAAATAAAATAAAAAATAATTTAACTCACCTTAGTCCACTTGTTCGCGAAGCCGGCATCTCCTTGTGTCTCCGCTGCTGATGAACAGGACCTGGGATGAGCTGCTCCATTAAATACCGGTTAAGGACCTTCGATGACGTCACTCCGGTCATCACATGGTACGTCACATGATCTTTTACCATGGTGATTCACCATGGTAAAAGATCATGTGATGACCGGAGTGACGTCATCGAAGGTCCTTAAGCTCTATTTAATGGAGCAGCTCATCCCAGGTCCTGTTCATCAGCAGCGGAGACACAAGGAGATGCCGGCTTCGCGAACAAGTGGACTAAGGTGAGTTAAATTATTTTTTATTTTATTTTAACCCCTCTAGCGCTGGTTTACTATGCATTCTGTATTTCCCTTATAACTTATTTGCGGTGCGGAGGCACGGCAGAAACACCACGGAAGCACTCCGTAGTGCTTCTGTGGGGTTCTGTTCCGTGCTTCCGCACCGCATCTATGAGTTTTCCAAGTGAATGGGTCCGCATCCGTGATGCAGGATGCACACGGCCGGTGCCCTGTGTATTGCAAACTCGCCGTATTCGGGCCGCAATACGGCCAATGGCGCGGCAAGGGCCTTAAGGCTCATTCACACGACCATTGTTCAGTAGTTCAGTGCATTGGGGGCAGCAATTTGTGGTCTCTAAAGCAACGGCATCATCCATGCAGCTGCCAAGATGGATCCAGACCCATTCAACTTGAATGGTTCAGTGATCACCGCAAAAAAAAATAATTCTGCAATGTGGAGGCACGGACAAACTACGGAGTACTTCCGGATTTTGGACGCATGTTTCGGCATCCGGCACCCCCACCGATCAGCTGTTACAAAATAGTCGGTAGGGCTGAAGGCAGAAAGCTACATCCACTGTGTAAGGCCTCATGCACACGACCGTAGTTCTGGTCCGCATCGGAACCGCTGTTTTTGCGGCTCGGATGCGGACCCTTTCACTTCAATGGGGTTGCAAAAGATGTGGACAGCACCCCGTGTACTCTCCGCAACTGATGCTCTGTTCCGAGGCCCCGCAAAAAAAAAAATAACATGTCCTATTCTTGTCTGTTTTGCGGACAAGAATAGGCATTTCTACAATGGACCTCCCCCACCCCCCCCACCCCCAAATGTAACAGCTGGACCTTCATTACAAATGGCTATTAAACTTCCAGCAGGAATAGTAAGGCCTCTTTCACACGAGCGTGACGGATTAGGTCCGGATGCATTCAGTGAAACTTGCACCATTTTGCAAGCAAGTTCATTCAGTTTTGGCTGCGATTGCGTTCAGTTGTTCAGTTTTTTCCGCGCGGGTACAATGCGTTTTGATATATTTTTCATGCGTGTAATAAAAAACGAAAGAATATAGAACATGCTGCGATTTTCACGCAATGCAAACGTGATGAGTGAAAAACAATGCTCGTGTACACAGACCCATTGAAATGAATGGGTCAGGATTCAGTGCGGGTGCAATGCGTTCACGTCACGCATTCCACCCGCGCGGAAAGCTCGCTCGTATGAAAGGGGCCAAAAGGAGTTGCACAACATAGAATCATTAGAGTAGATTATAATTATAAGGGGGGGGGTGTAAAGTATGTATAAAAGATGCTAAAAAGGACATGTCCGGAACGATGGCAGGTCCTCTTTATTTCGAAAGAGATCCTTATGAACTGACTTATAAATGGTTTACCAGGTTTTAAGTTATGGTACAAATAGTACAGCAGACTGCACAAAAACAGAAGCTTGATGAAACAGAGGCCAACACTAATGTAAACAGTGTTAGGCCTCATGCACACGACCGTATGTATTTTGCGGTACACAAAAACGGATCTGCAAAAAATACAGATGACGTCCGTGTGCATTCCGTATTTTGAAGAACGGAACAGCTGGCCCCTAATAGAACAGTCCCATCCTTGTCCGTAATGCGGAACGGAAATACGGAAATACGGAAATGGAATGCCCCTTCCGTTTTTTTTTTTTTTTGCAGACCCATTGAAATGAATGGTTTCGTATACGGTCCACAAAAAAAACGCAACGTATACGGAATGAGAATACGTTCGTGTGCATGAGGCCTTATAGAAATCCATTCTCTTTGTGCGGCTGAACTTAGCCTTTGTCAGCAAAATGCCTCTCTAACAAGAAATGACTAGTTATCCACTTGAAGCTTCACATGCTAATACAACATCTATCCGTCAGAGCACAATGATTCAATTAAGAAAATGACTTATTACGTTTAGTACAATTCATGTGAGGGTGGAAAAACACTGTATACAAAACCTTAACCGGCATGAAATCATTGACTGAAATGAAGAATAATAGCCTCAAATTGACACTTTATTCCTGTAAAGTGAGCAGTAGAAGGTCTTTATTCTCCAGACTGGAAATATATAGACACACTTTGCAACTTATGTGCAGCACCCCAGAACAGGGTCACTGCATGTAAAATGTTCTTATTTACTGTGTATACTGTATACTTAAAGGGGTTGTCAGGGTTCAGAGCTGGATCCGGACATATCCCCTTCTTCACCCAGGCAGCCCCTCTGAGATGAGCATCAGAGCATTTCATGCTCCGATGCTCTCCCTTGCCGTGCGCTAAATCAAACAGGGCAAGGGCTTTTTCTTAAGATCCGGTGACGTACCTGGTCACTGCTAGGTGGACGCTTCCCAGAACATAGACAGAATCGGTGTCATGCACCTTGCCTTTACCTTGTAATACTATGTTTCTCCTGTGTAACAGATGTTTTTCCCTAGCGATTTCCCAAGTTCTGGGGCCACTCCTGGTTCTGACTTCATTTTCAGAATGTGTTGTATGGTGAGACCATAATATGTTTGCGCGAGACTGAAATGCAGCAGATTCGCATGCAACAAATCCACAGTGTTTTTTTACAATACCAGGAAAGTGGATGTAATTCTGCAGAAAATCCACAGCATGTCATGGATTTCAACCTTTGCAACGCATCCAGTCAGTGCTCCGTTTCCAGATACTTCCAAATCCCATGCAGATAGAGGTAAAGAATACAACTCTGCAGCTGCCACAAGGGGGAGCATATTTCATACTGTATTAGTACTGACGTTCGTTCAATGTGCTAATACAGTATATGCTCCTAAACCTCCCCCTACTGGCTGCAGACACAATTTTGTCACAATAAAATATTGTGCATGTTAAAACCAGGTAGTCGCTAACATACTTTTTCTATTGTGTTTTTATTTTCTGATTGTAGATTTTTTTTTATTCTTTTTTTTTTTAAACATGATTAATGGGGCGATTGTCTTGCCTGAGTTGTTCTTAATAACATTTAGAGATACACTTTACGGCAGCCACCATGGGCCATAGACACAGTACTTTGAAGGGGACTCATTTACTACTATGGAAGAGTTTTCATATTCTATGTGACCTGTGCAGAGATCAGGAGAGAGATAAACTTTGACAATCACATATTGTGAATGGTGGAACCTGTATTATTCTATCTATCTATCAATCATGTCTTTCCAATCCTGTCTGTAATGATGAGCAGATAACTGCAGTAACGTGATCTGTACAGATACAAGGCTTAGTGGCCAGTGTGAAAACTGCATGATTTTATGTTGTTTTTTTTCTATAGATATTGACATGAAAAATGAATGTTTAACATAAAAACATGATTTAAACTACAAGTCATTTATTGATGACACATTTCTTTTAGTTCTGTCTATACAGAGTATTTAGAGATTCTATAAAAAAAATATGAGGTTGGACAGTTTTTCTTTTTTAAACATATTTTTATTCATAATGCATCATCTTACATGACACATAAAGGTGAAGAAAAGATACATTACATATTTTGATTATAGAAAACAGCAAAAAGGTAAATTGAGGTCAGTGCAAATACATTGAGGTAGCATAGTCAGTGCAATACATACAGGGAGTGCAGAATTATTAGGCAAGTTGTATTTTTGAGGATTAATTGTATTACTGAACAACAACCATGTTCTCAATGAACCCAAAAAACTCATTAATATCAAAGCTGAATATTTTTGGAAGTAGTTTTTAGTTTGTTTTTAGTTTTAGCTATTTTAGGGGGATATCTGTGTGTGCAGGTGACTATTACTGTACATAATTATTAGGCAACTTAACAAAAAACAAATATATACCCATTTCAATTATTTATTTTTACCAGTGAAACCAATATAACATCTCAACATTCACAAATATACATTTCTGACATTCAAAAACAAAACAAAAACAAATCAGTGACCAATATAGCCACCTTTCTTTGCAAGGACACTCAAAAGCCTGCCATCCATGGATTCTGTCAGTGTTTTGATCTGTTCACCATCAACATTGCGTGCAGCAGCAACCACAGCCTCCCAGACACTGTTCAGAGAGGTGGACTGTTTTCCCTCCTTGTAAATCTCACATTTGATGATGGACCACAGGTTCTCAATGGGGTTCAGATCAGGTGAACAAGGAGGCCATGTCATTAGATTTTCTTCTTTTATACCCTTTCTTGCCAGCCACGTTGTGGAGTACTTGGACGCGTGTGATGGAGTATTGTCCTGCATGAAAATCATGTTTTTCTTACCTTGCAGACTTCTTCCTGTACCACTGCTTGAAGAAGGTGTCTTCCAGAAACTGGCAGTAGGACTGGGAGTTGAGCTTGACTCCATCCTCAACCCAAAAAGGCCCCACAAGCTCATCTTTGATGATACCAGCCCAAACCAGTACTCCACCTCCACCTTGCTGGCGTCTGAGTCGGACTGGAGCTCTCTGCCCTTTACTAATCCAGCCATCTGGCCCATCAAGACTCACTCTCATTTCATCAGTCCATAAAACCTTAGAAAAATCAGTCTTGAGATATTTCTTGGCCCAGTCTTGACGTTTCAGCTTGTGTGTCTTGTTCAGTGGTGGTCGTCTTTCAGCCTTTCTTACCTTGGCCATGTCTCTGAGTATTGCACACCTTGTGCTTTTGGGCACTCCAGTGATGTTGCAGCTCTGAAATATGGCCAAACTGGTGGCAAGTGGCATCTTGGCAGCTGCACGCTTGACTTTTCTCAGTTCATGGGCAGTTATTTTGCGCTTTGGTTTTTCCACACGCTTCTTGCGACCCTGTTGACTATTTTGAATGAAACGCTTGATTGTTCGATGATCACGCTTCAGAAGCTTTGCAATTTTAAGAGTGCTGCATCCCTCTGCAAGATATCTCACTATTTTTGACTTTTCTGAGCCTGTCAAGTCCTTCTTTTGACCCATTTTGCCAAAGGAAAGGAAGTTGCCTAATAATTATGCACACCTGATATAGGGTGTTGATGTCATTAGACCACACCCCTTCTCATTACAGAGATGCACATCACCTAATATGCTTAATTGGTAGTAGGCTTTCGAGCCTATACAGCTTGGAATAAGACAACATGCATAAAGAGGATGATGTGGTCAAAATACTCATTTGCCTAATAATTCTGCACGTAGTGTATATCAAAAACCAAGAGGTAAAAGCAAACCTCCCCTCCCACCCCTCCTTCCCTAATCCTCCCACCCCTCCCCAAAGGATGTCAACTCCTACTCCCCCCCACATATTATAAAATCAGAGCAAAAACATATATGTTTTACGTGGTTGATGACATTGGATAGGACCCCTGAGTACCCACCCCAAGTTTCCCTAAGCTTCCAGTTAGTAACGCTTTAGAATACCACTCAGTATACCTGAAAGATGCCATCAGCTCCCCGATATCTCTCCGTGGGATATGTTTTTCAATAAAGGTTTGCCATTTGCGTAAAAATCCCTGTGCTTTTTTCTCTTTCTGGTGCTCTGTGTCAAGTTTGTTTATGTACATAAACTGAGACATCTGGGAGACTAGTTCGCCAATTTGAGGGGTATCTGGTTTCAGCCAATTATTCAGAAGGCCATGGAGAGATATCAACAGGGCCACATCCACTATTAACCTTGGCTTGGAGGTATCATCAAATACATGAAAAAGTAACACCTTAGGGCTATGAGCTAGAGATTCTCCCCACGTGCCTTTAACCCAGCTTGATACTGTTCTCCAGAAGTTCTGGACAGACGCACATTCCCACACACAGTGCAGCAAATCCGCCATATCGGTGCCACACTTCGAGCAAGCTGTCAGGTAGTCCTTTCTAGGTAACCGTCTTGAGACATTGAATGCATAAATCGCTGAGTGCATGAGGCGGAAATGTGATTCCCTCCATTTCTCACAGGGCACTGCTTTACAGACCCTCACCCACCTCGACAAAACCTCCTCCACTGGCAATGACACCTGTAGCTTCTTCCCCCATTTTTTTTAAAAGACCGGCTTCTACTTTTTTATCAACTGACTCTCTCATTATGTGGTATATTTGTGAAATAGAGTATCTAGTATCCCTGTGCACTAAAGAGAATGCCAAAGATTGATTTATGCATTCACTGGATACATCTAGCAGTCTTCGCCTGCAAAAATGAATGACTTGCTGGTAAGCCAAAAACTGGGTATTCTCAAGGCCAAATCTATCACATAACTCTGGGAACGTCAGATATCTCTTATCAGAAACATGGAGCATGTCCAGAAATGTGTTTATACCTCTGGTCCTCCAGATCTTAAACATCTGATTTTGGGCACCCAGGGGAAATTCTGGGTGTTTCCAGAGTTCCATGTTCCTGGAAGCCAGGAATGGCCTCTTGGCCAATTTACGTACCTCTTTCCATGCAACTATGGTGTCTCTCAATATCAGTGAGTGTTTTAGATGGGGTGGGAGTGCCTGCCTCCTAGTGTGGAGTAAATTAACCAACGGCCACCTGACTGCCAACTGTTGCTCCAAAATAGGGTCTGAGCAATAGTGAGTCTTGTGTATCCAATCCAGGCAATGTCTGAATAGAGAAGCTAGATTATATAGACGTATGTTTGGGATGTTCAAACCTCCTCGGTACTTGGGCAACATTAGTTTGGTTAGTGCCACTCTAGGTTTTTTCCCTGCCCAAAGAAATGATGTGAACAGTGACTGGATATCTTTGGTGTCCGAATGTTTCAAGAGTAATGGCAAAGTTTGCATGGGGTATAAGAGCTTCGGGAAACAGATCATCTTAATAAGATGACTTCTACCCGTTAGGGATAGCGGCAAATTTTTCCATCTCTCTAGATCTTTTTTGATTGCTTTAAATAAAGGGATGTAATTCAGGGCGTAGAGTGACTCAGGGGTCCTCCCTATTTTAATACCTAAATACTTGATATACTTATCAGCTATTATGATCTGGCTACATGACTCCGGCAGTTTAATCTTCGGCTGGGAAGCTCCTAACGTGAGCAGCATACATTTATCCAGGTTTATTTTAAAGCCTGAGACTGGGCCGAATGAGGCTAGGAGTTGTAACACTTTCTCGAGGTCTGCCAATGGGTCTGCCAGGAATATAAGCAGATCATCTGCAAAAAGCGACGTCCTCACCTCCTGGTTCCCTACTTTTATACCTTGAAAAATATCTCCCTCCTCTAGTAATCTAATCAGAGGCTCCAGGGCTAAATTAAATAATAGCGGTGAAAGGGGACATCCCTGTCGCGTTCCCTTGGCCAAGTTGAAGGGTGCTGATAGAAAACCGGGCGTCGAGATTCTAGCCTTGGGATCATTGTATAGTGCGGAAATGAAAACTCTAAAAGGACCAAGGATCTGCATCCCATCCAGTACCCTATCCAACCAATCCCATCTCACGTTATCAAATGCCTTCTCCGCATCAAATGCAACCAAAGAAGGTGTTATAGATCTGTCCGATTTCCAGCATACTGCATCTAGTACTGTGAGGACTTTGCGTATGTTGGTAACTGCGGCTCTGTTTTTAATGAACCCTGACTGAGATGGAGACACCAGATCGGGCATTACAAATGAAAGCCTATCTGCCATGATTTTTGCTGCCAGTTTCAAGTCGACATTGATAAGTGAGATGGGACGGTATGAAGAAGGAAGCATGGTATCCCTTCCGGGCTTGGGAATTAATTTATCATATGCTATATTATCCGACGATGATAAGGGAGAGCCCGTAAGTATTCCATTGAAAACCTTCGTAAGAGGTTCCACTATTTCCCCACCCAGCAGCTTATAGAACTCTATTGAGTACCCATCCAGGCCTGGATCAACGACCCCTCTCTAGTAGCTATAGCCTGTAATATTATTACTCTCCAGAGATACATCCAGGCCCCTCTTGAACTCCTTTATTGTACTCACCATCACCACCTCCTCAGGCAGAGAGTTCCATAGTCTCACTGCTCTTACCGTAAAGAATCCTCTTCTATGTTTGTGTACAAACCTTCTTTCCTCCAGACGCAGAGGATGTCCCCTTGTCACAGTCACAGTCCTGGGGAAAAATAGATGATTGGATAGATTTCTGTACTGACCCCTGATATAATTATACTTACTACGCATAAACATGAAAATATATACAAAAAACATCCATTCCCAAATAAATCATTCCACTCCTCCTTTTGATTGCACTTATTTCAAAAACACAATACTACTATTTCATATTTAAATACTTAAAAAAAAAACACATGCCAAATTTGCCCAATACGAGCTAGAATTCCCTTTCTAGTTTTTACATCACTTCAAATCCACCAAATTTGTGAAAAAAGCCTCCTCCTACGTCACTAGGATTTCCCTCTATTCAAGCGAAAAATCTAAATGAATATTAAGACCATGCAGTTGGAGGGTGTACAGACAGTAAATCCATTTTACTTCTTTTTAATTTATCTGTCCAAATTAATCACCCCATTCTTTTTAACCAGCTCAATACGAGCAAACTTAAGTCCCTTAGTGTTCCCTCTGTGACTGTAACGGTCGCGTACACACACACACAGGGGGGAGGAAAGTAACCACTGCGCTCCACCCTCACCCCTGGCCCTGCCTACTTGCTTCGCAAGTCCTGATGACAGGGGACAACTGGACAGCAAACCCTAGCTTGGAATAAGTGCTGGGAGGACAGACCAGACAAACAACGGAACGTGAACGGACCGAGTCAATACCAGGAGAGCAACGCAGTACAATTGGAGCAAGCAGAGAATCGTCAGGAGAAGCCGGGGGTCATAAATACCAGGAGAGTCGAGAAGTACCAAAGGAGTCAGCAGAAGATCGTCAGGAGGAAGCCGGGGTCAGAATACCAGGAGAGAAGCAAGTGCACAAAGAGCAGGCAGAGGACCGTCAGGAAATAGCAGAAGGTAAGTACTCCAGGTAATGCAAATTCACAGCAGGAGCCTAAATAACAGGCAACATGTGGCCAGCAGGCTGCCAATTTACATACTGAGTAACAGGGGTCATGTGACGTGGCCAGCTCGGTGCTCAGGCTTCATCTGGTTGCTGCGGGGACAGAGGACGCCGGCCGCGCTGAGGAGACGTACGCGGCCGGGTCCGTCCTGCCCCCCATCACCTAGGAGACGATGCTGCTGCGAGCGTCCTCGCTCCTGTACAGAGGTGGGGTGCCGTCTGCGCTGCGGAGCGCATCGTCGGCGCCCCATGACAGTGACATTCCTTAGAATGGGGAATGGGGAAGATTTATCAATTTTGTCTCAATTTGCTCCATAAATATCTTTTAGAGCTGGAGATGAAAGTGGTGAAAGTTGAGACCAAAAATGGTACAGAGCACTATAAATCAGCCGTAGCGCAGCGTTGAAACACATTCCGATGGAATTTGCAACAAGGTGACATTTTTATGCCAGTTTGCGAAAGAAGAGAAGGAACTACTGAATATAGCCAGCTCTGCATGAGGCTGGGACTTTATGACAAAAAGCCGCAATTTATCTGGGGTAAGCTTACAACTAGAGATTAGCGAATGTTTCAAAAATCCAATTCTCTGGTTCGCCTAATTTTTGGTGTGTAGTGTGCACTACAGTGTGTCATTATGTGTGACACTTGGTCTGTGCTGCGCAGGCAGCCGGCAGGGCCCTGAGGGCCGGACTATCCTACCGGACATCACATCTGCTTCTCCCCACCGCATCCCCAGGACCTGACCAGTCAGACTCAGTCAGTGGCAGTGCTGTGCGCTGACCGCTCACGCTGCTGTGCATAAATCAGCGCGCCGCTAGTCGAGACTAGCTAACATTCAACTACTGGCAGTGCGGGCGGCGCTCCTGCTCCTCCTCCTAGGCGGCGCAGCCTGGGCCAGACGCGTGACGTTACCATGAGCGCTCAGCGCAGCCCGCCCACTGCCTGTAGTTGAAGTAGTTGTCTAAGCCAGCCAGACCCAGCCAAGAGACTAGAGAGACAGACAGCGTGGCCCTACCCTACCGTCCGAGTACCGACACTGAAGCTAAGCAGAAGCACTGCAGTAGCTGCTGAAGCTGAGAGTCCGCCTGATTGGTCTGAGACTGTGCCTGACCTAGTGGTGTAGCAGGTTAATAACTTAATAATAAGGTACAAGTAGTGACTGTCTGACTAAGTCTTTTTATAACTAGAGACATGAGATCTGACTCTGAGAGGAGAGCTGGCTCCCCCTGAATCTTCCTGATTTAAAAGTTAAAGGGGTTCTGCACTTTCATTTAACTGATGATCTATACTCTGGATCTATACGCGCCCAGGCTAGTTGATACTAGTCGTGACGTCAGTGGGCCGGCGGTAAACAGTGAGAAGGCCGCGGCGCTGCTGGAGCGCCGCTGCCTTCTCAAACAGCTGATCGGCGGGGGTGCCTGGTGTCTGACCCCCACCGATCAGAAGCTGATGATCTATTCAGAGTTTAGATCATCAGTTAAATGAAAGTGCAGAACCCCTTTAAAGTTACTGTCAGTGCAGCCTGGATGATTACAGTGTTTACTTTACCGTTTAGAGAAATCATGTTCAAATGTGAGCGGTGGGGAGGGTGATCTGTGGTCTGTGGATGTCATGAGTCATTGCACTGTTATAGGGGGGAGGGATCTGTGGATGACACTGTTATAGTGTTATAGGGAGGGGGATCGGGGGTCTGTGGATGTCATGACACTGTTACACGGGGGGGAATCTGTAGATGACACTGTTATAGGGATGGGGGTCTGTCGGTATTGGGTAAAGTGTCGCAGCATTTCTAAGCATACTTGTGTAAATGTATCGTTGTTATAGCTCCCCCCCCTACTTTTATCCTGGCCCCCAGTGTGCCTCCCCAAAATTTGAAAGCTAGAGATGCCACTGCGTGGCAGCATCAGGAGGCCACAGAAAGGCACAATGACAGAGCGTGGAGGTGGCGGCAGCATCAGGAAGCCACAGAGTGGTAAGGTGACACAGTGTGGAGGTGACAGCCACATGAGGAGACCACAGAGAAGCAAGGTGGCATAGTAGTGAGGTAGAAGCAGCATTAGGAGACCACAGAGTGGTCCAATCACAGAGTCTGTAGGTGGCGGCAGCATCAGGAGGCCACAGAGTGGCACAATGACCTAGTGTGGAGGTGGCAGCAGGATCAGGAGGCCACACAGTGGCAAGTTCACATAGAGTGGAGGTGGCAGCCGCATGAGGAGACCACAGAGTGGCAAGGTGACATAGTGGTGAGGTGCAAGCAGCCTGAGGAGACCATAGTGTGGCCCAATCACAGAGTCTGTAGATGGTGAAAGCATCAGGAGGCCACAGAGTGGCAAGGTGACATTGTGTGGAGGTGGCGGCAGCATCAGGAGGCCACAGAGTGCAAGATGACATAGAGTGGAGGTAGGAGCAGCATCAGGAGACCACAGAGTGGCAATGTGACAGTGTGGAGGTGGGTGGCAATACCAGTACCCACTGAAGATGGTGGGTGAAACAAGGAGCACTTGGCATCAGATGTGTGGCATCAGGCGGGTGGCAGCATTAGAATAGTGGCTGAGGCAGGTAGCCAGAAGAATCCAGTCACTTTTGTCAATGTGTTGGTGTGGCACCATGGATGATCTAGTCTGATGCATCAGGAATTGGTGGGGGGAATTCGTAGCTGATGCACGCCTGATTCATCTTGTCAAAGGTAAGCCTTTCCACATTCTTCTTGGGGTGACTATGGCCCCCACCGCACTAAACACCCCCTCTGATGCCACACTACTGTCCGGGCAAAACAGATTTTCCAGGGCCTTTTGCGGCCACAAATCCAGTTTGGCTGCCCAGTAGTCCAGCGGATCTTTAAGGTCGGCTGGCAGGGTACACTCCAAGTATGCCACCACCTGCTGGTTCAGGCTCTGCTCTACGTCTAGCTGCTGGTGAGTAGTTTCTTCACTAGGCTCATCAGCAAGTGACTCGGAGGGAATCCCTGCCTCCATCCCCACTGCATACTGCCACTGTGTGTCTGGTTCCTCTGCCTTATCTTCCTCATCACCCTGTAGCTCCTCTGGCTGCTCCTGCTCCTCCTCTGTCATCTGTGCAGCAAAACTACCCAATTCGCTAGACATTACTTGTGCTCCAATATTTTCCTCCCCCTCCAGTTCAGCCCCCACAGGCCTGATGTGGCTGTAAGATGTAAGCACCACGTCTCCAATCCCCTAACCAGATTTACCAGCATCTGTTCCAGGACATGAAGCAGTGGAATTACATTGTTCATCCTGTAGTCCTGGAGACTGAGAAATAACGTGGCCTCCTCAAAGGGCCTGAGCAAACGGCAGGTATCATGCATGAGCTGCCACTGGCTGACCGAAGTAACACAGGAGAGTACTCCTGTCTACTTGGATCATCAGGAAATCATTGATGGCCTTTCTCTGTTCATAGAGTCGGTCCAACATATGGAGGGTGGAATTCCAACGGGTGGAAACGTCACATATCAGCCTATGTTGGGGATTGCCGTTCTTCCGCTGCAGCTCAAGGAGGGTGTACGAGTGGCTGAAGTGCATGAAAAGTTTCCTGGCCATTTTTAGAATGTCTTTCAGATGGGTGAAAGACTTCAGAAACAGCTTGACAACCAGATTGAACACGTGTGCCAGGCAGGGCGCATGGCTCCGCCCTCCTTGAAACAGCGCCGACACAATGTTCTTACCGTTATCGGTCACCATGGTTCCGATTTTCAGTTGTAGCAGAGAAAGCCAGGATTTGATTTCTTGATGAAGGACATGAAGCAGTTTCTCCCCTGTGTGACTCCGTTCGCCCAGGCAAACTAGGTGCAGAACAGCGTGACACCGCCGTGCCTTGCACATGTGGTATCCTGGAGGGGCACTGTGCATTGTCCCTGCAGTGGAGGCTGAGGAGGCAGAGGCGGACATTGTCGCTGGACCAACGGCATGGCAACGTGGAGGCGGAAGCGGCTTCACCTGGCCAAGTTGCTGGTGTGGCTGTGCGAGAACCACATTCATCCAGTGGGCCGTAAAGGACATGTATTGTCCCTGACCGTAGTTACAGCTCCACAATTCGGCGCTGCCGTGCACTTTGGCAGACACCGACAGGCTCAAGGACTGGCCCACCTCCTGTTCTTCATGTGTGTGCAGCAGGGCTGGTACTGCATTTTTGGCAAATAAATGATGGTGGGACTTGGAAAGGGAGGGACTGCAGCACCAGCAACTTGGCCAGGAGCACATTCAGCTTCTGCGCCGTTGGATGAGTGCATGCATACTGTTGTCTCTTCGCAATCATTTCAGTGATCGATTGCTGATGGAACGCGTGACGAGGCGTAGGAGGAGCAGCAGCATCAGGACCGGTGCGTGCCAGTGGGTGATGCAGCAGTTGCTGCAGCAGGCTGGACCACCACATCGGAGCCACGGTTCTCCCAGGCCACTTAATGGCGATGCTGCATTTGTTCACGCAGGGCCATAGTGCTAACATTGGCACCGAGGCCACGCTTCACCCACTACCCCCAACACTACGCACTGACTGACTGCTATCGCCGCTGCCTCCTTGAGCCCTTGCAGCGCTACTTCCTGGGCAGGTAGGCTCCAGTGAAGCGGGTGGTCTACCCTGGGTGCGTTTTTGACTCCCACTGCTGACACAACTGCTGACTCCCGGCCACGCTAGTGACTTGCTGGCGCTAGGGCAAACTGGCCCCCTCTTCTCCCGATGATGATGAAGCCCTTTCATCACCCGGCTCCCAAGTGCGATCATCGTCATTGAGTAGTGTCTGCACATCACTGATGTTCTCCTCAACCGTCTATGGGTAAAAACACTCTCAGCACCAGCTTCCACGCCACACTCCTCATCACGACTTGCCCGCCTAGCGGCGGATGTCTCTTCCTCATCGTGGCTGGGCAGTAGCTGCTGACTGTCTAGTAGCTGTTCCTCGTTGAAAAGTGGAGCAGAGCCCACAGCATATAATACTTCACACGGTGAGGGAACAGAAAAGGACAGAGGCAGGTTGAGGACAGATGAGGGCACAGGGCCTGCTTCCGGGCCATGCCAACTAAGGGTTGTGTCTGACACACCCACTGACTCTTGGCTGGGGGTGTCTGATATCACTTGTGATGAAGTCTAAGATCGAGTCAACCATTCAAGAACCGCTGAGTTGCTGGTCACGACATGACCGCTAGCTGACACTGGGAGTTCAAGGCCTCTCCAAGTGACCCCTGCTGCCACGGCCCCTTACTCTGCTGCGACCTCTGCCTGCGCCAGAAACATTTAGGCCTCTGCCACTCCCCTGTGCAGGGCCTGGCACTTCTCTGTCTGACATACTGTTAAATCAAATAACCAAATGTTAAATCAAATATTTTTTATTTCGACACTAATACACAGCAAACAGGGCTTTAGAATATGTCACTGCACCGCTAAACGGCAACGCTGAATGGGCAAATATATATATATTTTTTGCCAGTAATACACGGCAAACTGGGCTTTAGAGTGCACCACTGCACCGCACAAGGGCAATCAGGCCCTAGTTTTTTTTACACTTTTACAGAACACAACAGGCTTTTCAACACATAAGTGCAACGCAGGACGGCAAATATATTTTTATTTTGCCAGTAATACATGGCAAACTGGGCTTTAGAATATATCACTGCACTGCAGAACGGCAATTAGGCCCTCATTTTTTTCTGGTTTTACACAAAAGGCTTTTCAACAGATAAGTGCATCGCAGGACAACGACTATATTTTTATTTCGCCAGTAATATACGGCAAACTGGGCTGTAAAATATCTCACTGCACTGCTGAACGGCAATTACGCCCTCATTTGTTTCTAATTTTGCACAAAAGGCCTTTCAACAGATAAGTGCACCGCTGAACGGCGAATATATCTTTATGTCACTAGTAATACACACAAACTGAGCTGTAAAATATCTCACTGCACCACTGAACGGCAATTAGGCCCTAATTATTTTCTATTTTTACACTACACAAAATGCTTTTCAACAGATAAGTGCAACGCTGGATGGCGAATATATTTTTATTTCGCCATTAATACAAGGCAAACTGGGCTTTAGAGTATAGCACTGCACCACACAAGGGCATTTAGGCCCTATTTTTTTTTTACACTTTTACAGAACACAAAAGGCTTTTCAACAGATAAGTGCAAAGCAGGACGGCAAATATATTTTTATTTTGCCAGTAATACACGGCAAACTGGGCTTTAGAATATATCACTGCACCGCTGAGTGGCAAAGATATTTTTCCTTTTTCCACTAATACACGCGCAAAAGGGCTTTAAAACAGATAACTGCACCGCTGAGAGGCAAATATATTTTACTTTTGCCATTAATACATGACAAAAAGGGCTGTAATTTTCGCACTTCACCACTAATACAAGCCAAAAAATGCTTAGAACATATAACTACACCGCACTAGGGCAAAAAAAACATAGAAATATTTCATTGTAATAACCCCTGTTAATGCATGTATCAAACATCACTTGCACCCTAATAAAAACAGTTTGATGGCATTACAGAGCTGTATAATGGCAATTTGGATCCCCAGTCAGTGCTGAAAGCTGTAATAGGAATGTTCCTATTAGGGCTCGTTCACACAAACGTTTTGTGCATTCCGTATACGGGCCTTTTTTTGCGTTCTGTATACGCTCCGTGAGCATTCAGTTTCTGTATTTCAGTTTTTCCGTTCCGTTGAAAGATAGAACATGTCTTAAAAAAGCTCCGAATGTACTCTGTTTGTCTTCCATATCCGTTCCTTTTTTGTGGAACCATCTATTGAAAATGTTATGCCCAGCCCTATGTAATTACTGTATATGCCATATGGAAAAACGGAACGGAACCGGAAACACTACTGAAATAAAAAATGGAAAAACAGATCTGTTACAAACAGCCCGCAAAACACTGAAAAAGCCATACGATCGTGTGAACAAGCCCTTACCCAGGCTGTCACCTTTCCGAATGAACCCTGTTCAACAGAAATGCTGTGGATTGATTCCTCCCTATCCTTCCCCTACACCTTGAATAATCTTTCCCTGCACTTTTTTTTTTAGCACAATGAAGTTTTTCCTGTCACTGTCCCTAGCGCCTGCAGATGTCTCTTCCTGCACTAAGTACACTGGTAAATGGCAGAATATAAGATGGCTGCCTCTATTTATAGGGCTGTGACATCACAGGGCTGTCTGGCTGCTGATTGGCTGCATGCATTGCATTGTAGGTGATCCTGCCTTCCCAGAGTTCCTTGCCCCATGTCCTCACACGTGCAGCAGCCATTTTAGGAAAAAATGCAATTCATTACCACAAAGAGCGAGGACATTTTTCCTGAAATTCCGAATGAATTCCACTTCGTCAGCTTTGATTCGCTCATCTCTACTTACGACATTGCCTATATTTGCGCCTTTTCTTTGATAACACATTCATTAATGTGATGGCCCTAACACCACTTTATTAACCCCGTCCCCCCACTTTTATCAGCAGGTTGCTATTTTGGGGTGAATTCATCTAAACCTCTGCTTATTTGGGGTTTAGCAGTCCAGTGTGTGGCCTTGATGAATGACAGCTATGTGTGCACGCTCCCATAGGGCATGCTACCAGTCACTGATAAAACCGCCCATAGGACTCCTAAAGATTTTAATAAATTAAAGGGGTTATCCCATGACTAATGTAAAAAATGTTTTAAATCAGACATTATACAGCACATGACAACCTCTTTCTAACAGAGCTAGAACCAGCCCTGCACCTCACATGGATCCAGAGATCTCCCCATTCATAGCTCTGCTAGATTTATATCAAGCTGACAGCTCAGGGGGAGTGTCTTTTCTGCTGCAGCTCAGGAGGCGTGTCCATGCTCTCCCTATCACATCTCAGGAGGCGTGTCCATGCTCTCCCTATTACAGCTCAGGGGGCAGCTGAAGGATGAGCAGTTAAAAAAAAAATAAGAAAAACAAACAAACAGCAGATGGCGCTATACAAATACATTTTATTGAATAGCTCAGTGACTATGCTAAATTTTTAATTACATGCAATTACAGAAGTGTTCAGATCCAGGTGCTGGTTTGAAAACGGCAGATCACTGGGAAAATCACTGGTTCTGCCAATTTTTTTTATCCAACACTATATAGCAATTTGCTCAGCTCCTCCTGCTCTATAAGGCCCCTTTCAGACGAGTGAGCCCCACGCATTGGACTGTCAGGGAGTCCTCATTTCCCAGCACTGACTGGGTCACACAGCATTATATTGATTTATGATGCTATGTAACCCTTCCAGTTCTGGAATGTATTGGCCAACACTGACATAATGCTGCAGTGCTATCCAATACATTCCAGAGCTCTAAGGTTTCCATAGCATCATAAATTAATATAATGCTGTTCGACCATATCAGTGCTGGAAGGTTAGGGCGGGTGCTCTCCCTGACACACACTGCGAGTCTGATGCTGATGCGTGGCCTAACATGTTGCTGGTAGATTGGACTGCATTTTCGATGGGTTCCCTTTAAGTTGTATTGGACAGAACAAATCGTGTTAAGTATACTGTTGCTAATCTCCATGCATTTTTATATAATAAAAGTACAGCGAAAATTTCAGAATCGAAAATGGCTTGTACATTCTGTGTCCTCATAAACCCAGTGCTTTCAGCAAGAGGCAAAGGCAAGCTTCCATGGTGGTATCCACCTTGGGCACACAATAATAGGTGCAAATGTCATGTTTGGTAACATTGTTCTATAATGTTGATAAATCCATGTATACAGCTCCATCTCCGACCTCGGCACTTTCACTGCTGCTGCAGGCTCAGCTGTACAGAGCTGAGTTTCATCTTGCATTCACGATGCAATTGCTTTGATAAAGAGAATTTCCACATTTCCCGCACAATCAAATCAAAAGCATTGACTTGGAGAGGCTTCTATTTGTGCCGCTAAATAGATTTCTCTCCTGAGCAGGTAAAGTGTTTTAATTAATATTGGAGCTTCTCAAAACAGCAATATTTATGAAGATCGCTCCGGTAAGCTTCCATTCTGTCGAAGGACTTAATAGAGATTTAATGGGTTGACCTGTCATTCGATTTCATGTCTTGCATTCATAGAGCAGTGACTGCAGAAGGGGAGAAAGGGCTTTTTATAAGCCAGCATATTCCCTTAACCATTTCCAAGTTATCAACAGCTTCTGCTAAACAAAAGCGGTTCTGAATGAGGAGAACACTTGAGGGCATAGAAATAATCCGAGGCACGTCTGTATGTGTGATGGGTTCCATTGTGACACGACCAACTGCTTGCTGCCTCCGTATGAAGTGAGTCAACGTTATTTAGCCAACATTCTTTGTGGCTTGGCAGAATGAAAAGATTATTCGGATATTCAATTAAACGCTGAATAGGGGCTCTCTGAGAATCAGGTGAGTTAGACAACGACATTGACATTCATCAATGCGATGTCTTTATGGTTTTTATGAAATAACCTCAGGAACATGGAGATGTGTGGCTTTTATTTAGCGAAATCTTTCAGTGTAGCAGAGGGAAAAAAATTCTTGAGTGCGATACGAGTTATATTTTGAAAAAAACACATCCTAGCTTCAGATTTGGCTCGGGAAGTATAGTAAAGGTGGTGGATAAGTATAATTTTTAACCCATTAGGTTCATGACAAGCAACCCTTGACATTGTCTACTGGTTATTGTTAGGAAGAAAGCCCATGAAGACCACTGTCCTTTGAGAGGTACCATCACCAGCTTTGGGATTTTTCGGGATTTGCATTTTTCAATGAAATACCATAAAAATTACAACTGAGAAAATTTTAGATCCGTTTAGGGACAGATTCTAACCAATTGGTCAAAAAAAATTATTTGGGTCAGATTGGTTTTTACCCGAATCAGAAGTGCTCTAATTACCCTGAAACCTGTATATGACTCTATGAGGTCTCCTAGAACTGATATTTTTTTCTTGTCTCTCTTTTTTCATTTTTTTTTCTCTCTCCTCTTCCCCTTTAGGCTCTTTAACTCAATGACAGCATTAGTAAATAATGTCACACTCCCCTATTGGATTTGCTTTTTAAAATTAAAAATTTCTTATTGGGAAAAGATGCCTGTTTATGTCTATACATACACATGGTAGTATCTAAAGAAGCAGTGGCTTGTTATGAACAAGCGGTCCAAAAATTATGCTTTAAAGTGGTTATCCGAGATCTAAAAAAAAATGAAAGCACTGTAAATCTAATGGTAAGCAATATATATATGAGCTAAGAAAGTTTAAAGGTGTTGTACACTTTTTACTATTGATGACCTATCTTCAGGATAGGTCATCATCAGATTGGCAGGGGTCCGACTCCCGACACCCCTTTTGTAAGAAGCAGTAGCTTATTCTGAACAAGCCTCCAAAAATTCTTCCTTTTGTTGCAGCATTAAAGTGTAAATGTGGACCTCATGGAAAAAGGAGATGTGTAGCTGTGTAGGGGTAACAGTAGCAGCGGTAGTAGCTGTAGCAGTAGAGCATAGAACCAACTAGACAAGGGAGTAGATGTGTGGCTGTGTAGAGGTAATTGTAGTGGCAGTAGGGGGAGTAGCAGCCATATAGTACAGAATATGATGGCAGGCAGGCAGCATCAGTGGCAGATCTTTTCATTGGCCTCAGCTGGAGGTGTGTAAAAATCCTCACAGATCCATGTGACAAATGTGATGCTTTGTATACTTGCGAATGACAAGTTTGCCCATTTGGGTGTAAGGACTCCACCTTCCGCTCTGAAAAACTTTTTGGGAGATGACACTGGATTCTGGCCAATTCTGGCCAAGATAATACAGTGAGACCAATTTCTGTTCCAATTTGCCCGCCCAGAAATCCATGGAAGCCGGAGAAGTGCCAGAGTCTAGGTAGAATAGAACATAGTTGTTCAGGTGATACATATCTATTTGCTAATTTGTATCAGTCTGGTTCGGCACATGAAGAAAACTGCTCCACCGTGTTCATGAGACAGAATTGGCTGCTGGTGGTGCTGCTGTAGTTTCTGCTACTTGTGGTCGCAGAGACCACAGGAGGTCAATGGCTCAGCAGAGGGAGAAAAGGGGCTTCATGGCCAGATATGCTGGTGGCAGGTGTTTGCTCACCGAAAGCTGCTGCAAGCTGTGTACACTGTGTAGCTCCAGCACCAGAAGTCGGCGCTGGAACTACGTAGCTTCACCCGTTGTGCACTGCAGTTATCAGGCCTGTCCAGTAAACAATATGTATAATATGCAGAGAATAACACATCTGAGGATAATTTCAAATAAATTGTGGACATGATTACAAAAAAACATGGCAAATTCTTACCCAAAACAGTGCCATGTGCAAATAGGTTGTGTGTGATGTTGCAGCACAGCTCTGTTCATTTCAATGGACCTCATTTGCAATGCCAGGTACATATCCAATAGGTAGGTGTGGCACAATATGTGGCAAATTTCGGCTCCTGGCATCTCTTCCAAGCACAACAGTGTACATAGTATAAGGGGGCTGAGCTGCAACTAGGCCATGTGACCGATGTACGGTGACGTCGTATGGCCTAGGAAGAGGCCACTGCACTCACAAAGCGCTGGCCTCTTCTAACAGCTGATTGGCTGGCATCCTGGGTGTCAGACCCCCACCAATCTGATATTGATGACCTATCCTGGGAATAGATCATCAATATATACAGTTGCAAGAAAAAGTATGTGAACCCTTTGGAATGATATGGATTTCTGCACAAATTGGTCATAAAATGTGATCTGATCTTCATCTAAGTCACACCAATAGACAATCACAGTCTGCTTAAACTAATAACACACAAATAATTAAATGTTACCATGTTTTTTTTGAACACACCATGTAAACATTCACAGTGCAGGTAGAAAAAGTATGTGAACCCCTAGACTAATGACTTCTCCAAGAGATAATTGGAGTGAGTTGTCAGCCAACTGGAGTCCAATCAATGAGATGAGATTGGAGGTGTTGGTTACAGCTGCCCTATAAAACACACACACCAGTTCTGGGTTTGCTTTTCACAAGAAGCATTGCCTGATGTGAATGATGCCATACTTTTTCTTGCAACTGTATTTCCAGATAACCTCTTTAAGTCTGTTCTTGGCATAATAGAAATCAGCTCTAAATGCACTGATTTCTTGGTGGGCTTTTGTTTATACACAGTAGCCAATCAGAGGAGGCAGAGCTGCACTAAAAAGCAGGCAAATAGTAAGATCTGTGAAAAATAAATAGTAGGTAATCATCACCTGTAGGTACTGACATATACTGTATCATTTTTTATGCTCCCGACTGGACAGTCACTTTTGTTCCCATTAAAGTACTGAATTTGGTTTTCACAGGTTCCATGATACAATGGACTGTTTTGATCTCATATGCAATGGATCTTAATGGATCCTGACAAAGTGGATACATGTTATTTCCGTTTTCTTTACCGGGCAGAGTTTTGACACCTGCAGATAAAATAGCACCAGTGGTACCAAGGATGTCATTACAGTACCAGAACTTAGTATTAAGGCTGGGCCAGACTAGAATTAAAAAGCATACCTAGTACACAAACTTCATCAGTCTGTCGGTAACTTTGAACTCTCAAAACTGCTGACAGCTCCCTATAGGTGATGGGAGAGTGTGAGCTAGACATGAAGGTTGTATTACTGAGATACTGATGTTTTCATACCCCCGAAGCTGCAATGGGAAGTCTGTATGAGGCAGATCCTCCATGTTCCCTGCCTCAGCCTCCCTGGACTATATGCATCTCAGCCCCTCCCCTCTGCTCTGAGCGACAGTTCTATCACCCAATCAGGAGATCAATGAGGTTCAGTGCTTCATTGGTCTTGTGCTCTGCAGTACAAACAGTAGCCAAGGCAATGCACAAAATTAAAAGCCTACAGCTCTTGCCTGAATACTTCAGTCCCTTCAAGCATCTAGGACAAGAGATGGACCCCCACCAATCTTATTTCTGGCCTATCCTAAATATAGTCTATTCATTTAAATGGCTGGATAACCCCTTTTAATAATATTTTCCCTTTGAAAAAGGCTTGCGATCTGCAAAAAGTTGGGGACCTTTGCTGTATCCAGTAGAAAAGGCACTTTATTACCACCTTGATAAAATTACAGCTTCAGTTGAGCAATTATTGACTTGTTGGAGATAAAGGAGGACATCTCCTCCTTCCCTGATCCAGTTACTTGTGAAGAAAGAGTTTCACAGTAGTGTGTTTGAAGACATAGGCAGAGAATAACAATAAAATACTGTGCTGTCTGTGGATCAGCAATAGCAGGGCTCTTTTATTATACTCCGACGACAACAAAAAAGCCTTGTTCTATAAAAGTGTTTTTTTTCACTAAAAAGACCTGTGTTACTCCTCAATGCCAGGAATGTTTATTATTACATTATGACTGCCACTATAGTGATCAGTTTGGATTATGATTACGTGTACCTTTCAGCATTTTGCACATGAGCGACCTTTTAATATCAGGTCAGGATTAAGCATCACTTTGGCCTCACAAGGGCCCACTCTGGCCGCAGGTTATTTTAAAGTGAGTATGATGCTCCTCTTTCCCCACCCCACAATTGCCATGGGTCTCTTATAGATTACACTGGTGCATCATCCCAGTCAGAAAACTTTGTTATCAACCCCCTTCCTACCCTAGACCACCTAGGATGTTACCATAAAATTGTTCCCTGCCCTGGATAACAATGGATAGTTACCATTAATGGGGTTGTGAAAAGGTTAAAATGTATTCCCTATCCGTAGCTGATTGGCTTGGATATGACTGCTGGGACCCCTACAATCCTGAGAATAGTGGTCCCATTCCCTTGTCTAAATGGAGTGGCATGCTGCCATACGATTCCTTTGTGGGACTACCCGAGATTGTGGATCAAATCTACGACCAAGAATTAAATATTCCCTAGCAATATTCTGAACTTGTTTTAATTTCTAATCAAGAGAGGTTCCAATGTGCTTCAGTTTTGACTGATGACAAGTGGCCATTGGGCATTAAAATGTGCCCAGAATACTGGTGCTGAGTTACAGATGAGTAAATCGATTTGTACATTCTGAGTTCTTCACCTGCAATAGGCTGTCCCTGTTTCTGGTGAAACTCCCCCCTGCAGATTGATTGACAGGGCTGGACATCTCACCCGTTCCTGACAATCGCATGCCTAGGTCATTGCTCTGAGTAGCTTGGTAAGTGCTCAGACTCTGCTTCTGGAGCAGTGACTGTTCATGTGTCATTGCCTACTTGGAGCAGTGGTGCAGGAGTGAGATGTCCAGCCCTGTCAATCAAGCACCATGGGGTAGCTTCACCAGCAGCGGGGACAGCCCTTTGAAAATGAAGAACTTATTATGATGCACGAATCGCTTCGCTCATCATCATTGCTAAAAAGTCTATGGAAGAATAAATTTTCGGATAGATTTGATCAGAACACTAAGAAACATAGGGCTAATGATAAGAAAAATACAGACAATATGCCCACTTTAATATAACAGCAAAGCTCCTAATTTTCAGACATTAAACGGATTTACCGCTCTCATGGAGGATGATAAAGTGCATAACCTATTGGCATATGGATGTCAGATAGGTGTGCATCCGTTTTCTCAAACAATTTATTACCTGGTATTATGGATGAGCAAACATGTGGAAGCTCCCGTTTGCCGGGTTTCAGCCAAACTTTGGGTCAAAGTTTGGTTTTGGGACCCGAACTTGAACCCAAACCCTATTTAAGTCAATGGGGACCCAAACTTCACTTTATTATTTTCCGTTGTAACATGGTTATATCTGAAAATAATAGCATTCTTAAGACGGAAGGCAAGACAATATGGCCATTTAGGGGCTAAAAAAACCTCACCTCATGCACTGTTCAGTGAAGATAGCAGAAGCTGCTGCAGTGCGATCAAGTGCATGAGGTGAGTTTTTTTTAACCCCTAAATGGCCATATTGTTTTGCATTCTGTCTTAAGAATGCTATTATTTTCCGATATAACCATTTTATAACAGAAGATAATAAAATCACCCGAACACTGAACCCAAACCTGGACTTAAGTGAAAAACTTAGCAGTTTGGGTTTGCTCATCCCCATCTGGTGTGTATCCCTGGTTACATCACAAAGGTTTTTCTGGCTTCAGTTCCCACATCTTGCTGAACATTTTGTGATTCTGATTTCTTGAGGTCTTGTGGCATTAGCCTATATTATTAAACAGGGAAGCCTACTGGATCTTTTTTAAAGAGGCTTTCTAAGATTTTTTAACTGATGACCTATCCTTTGGGTAGGTCATCAGTATCTGATCGGTGGCCTTCTTTCCGCTTTCCCTAGGCCACGTGACATTACATTTATTGGTTACATGGCCTAGGTGCAGCTCGACCTCATTTAAGTGAATGGGGCTGAGCTGCGATACCAAGTGCAGCCAATATACAATGGACGGCAAGCTGAGTGAAGGCAGCTGTGCTACTGCGAGCGCTGGTGCCTTCTCAAAAAGCTGATCAGCATGGGTCCGAGGTGTTGGATCCCCACTGATCAAATACCGATGACCTATGCAGAGGATAGGCCATCAGTTAAAAAAATCTCGGAAAACCCCTTTAAAGAGCATCCGTTAGTAGGTTCAACCCTATTATACCAGGCATACTATCTGGTAGGGTTAATACTATTGAGTAAAAGCGTGCCTTTTTTTTTAACAGATCTGCTACGCTGTTACTCAGAAATTCATCTTTTAATGTTTATGCAAATGAGGCATTCTGTGCATTGAGGAGCAGACCCGAGACCCTCAGTGCATCTTAGCTGATCCGTTATGGCCACTACACCCCTTTGTTGATTGACAGCGCTAGGCATCATAAGTGTCTTCTCGACTGACCCTGTGATCCTGCTCTGTACATTACCATTATCAGCAAGCAGAAGCAGATGTACTGTACATGGACTGGTGGTGTAATGTACGGGCAGTAAATTAAAGTAATAATTTATGTAATTAACAATACATCTATATTTTCTGCTTATTATTCTTATTTTTATGATCAACAGATGAAAAGTTCCTGGAAAACCACAATTTAGCCAAGAGCGCTCAAGAGAAGGTCAACTCTGCCCTCCTGGAATACACAATGTGCCACTACCCCCACTGTACGGACAAGTATCGTCTACTTCTTCTGCGGTTAGCTGAAATTCGATCCATCAGCATGCAAGCAGAAGAGTATCTTTACCACAAGCACCTTAGTGGGGAAGTTCCCTGCAACAACTTACTAATTGAAATGCTCCATGCCAAGCGAGCTTGAGAAGCTCCATCCGGAAACGGCTCTATATTGAAGCCTTCAAGGGATTGTTCCACCTAAAGAAGCCAGGGACTCTGCAAAGAGTGAAACCATTTTTATCAATGCTGCCTGTCCAGAAAAAAAAAAAAAATCTTTGGTGATATATTTAACCTATAGTATTGGAAAGTTTCAGATTTATTTTAATATAATTGTGGCTCTTTACGGAGTGGTCTATTACGTGTATTGAATTTTTAATATGCCATTTGTGTTTTTGTTCATGATGATCTAAATGCTTCTTAACATTAATGTGAAGAGAAAAAAACAACCGCTACATGTGTGGGTGATCTATAGGTATGTTTATTTAAAACTTTCTTAAGATACCATTTTATTACTTTAACATATGTCCAAAGTTCAGCCATATTGGTGTGCTTGAATATGGCTTGGTCGCTGAATCCATTTTATTCAGATCCGTTGTGAATGTGTTTATAGTTCGGCACAATAAGTCTAAAGCACATATTTTAAAGGATCCAACAAATAAAAGACTATTGCATTATGTAAACTGGGTAGCTTCCTTCTTGAATACCCTCAGCAGTTTATATTGTGGTCTTATTTTGAGAAAAACATGAGTACCTCTCATACATTCTTTCGCACACATTGTTCTGGGAAGATGAACAACTATTAATGCAAAATAAGGTAAGATAGTATTTTGTTGTAATGGTGGTGGTGGTGAAGAAAGCTTTGCATTTAGCCCTGTGTCCATATCTCTATGAACATAACTGTTTGCATACAAAATACCTCCCCCTTGAGATGGTGACCCTCAAAAAGGCTTTCCAAGACTTAAATGTCAATGACCTATCCTCAGGATAGGTCATCAATATCTGATCATGGAGCTCCAACTCCCAGCCTCCCACCACTGTTCTGCAATGGGAAAGGGGTTGTAAGGGATACCACCCCTCGTGCCTGCTTGACGTCAACTACGTCGAGCTCACGAGACGTGGTATGGTCACTGGTTACCAAGACATGACATTACACCCTCCAAGAGGAGCATGTTAGGTCAGCTTGGTACAGTTTACACCGAATCCTCCTGTCCACACGGGCACAGAGAGGCAACAACTGAGGGAGCCTGGTCACTGACCCAGTGAAATAGCGCTTCCTCAGCCCGGGAAATCTGCCACCAGATTCTCGTTTGATATAAGCCCGGTACGCTAACGGGATTATATAGGGTGAGAAACCAACCAGCGGTAGCTTATAACTTGGCCGAAACACAGACTTGGGGATTCGTGATCGAGATACAAGACAGCACAAGATTAAATTATATATTTAATCACCTTAAGGGCACCCTAGATAACACACTATACACAAAGAATATATACAGTGGTCTCAGGTTACAAATACAGGTAATAGGGTACAAAAGGGATTACACAGAGTACAAGTCAGTTACCAGGTAGATGAATGTTCCTTTGGGTTATGATTAGTCCTTTGCTGTAGTCACATGGAGGGCAGTGATGTCAGCTGGTTGCAGGTCCCTCTAAACACATGGCACCATGTGACCCTCCTTCAGAGAAAGACACCGCCCACTGGCTTGCATGGGCTTTTGACCTGTAGCCGGTCCTTCCAGCCTCCCCGCCTCTGGGAAGGGTCCCCTCCTCCTCTTCTGGGCTGGCAGCCAAGGACCCACAAAACCCATTAGGGCCTATAGCTCCAAACCAGGGGGTCACGGGGAGATGGTTCTGGGACCAACAGACCCGTCTGGGTTCCGGCTACAATTAGAGTCCAAGCATGGTACCAGTATTGGGTTTCTGTGGGGAGATATGTATATCTCTCTTCCCTGGCCTCCCACCACCAAACTAAGACCACAGGCCTGTTCATCGTGGCCACAGGGACACAAATATGTATCCAGTTTGCGCCTGTGATGGCCGGGCGATTCATAATTCCTTATAAATCGCTGGTTCCATGCTGTCTGCTAGATTTGATTGAACTGGAGAATGGACTAGACCTCATGCTGAGAGATTTTTCCTATCACATCATCTTGGTTCCTCGCTGACTGGGTGAGGTGTGAATTTGTACGCATGTGGCCTCCTTGAAGCCAGAACCCCTGTGGAGTTCACTACCTCCGCTATCTGACAAGCAGAGGGTTGAAGTGAGAACTTAATTTGCATGTACACTGACAAAGGCGACTCAGATGAAAATCACGGCTGCCAGTAAATAATGATCCATGTTCCTCAGAGGGTTATATTTGGGAGTGGAAAATTAAAAAGAATTAGCTTTTTTTCCCCATAAACATTTTGTATTGGGACATAGCCTTGAAAGTGAGTGGACCTGTTGCTTTAAAATGCAGAAATGTGACTCATGCTCATTCTAGCAAACCCTCATTTTTTTCATTTTATGAGGTTGGTTGTCTGCTTTGTACAATTCCTACTTGTGAGTGTCACTTGACAGAGAGAGCACCTAACAAAGGAGCAATTTTCTGTTGGGGGATCAGTGACACCTTCACAGTGGCCAGTTTACAGAAAGGTGCTTTCTTGTCCAGATAATTGGCTCAATCCTTGGGCTGTGTAAAAGAGACCCAAGGCTCAACGATGAAAATATATTCTTTGTGATATAATTTTCCTTATTGTGTTCTGGAAATATCCATATATGTCCATAGTAAAAATCATAGTCATAGGTAAAAATGTGTATTTTTGCAATTCTCTGCCTAAAAACTTACCATTACAACCAACCTATAAGTTACTATAAGTAATTCTCAACACTGAAGAATCACCTTCTGGGAAAATATCTCGGGACTGCCACAAAGCAGAATATGGCAAAACATAATATAAAATTCTTGGAGGGATTGTCTCACTTCAGCAAGTGCCTTTTATCATGTAGAGAAAGTTAATACAAAGCACTTACTATTGTATTGTTTTACCCGTATTGCTCCATTTGCTGGCTTGATTCATTTTTCTATCACATTATACTCTGCTTGTTTCCATGGTTACGACCACCCTGCCATCCATCAGTGGTGGTCGTGCTTGCACACTATAGGAAAAAGTGCTGGCTTCTCTGGTTGCCGGGATCATGGGAGCGCTCATAGGCCAATGTTTTTTTCCTATAATGTGCAAGCACGGCCACTGCTACTGGATTACAGGGTGGTCGTAACCGTGTAAACAAGCAGTGTATAATGTGATGGAAGAATGAAAACAACCATCAAAGAAAGCAATATGGAGAGTCACCACAATACATTAGTAAGTGCCTTGTATTAACTTTTTCTACATAATAAATGCCATTTGCTGAAGTGAGACAACTCTTTTAAAGGATATCTGTCACATATAGACCCTAATTTCAATTTTCATATATGTAGTTACTAATAACATGATATTCCAGAATCAGTTACTATTAGACTCAACTAGTCCTTAGCAACCAGTCTGCATAAAACTGCATTTTCACTATTCAGTTAAGATGGCCGCCACTGCCCTCACTCTAAGTCTAATCCCGCCTGCCCTCACTACCCACAATGCATTGAGCTCCTCACATGCACTATCCAGTAACAATAGCCCCCCAAAAGTGTCAGTAACCAGAACCCTCCCCCCTAAAGGGTTAATCTCCTGCAGCACAAAGGGGTCCTCTTATGACATGTTGCTTTCATTTGTACACTGAGCAGATGGCAGATCTCCCTTCCCTGTTGTGCGCTGCTCCAACTCTGCATTCTCCAGCTCTGCTGAGTGAGGGAGCATCTGCCAAGCGCAGGGACAGGGAGAAGTGCACACAGCCCAGGCACTGTTATCAGCTGCTGGGGAGGACCTGTCTTTAATCATTTACTTACAGTCCCTGGCTGTCAGTAATCTGACCTTGCACGCAGCCTGCTTCTGCGTGCTCCATCTTTCAACACATAGACGGACCATGCCTAGCAACCCTATTTTAAGCACATGTAAAAATAGGCAGTACTGGGAACAAAAATGTGGAATTAAGGGGTAATTAAATACACAGTGAAAAGTTGAAACCATATATAGAAAGAGGATGTGGTGGCTCACTCCGCTTATAACTGTGGATGGGTGCTACCAAGCCTGATGACTCACCCAGTCAAAGGAAAATATATAAAATATATATACAGGGAGTGCAGAATTATTAGGCAAGTTGTATTTTTGAGGATTAATTTTAATATTGAACAACAACCATGTTCTCAATGAACCCCAAAAACTCATTAATATCAAAGCTGAATATTTTTGGAAGTAGGGGGATATCTGTGTGTGCAGGCGACTATTACTGTACATAATTATTAGGCAACTTAACAAAAAACAAATATATACCCATTTCAATTATTTATTTTTACCAGTGAAACCAATATAACATCTCAACATTCACAAATATACATTTCTGACATTCAAAAACAAAACAAAAACAAATCAGTGACCAATATAGCCACCTTTCTTTGCAAGGACACTCAAAAGCCTGCCATCCATGGATTCTGTCAGTGTTTTGATCTGTTCACCATCAACATTGCGTGCAGCAGCAACCACAGCCTCCCAGACACTGTTCAGAGAAGTGTACTGTTTTCCCTCCTTGTAAATCTCACATTTGATGATGGACCACAGGTTCTCAATGGGGTTCATATCAGGTGAACAAGGAGGCCATGTCATTAGATTTTCTTCTTTTATACCCTTTCTTGCCAGCCACGTTGTGGAGTACTTGGACGCATGTGATGGAGCATTGTCCTGCATGAAAATCATGGCCCCACAAGCTCATCTTTGATGATACCAGCCCAAACCAGTACTCCACCTCCACCTTGCTGCGTCTGAGTCGGACTGGAGCTCTCTGCCCTTTACCAATTCAGCCATCTGGCCCATCCAGACTCACTCTCATTTCATCAGTCCATAAAACCTTAGAGAAATCAGTCTTGAGATATTTCTTGGCCCAGTCTTGACGTTTCTGCTTGTGTGTCTTGTTCAGTGGTGGTCATCTTTCAGCCTTTCTTACCTTGGCCATGTCTCTGAGTATTGCACACCTTGTGCTTTTTTTGAGGCTGACTCAGTGATTACCAATGATAATATTTATTACACCTAAATGCAGATCAATTATTAAAATACAATAGAACAATAAAACAAAATGAATAAAATATTCAGAATAAAAATAGCATCATAAATAGCATCATAGATGGCTGACCATACAATAAAGTACAATAAGTGCTTCGTAAACCTCGGAATAGTAGATATATCTGAATGAATAAATGTAAAATCAATGGCAATTCGATATTAAATAATCGAGAGTGTGGAAAAAATCGAGAGGTATTTTATGTCGGATAACTATTCGAATATTCAAATGAATGTCCGGACTGAATTCAATAAGTTCCTTTCGATTATTTAATTCGATCTTTACAATATATTTGACAAATGTCTCCTATATGGCAGAGCAATAATCAAACTTGCGATTGCCGTCTGACTAAAGCTCACAGTGGCGTCCCACGTGGCTGATGATGTCAGATTCGGCAGTACCTGGTTATGGTTGTTCAGCTGGAGCAATGTAGGCGAATTAGCAGCCCTCGATATAAAGGTTCTCCAGTGGTCTTCTCGACTCTTTCAGGTATAGCAGAAGTGTGAAGCAGATATAGCTTTTGTCGTGACTCTGTTAGTGTGTGGGTCAGGATATCAGCTGTCTGCCATAAGAGTTCATCAGGATAAGATTTTCGATCCAAGTTGTTGGGGTCAAGACGTTCATCAGCTGATGTGCGGGTCTTAAAAACCAGACACGTTTCGGGGTCTTTTCCTAGCCCCTTCCTCAGTGGTAGCCACTGTGTGGTCCAGGTGGAGAGTGCTCAGCCTCTCTATATATTTTATAAAAGTTGAAACCAGGGTGATATTAATCACCACAATCCAATACTCCCAATTTTTTTTTTACGACAGTTGTCCTTTAAGACACGAAGAACTGATGAAACATGAAAATGAGCCCTCCCTAACTCCTTAAGGACCCATGACGTACATGTACGTCATCTCTGGCCGTGACTTAAGGACCAGAGAAGTACATGTACGTCATGGTGATCGGGCAGGTGCAGGAGCTTCGCCCGCCCGATCAGCGTCAGGGGCCCGGCAGTCACTGATAGCCGGACCCCTGCTGCATGCACCGGCATCAGTGAAATCACTGATGCCGGCGCATTAACCCCTGCACAGCCACAGTCAGTGCTGACCGCGACTGTGCAGAGAGAAAGAAGCTGTGACCCAATGGCATGGAAGGCAGCATGATGCCTTCCTTAGGCATCGTGGCTGCCCTCCGGGAGAGTCTGTGAGATCCAGCCCCCTGGATCTCACAGGCAGGAAAGCTGTAAGTGTAAAAAAAAAAAAAATATGGCTCAGAATATGGAGACACTAAAACATCATTTGTTTGGTTTCAAAAACGCTGTTATTGTGTAAAACTTAAGTTAATAAAAAAAATATATGTATTAGGTATTGCCACATCCGTAACAACCTGCTCTATAAAAATACCACATGACCTAACCACCGTAAAAAAAAAATAACATAAAAACGATGTCAAAAAAGCTATTTTTGTATCACCTTACATCACAAAAAGTGTAATAGCAAGCGATCAAAAAGTCATATGCACCCCAAAATAGTGCCAATCAAACCATCATCTAATCCTGCAAAAACCATACTCTACCTGAGACAATCGCTGAAAAAAAAAAAAAACTATGGCTCTCAGACTATGGAGACACTAAAACATGATTTTTTTTTGTTTCAAAAATGAAATCAATGTGTAAAACTTACATAAAAAGAAAAAAGTAGACATATTAGGTATCGCCACATCCGTAATAAACTGCTCTATAAAAATATCACATGACCTAATCCCTCAGGTGAATACCGGAAAAAATAAAATAAAAACAACCTGCTCTATAAAAATACCACATGACCTAACCACCGTAAAAAAAATAACATAAAAACGATGTCAAAAAAGCTATTTTTTGCCACCTTACATCACAAAAGTGTAATAGCAAGCAATCAAAAAGTCATATGCACCCCAAAATAGTGCCAATCAAACCGTCATCTCATCACGCAAAAATCATACCCTACCTAAGACAATCACCCAAAAAATGAAAAAACGATGGCTCTCAGAATATGGAGACACTAAAACATGATTTGTTTGGTTTAAAAAATGAAATCAATGTGTAAAACTAACATAAATAGAAAAAAGTAGACATATTGGGTATCGCCGCGTCCATAATAACCTGCTCTATAAAATTATCACATGACCTAACCCCTCAGGTGAATACTGTAAAAAAAAATAGTGTCAAAAAAGCCTTACATTACAAAAACTATAATAGCAAGCGATCAAAGTCATATGCACCCTACAATAGTACCAATCAAACCGTCACCTCGTCTCAAAGAAAAGGAGCCCCTGCAGAAGACAGTCGTCCAAAGAAGAAACAAAACTACGGCTTTCAGAATGTGGAGACACCAAAAAATTTTTTTTTTCAAAAATGCTTTGTTATGTCATATTTGTCATATTTATTATTGTCACGTCTGTAACAACCTGCTCTATAAAAATGCCACATGATCTAACCTGTCAGATGAATGTTGTAAATAACAAAAATTAAAAGCTATTTCTTGTTACCTTGCCTCACAAAAAGTGTAATATAGAGCAACCAAAAATCATATGTACCCTAAAATAGTACCAAAATAACTGCCACCTTATCCCATAGTTTCCAAAATGGGGTCACTTTTTGGGAGTTTCTACTCTAGGGGTGCATCAGGGGGGCTTCAAATGGGATATGGTGTCAAAAAACCAGTCCAGCAAAATCTGCCTTCCAAAAACCATATGGCGTTCCTTTCCTTCTGTGCAATGCTGTGTGCCTGTACAGCAGTTTACGGCCACATATGGGGTGTTTCTGCAAACGACAGAATCAGGGCCATAAATGTTAAGTTTTGTTTGGCTGTTAACCCTTGCTTTGTAACTGGAAAAAATGGATGAAAATGGAAAATCTGCCAAAAAATTTTAATTCTGAAATTAATTCTCTATTTTCCATTAATTCTTTTGGAACACCTAAAGGGTTAACAAAGTTAGTAAAATCAGTTTTGTATACCTCGAGGGGTGTAATTTCTAAAATAGGGTAACTTTTTTGGAGTTTCTACTCTAGGCGTGCATCAGGAGGTCTTCAAATGTGACATGGCAGCTTAAAATTATCCCAGTAAAATCTGCTTTCCAAAACCACATGGCGTTCCTTTCCTTCTGTGCAATGCTATGTGCCCGTACAGCAGTTTACGACCACATATAGGGTGTTTTTGTAAACTATAGTATCAGGGCAATGAATATAGAGGTTTTGGCTGTTAACCCTTGCTTTGTTAGTGGCAAAAAATTGATTAAAATGGAAAATCTGCCAAATATTTGAAATTCTGAAATTTAATTTCCAATTTCCATTAATTCATGTGGAACACCTAAAGGGTAAGCAAAGTTTGTAAAATCAGTTTTGAATACCTTGAGGGGTGTAGTTTCTAAAATCGGGTTACTTTTTGGGATTGTTTCTATTATGTAAGCCTCACAAAGTGACTTCAGACCTGAACTGGTCTGTGGGATTTGGAATTTTTTTTAAAAATTTTAAGATTTGCTTCTAAAGTTCTAAGCTTTCTAACGTCCCCCAAAAAATAAAATGGCATTCACAAATAATCCAAACGTGTAGTAGAAATATCAGATATGTAAAGTAATAGCTATTTTTGGAGGTATTACTATCTATTATAAAAGTAGAGAAATTTAAATTTGGAAATATTTTTTTTGCTCAATTTTACCACTGTCTTGAAGTACAATATGTGACAAGAAAACAATCTCAGAATGGCCTGGCTAAGTAAAAGCGTTTTTAAGTTATAACCACATTAAGTGACACTGGTCAGATTTGCAAAAAATGGCCTGGTCCTTAAGGTGAAATATGGCAGGGTCCTTGAGAGGTTAATAATTAGTCATAAAAGGTTCAGTAAATAACAAGAGTTTGTAAGGTAAAAACACATGCATCAGCCTATTTAGTTCAGTCTATGATATTGCAGTGTTGATCCAGAGGAAGTAAAAGACTCCCATGAGGCAAAAGACGATTTGACCCAACTTACATTGTTACTTAGTTAATACGGGTGAAAAAATAAATAAGTCCATCAAGTTTAACCAAGGGATAGGAGGAGACACTAATTTTTTAAAAGGCAGTGAGACCCAGGTTTCTACACATTTTCAAAATCATTAATGTCATGTACTTTTACAAATTTATCTAGGCCCTTATTAAAACTGTCCACTCTTCCTGCTGTGACCTTGTCCTGAGGTAGCCTATTCCACAGATTCTCAGTTCTCAGCCTTGACGACTCTGGAGACTGAACTTTTTCTCCTCCAGATGGAGGCAGTGCCCCCTTGTCTTTTCAGGGGATTTTACATGGAACAGTTTTTCAGCATATTTTTTGTATGGTCCATTTAAATATTTGTATAGGTCAATTATGTCACCCCTTAAACGACTCTTCTCAAGACTAAATACATTTAATTATTTTACTGTTTCCTTATAACTAGGACCCTTCATGCCCCTTATCAGTTTAGTCGCTTTCCTTTGTACTCTCTCCAGCTCCAGAGCATCCTTTCTATGGTGCTCAGACTTTAACTGTATATTCCAGATGAGGTTGCACCAAAGCTTTGTAAAGTGTTAATATTACATCCCTGTCCGTCAAGTCCATGCCTCGTTTAATACAGGACAATATCCTGCTAACCTTAGAAGCAACTGATTGACATTGTATGCTGTTATTTAATCTATGATCTACAAAGACACCCAAATCTTTCTCTACAAGTGACTCTCCCAGTGTTACTTCCTCTAGGATCTATGATGCTCGTAGATTATTACTACCCAGATGCATAACTAACTTTTTGAACCTCATTTGCTAAGTGGATGCCCAATCACTCAGAGTGTCCAAGTCAGCTTGTAGTTTTTGGACTTCTTCCATAGACTGCACTGTACTACATAGCTTGGTGTCATCTGTAAAAATAGAAACAGTGCTATTAATTACATCCTAAATATCATTAATAAATAAATTAAATAATAGAGGACCCAGCACTGTTTGGGTACAAATTATAACCTTTGGGTACAACTTATAACCTGAGACCTTTCTGAAAAGAAATCTCTGTCCATGATTCTCTGGACACGATCCTTCAGCCAGTTTTCGATCCAATTACAGACTATACTTTCTAAGCCTATATACCTTATTTTACCTATTACACATCTATGATGGACTATATCAAATGCCTTTGCAAAATCCAAGAACACTACATACACAGCCGTCCCTCTGTCTAGGCTTCTACTCAACGCCTCATAAAAACAAATCAGGTTAGTCCTTGGTAAACCCATGCTGGCTATCACTTATGATATTATTTACAGTCACATACTCCTGTATATAGTCCCTTAAGAGTCCTTCTAACATTTTTTCCACAACAGAAGTTAAACTTACTGGTCTATAATTACCTGTGAAGGACCTAGAGCCCTTTTTGAATATGGGCAGCACATTTGCCTTGCGCCAGTCAGTTCTTTAAGAACTCTTGGGTGTAATCGATCTAGACCCAGAGCATTGTTCACATTTATCTTATTTAACTTAGCTTGGACCATATCTACAGTTATCCAGATGAGCATATTACTGGGTGTACCAACAGCCCTGGCACCACCAATAGCAGCTCCTTTCTCTTCCTTTGTATATACAGACCTAAAAATCCCTTTTTAATAACTTTGCCTTTTCTGTATCTTCAGTGACCCCCCCTTTCCGTTATTTAGGGGACTTACCTGATCTGAGCACTAGAGATGAGCGAATTTTTCAAAAATTTGAGTTGGCTGTGCGCTAAATTTTTTGAAAACATTTGGTTTGATCCGAATTTATTCACGGCAAATCGCGTTAAAAAACAGCTATTTCCTGGCTACATAGAGCCTTTATAGTGGTGTAGAACACTGTGCCTTGCAGTAACACGCATAGGGAGTCTGCTGTGGTAGTGAAATAATAATGTGAGTCAGTATGACATGCAGATGACAGGCGTCGCTCTTAGAATCACTGCACACTTCACTTATATGGGTAGTCACGGGGCCAAAACTGACCAAATAACTATGAACTCAGCCTTACAGGTCAATGTTAGCACCAAGAAGAAGCGCACTCCTTTTACACCGTTGTCAGCTGATTCCACATAGATGTCTACAGAATCTGTTCTATTAAACGCTTATACAAGTAGAGCCCCCCGACAGAGTGGAGAGGGTGTCAGCAGTAAGTTTGTGTGGATGTCACAGATTATTTTGCCCTTCCTCTGATCCGTCAGAACAATAACCCCAAAAAAACTGATTCTGTCTGTTGAGCAACCACCTTCACTCAGTCAGCATTTGGTCAGTAATCCATCAGTATTGCTAATGCCCCAAAAAACAGGAGTTGATACAAAACAGACATGATACACGAATGGAATATTTGCATTTATTCTGTGTTTTGTACCCACTCCAGGCCTTAAAGATGCTACACAGACAGGATCCGTTGTGCGTCTGATTTTTCCTTCCTTCTGACAGATCAGAAGAAAGGTGAAATAAATCATGATGTCAGCCAGACCAAAAGGCAAAATAGTGGAGCAGTCATGAGTTGGGGAGGTTGGGAACAGCATGAGAAGTCCACAGAGTGGCCCTATGACATAGTGGTGAGGTGGAAGCAGCATGAGGAGACCCCAGAGTGGCCAAATGACAGAGTCTGGTTGTGGCAGCGGCATCAGGAGAAGGCCACAGAGTGGCACAATGACAGTGTGGAGGTGGCGGCAGCATCAGGAGGCCACATTGCGGCACAATGACAGATTGTGGAGGTGGTGGCAGCATCATGAGACCACAGAGTGGCAAGGTAACATAGTGTGGAGGTGGCAGCAGCATCAGGAGACCACAGAGTGACCCGGTGACAGAGTGGGGAGGTGGATGGCAATAAGAGTACCAGCTAAAGACAGTGGGTGAAAGAAGGAGTACTTGGCATCAGATGTGTGGTAGCATCAGAATAGTAGCTGAGACAGGTAGCCAGAACAAACGGGTCTCTTTTGTCAAAGTGTTGGTGTGGCACCATGGATGATCTAGACTGATGTATCAGGCATTAATAGGTGGAAATCCTGGCTGATCCACCCCTTATTCATCTTAATAAAGTTCAGTCTCTCATATTTTTGGTGGACAGGTGAGTTCTTCTTGGGGTAACTATGGCCCCCGCTGCACTAAACACCCGCTCTGATGCCACACTACTGGCCAAGCAGGACAGCTTTTCCAGGGCAAACTCTGCTAGTTGTGGCCACAAATCCAGTTTGGCTGCCCAGTAGTCCAGCAGATTTCAATTTGGGGTGGCAGGGTACTGTCCAAGTATGCCACTACCTGCTGTTCAGGTCCTGCTGGTGAGTAGTTTCTTCACTAGGCGAGTAAAGAAAGCTGCTCATCAGCGACTCTAGACTCAAGTTGCTGCTGATGGAGCTGGAAATGCTCCTACCCCCCCACCCTCCTACAGCAGCCATGGCAGAGGAACATGAGCACAGAGGGGCCCCCCGGTCAGACCTGTGAGAGAATGGACAATAGTGCAGATAGGCAGTGGCCAACTCACTACATAGGTTGTCTCTATAGTAGGTCAGTTTGTCCTTTCTCTCAGCGGGTGTAAGAAAAAAGGCCCCCATTTTGGACCGGTAGCGAGGGTCCAACAAGGTGGAGAGCCGAATGGTGACAATTCAGCTGTCACTACGCAAGCAAGTGAGCATGCATCGGGCCATTTGTGCAAGTGACTCTGAGGGACTCCCTGCCTCCATCTCCACTGCATACTGCCACGGTGTGTTTGGGTCCTCTGCCTCGTCTTACTCATCGCCCTGTAGCTCCTCTGGCTGCTGCTGCTCCTGTCACCTGTGTGCAAAAAACACTCATTTCGCTACACATTTCTTGTGCTCCAATGTCCTCCTCCTCCTCCAGTTCAGCCCCCACAGGGCTCACGTGGCCATGAGATGTAGGCGCCACGTCTCCTGTCTCTTGACCAGACAGATTTACCAGCATCTGTTCCAGGACATGAAGCAGTGGAATGACATCGTTCATCTCGTAGCCCTGGCGACTGCCAAATAACGTGGCCTCTTCAAAGGGCCTGAGCAAACAGCAGGTGTCACGCATGAGCTGCCGCTGGCTGACATCGAAGTTACACGCTTGGATCATCAAGAAATCGTTTATGGCCTTTCACTGTTCGTATAGTCGGTCCAACATATGGAGGGTGGAATTCCAACGCGTGGAAATGAGGGCATGCTTTGCGGTGAACGAGTAGCTGAAATGCATGCAAAGTTTCCTGGCCATTTTCAGGATGTCTTGCAGATGGGGGGGGAAGACTTCAGGAACCGCTTAACAACCAGATTGAACACGTGCGCCATGCAGGGCGCATGGCTCAGCCCTCCTTGACGCAGCGCTGACACCATGTTCTTCCCATTGTCGGTCACCATGGTTCTGATTTTGAGTTGTCGAGGAGAAAGCCAGGATACGATTTCTTGATAAAGGAGGTGGAGCAGTTCCTCTCCTGTGTGACTCCGTCTGACCAGGCAATCTAGGTGCAGAACAGCGTGACACCGCCATGCCCTGCACATGTGGTATGCTGGTGGTCACTGTAAATTGTCCCTGCAGTGGAGGCTGAGGACACGGTGCAGGACGAGGAGGCAGAAGCGGACATTGTCGCAGGAACAACGGCATGAGAACGTGGAGGTGGAAGCAGTGTCACCTGGCCAAGTTGCTGGTGTGGCTGGGCAGGGATCACATTTACCCAGTGGGCCGTAAAGGACATATATTGTTCTTGACCGTACTTACAGCTCCACACGTCAGCACTGCCGTGCAGACACCGACAGGCTCAACGACTAGCCGGCCTTCTGTTCTACATATGTGTGCAGGGCTGGTACTGCCTTTTTCACACAAAAAAAAAGATGATGGCTTGGGACTCTCCACCTCGGCTCGGCACAAGCCATCAGTTCTCTGAAAGGTGTAGAGTCCACCACTTGGAAAGGGAGGGACTGCAGCACCAGCAGCTTGGCCCGGAGCACGTTAAGCTTCTGCGCTGTTGGATGAGTGCACGCATACTGTTGCCTCTTGGCAATTGCTTCGATGATCAATTGCTGACGGAATGACTGACAAGGAGTAGGAGGAGAAGGAGTAGGAGCATCAAGACCAGCAGATGATGGGAAGGAGAGACAGCTTCCTTCGGCTGAGGTGGTGGAGCCATTAATCCATGAAATTGGGTGCGTGCCTCTGTGAAACCCTGCACCACTACTTTCTGGGCAGGTAGTCTCCTGCGAAGCAGGCGGTCTACCCCGGGCATGTTTATCTCCCGACCTCCCACTGCTGCCACCCTGCTGTCTCCCGGCCATGCTACCACCTTTCTGACTCAGCCACTGTCTCACGCGAAAGCTGACACCCTCTTCTCCTGATGATGATGAAGCCTCTTCTTCACCCGGCATCCAAAAGCGATCAGCTTCATCAACCACTACTGTCTGCACATCACTGATGTCCCCCTCAATGGTCTCAGGGCCAGGAGCCTGATCGCTCGCAACATCAGCTCCCACGCGACTATCATCATTACTACTTGCCCGCCTACCAGAGGAAGAGGCAGATTTCTCCTCCAGATTTTGGCTGGGCAGCTACTGATTGTCCTCTAGTAGCTCGTCCTAGCTGAAAAGTGGAGCCGAGCCTACGGCTATATTACTTCTCTAGCAGAGGGAACAGAAAAGGACAAAGGCAGGTTGAGGACAGGTGAGGTCACAGGGCCTGCTCCCGGGCCATGCAAACTAAGCATTGAGTCTGAAGAACCCACTGACTCTTGGCTGGGGGTGTCTGATATCACGTGCGATGAAGTAGAAGACTAAGTCAACCATTTAAGCACCGCTGGGTTGCTGTTCAAGACACGACTGCTAGATTACAGGGAGCTCAGGCCTTTCGCTGCGACTCCTGCTGCCACCCCCCTTCTTCTGCTGCCTGCGACAGAAACATTTTGGCCACTGCCCGTTCTCTTTGAAGGGCCTGTCACTTGTCTGTCTGACATACTGTTAGATAAAATAATTAAATTAAAAGGAAAATAATACACCCAAAAAAAGCTGTAGAACAATGTAACTCGACCGCAGAGTGGCAAATAAATTGTACTTGTTTTTTCCACTTATACACGCCCAAAAAAGTTGTAGAACAATGTAACTGCACCGCAGAATGACAAATAAGATGTCCTTTTTTTACACTTATAGACCTCAAAAAAGGCTTTAGTACAAAGTAACTGCACCGCAGAACGGCAAATAGTACATACTTTTTTTTTACACTTATACACCCCAAAAAAGGCTGTAGTACAAAGTAACTGCACCACAGAACGGCAAACAAGATGTACTTTTTTTTACACTTATGCACCCCAAAAAAGGCTGTAGTAAAAAGTAAATGCACCGCAGAATAATGCATACTTTTTAGACTATTAAAACACCCCCATAAAAGTGTATAGTACAATGTAACTGCACCGCAGAGCGGCAAATAAGACGTCCTTTTTTTTTTTACACTAATACACCCCAAAATAAATTGAACTATTTAAATGCAAAGCAGAACGGTAAATATGACGTATGTATATTTCCTATAAATATACCCTGCATGCAGCACCCTACAGCACTTGCACCCCAATAACACAAGGTTTGCTGGAATTATAGAGGTATTATCTAATGCAAACCTAAAAGCAGAAGTATAATAGCAATTTGGATCCCAATAAGTGCAGCAAGATGTAATAGAATAGCTCCTATCAGTGTCGGACTAAGGTGAGGAGGGCCCACCAGTAAAATTCACTCTGGGGGCCCATTGTAAAGCTACAGGCATATCTGCCCACACTATACAGTGTGATATATGGACATAAGCAATGTACTGTATAGCATCTTAGCCTGCCAATTTTTATGTCAGTCTAGTGTGTCACTTGTGCAAGGGATTGGGGGACTAGGGGCCCACTGGGGAATTTACGTGTTCCCCTGTGGGCCAGTCCCAGCCTGACTCCTATTACCCAGGCTGTTCAATCTCCTATTGCACCCTCTTCTCCTTTTATAGCGTGGATGATGACTCCCTATGCTTTCCCTACAGCTTGAATAAGCTTTCCCTGAACTTGTAAATCTTTTTTTCGTCACAATAAAGTCTTTTCTAACACTGTCCCTAGCACCTGCTGATGCAAAAAATGCAATGTGGTTTTTGTTTTTAGGGCATTTGCTATTCAGTAAAACTGACCAGTTCCCTTCATTCTCTGGGTCAGTATGATTACAACAACAGCACATTTATATAGCTTTTCTTGCGTTTTAATACTGAAAAAAACTAAAAATTTTGGATTTTGTTTTCTTTTCATCATCATTTTCTGACCCATATAACTTTTTATAGCTACATTTAACCCCTTAAGGACCGGGTCATTTTTCACCTTAAGTACCAGACTGATTTTTGCAAATCTGAAACGTGTCACTTTTTGTGGTGATAACTTTAAAGCGCTTTTACTTATCCAGGCCATTCTGAGAATGTTTTCTCTTCACATATTGTACTTCATCCCAGTGGTAAATTTGAATCAAAATATTTCATTTTTATTTATAAAAAAAATAGAATTTACCAAAAATGTAAAACATTTTCAACTTTCCAAATTACTATTTCTCTGCTTTTAAAACAGATAGTGATATCTCATAAAATAGTTATTCCTTTACATTTCCCATATGTCTAATTCATGTTTGGATCATTTTGTGAATGCCATTTTATTTTTTGGGGACGTGAGAAGAAATTTAAAAGCAAATCTTGAAATTTTTCTGAAAATTTCCAAAACCCACAGACCAGTTCAGGTCTGAAGTCACTTTGTGAGGCTTAAATAACAGAAACCACCCAAAAATGACCCCATTTTAGAAACTACACCCCTCAAAGTATTCAAAACTGATTTTACTAACTTTGTTTACCTTTAGGTGTTCGGCCGTGCTTTTGCCACTAACAAAGCAAGGGTTAATAGCCAAAAAAACTCAATATTTATTGTCCTGATTCTTTAGCTTACAGAAACACCCTATATGTGGTCGTAAACTGCTGTACGGGCTCACGGCATTGCACAGAGGAAAGGAACGCCATATGGTTTTTAGAAGGCAGATTTTGATGGGCTGGTTTTTTGACACCATGTCCCATTTGAAGCCCCCCTGATGCACCCCTAGAGTAGAAAATGCAAAAAAGTAACCCCATTTCAGAAACTACACCCCTCAACGTATTGAAAACTGATTTTACAAACGTTGTTAACCCTTTACGTGTTCCACAAGAATTAATTGAAAATGGATATGAAATTTCAGAATTTCCCTTTTTTGGGAAGATTTTCCATTTTAATTTTAAAAAAAATCCGCTAACAAAGCAAGGATTAACAGCCAAACTAAACTCAATATTTATTGCCCTGATTTTGTAGTTTACAGAAACACGTCATATGTGGTTGTATGGCCACAGGGCAGGGCGCAGCAGGAAAGTAATGACATATGGTTTTTGGAAGGCAGATTTTGATGGACTGGTTTTTTGACACCATGTCCCATTTGAAGCCCCCGTAATGCACCCCTAGCTAGAAACAACAAAAAAGTGACCACATTTTAGAAACTACACCCCTCAAGGTATTCAAAACTGATTTTACAAACTTTGTTAACTCTTTAGGTGTTCCACAAGAATTAATTGAAAATTGATATAACATTTCAGAATTTCACTTTTTTTGGCAGATTTTCTATTTTAATAATTTGCCAGGATGAACAGCCAAACTAAACTTAATATTTATTGCCCTGATTCTGTAGTTTACAGAAACACCCCATATGTGGTCGCAAACTGCTGTACGGGCACACGGCAGGGCGCAGAAAGAAAGGAACGCCATATGTTTTTTGGAGGGCAGATTTCACTGGGATAATTTTAACTTGCCATATCACATTTGAAGATCCCCCTGATGCACCCCTAGAGTAGAAACTACCAAAAAGTGACCCCATTTTGGAATCTACGGGATAAGGTGGCAGTTTTGTTGGTACTATTTTAGGATACAGAAGATTTTAGTTTGCTCTATATTACACTTTTTGTGAGGCAAGGTAACCCAAAAATTGCTGTTTTGGCACTGTTTTTATTTTTGTGCTATTTACAACGTTCATCTGACAGGTTAGGTCATGAGCTATTTTTATAGAGCAGGTTGTTACAAACACGACAATACCAAATATGACTTTTTTGGTTGTTTGTTTCAGTTTTACATAATAAAGCATATTTGAAAAATCTCCATATTCTGAAAGGTGTTCACCTGAGAGAGTAAATCATTTGATATTTTTCGAGCAGGTCGTTACAGACACGGCAATACCTACTATGTATATTTTTTTTTATTTATTTAAGTTTTATACAGGGAGTGCAGAATTATTAGGCAAGTTGTATTTTTGAGGATTAATTTTATTATTGAACAACAACCATGTTCTCAATGAACCCAAAAATCTCATTAATATCAAAGCTGAATATTTTTGGAAGTAGTTTTTAGTTTGTTTTTAGTTTTAGCTATTTTAGGGGGATATCTGTGTGTGCAGATGACTATTACTGTGCATAATTATTAGGCAACTTAACAAAAAACAAATATATACCCATTTCAATTATTTATTTTTACCAGTGAAACCAATATAACATCTCAACATTCACAAATATACATTTCTGACATTCAAAAACAAAACAAAAACAAATCAGTGACCAATATAGCCACCTTTCTTTGCAAGGACACTCAAAAGCCTGCCATCCATGGATTCTGTCAGTGTTTTGATCTGTTCACCATCAACATTGCGTGCAGCAGCAACCACAGCCTCCCAGACACTGTTCAGAGAGGTGTACTGTTTTCCCTCCTTGTAAATCTCACATTTGATGATGGACCACAGGTTCTCAATGGGGTTCAGATCAGGTGAACAAGGAGGCCATGTCATTAGATTTTCTTCTTTTATACCCTTTCTTGCCAGCCACGCTGTGGAGTACTTGGACGCGTGTGATGGAGCATTGTCCTGCATGAAAATCATGTTTTTCTTGAAGGATGCAGACTTCTTCCTGTACCACTGCTTGAAGAAGGTGTCTTCCAGAAACTGGCAGTAGGACTGGGAGTTGAGCTTGACTCCATCCTCAACCCGAAAAGGCCCCACAAGCTCATCTTTGATGATACCAGCCCAAACCAGTACTCCACCTCCACCTTGCTGCGTCTGAGTCGGACTGGAGCTCTCTGCCCTTTACCAATCCAGCCACGGGCCCATCCATCTGGCCCATCAAGACTCACTCTCATTTCATCAGTCCATAAAACCTTAGAAAAGTCTTGAGATATTTCTTGGCCCAGTCTTGACGTTTCAGCTTGTGTGTCTTGTTCAGTGGTGGTCGTCTTTCAGCCTTTCTTACCTTGGCCATGTCTCTGAGTATTGCAAACTTTGTGCTTTTGGGCACTCCAGTGATGTTGCAGCTCTGAAATATGGCCAAACTGGTGGCAAGTGGCATCTTGGCAGCTGCACGCTTGACTTTTCTCAGTTCATGGGCAGTTATTTTGCGCCTTGGTTTTTCCACACGCTTCTTGCGACCCTGTTGACTATTTTGAATGAAACGCTTGATTGTTTGATGATCACGCTTCAGAAGCTTTGCAATTTTAAGAGTGCTGCATCCCTCTGCAAGATATCTCACTATTTTTGACTTTTCTGAGCCTGTCAAGTCCTTCTTTTGACCCATTTTGCCAAAGGAAAGGAAGTTGCCTAATAATTATGCACACCTGATATAGGGTGTTGATGTCATTAGACCACACCCCTTCTCATTACAGAGATGCACATCACCTAATATGCTTAATTGGTAGTAGGCTTTCGAGCCTATACAGCTTGGAGTAAGACAACATGCATAAAGAGGATGATGTGGTTAAAATACTCATTTCCCTAATAATTCTGCACTCCCTGTACACTAATATTTTTTAAACATTACACTAACTTTTTTTAGTGTCTCCATAGTCTGAGAGCCATAATTTTTTTATTTGACTTTTTGATCGCTTGCTATTACACTTTTTGTGATGTAAGGTGACCAAATGGCTTTTCGACACTGTTTTTTATGAAAAAAATTTACGCTGTTCACCTGAGGGGTTAAATAATATAATATTTTTATAGAGAAGGTTGCTACGGACCCGGCGATAAATAAATAAAAAAAGTATACATATTAAGTATCGCTGACGATGTGTGAACGCAAAGCCCTTCAGCATGAGTGAGAAGCTTCTTCAATTCACTACCGCTCCTTAGTCATCAATATGACAATATAACTAAAATATATCGTTGCCCGAATTTATGACGATAATATCATATATCGTTTATATCGCACACCCCTACTGGACAGCATAGAAATATCTCTCACATGCACATTGCACATCCATTTTCCTGCCGCACACTATATACCCCCCCCACACAAAGTCTATAGATTAGAGTTTGTGTCCTGTTGGTCAAGCTTTCTTTGTCTTACCACTAGTATTTGCAGGTTCATTTAGACTTACCCAGAAAGCACCACGGGGAGGCGAACCAGCTTTACACCCCATACCGTATCGTCACTTCACTAGACAAGTACATCTCTGCTCAGCTGGCCAATATCTGATTGCTCAGACCCTCCACAGATACAATTGCAATACAATCCGATCTTATAACGGTAACATCAAATATTTCCCCTTCAAAGACAAATACTTTTTGATGTTTTGCTGAGGACATTATTTTCAATGTATAAAAAAAAAATTGGGATTATATACTTGCATCTTTATCCTGCAGCGCATGTTGGAGCAGGGATATGACAGGACCCGAGTCCAGGCTGAGAAGCAGAGGATTGTGAGGGAGATCTGTTTGGAGCTCTTAAGGAAGTTTAATGGCAGGCACCCTAGGATGGCCATATTAAAGAAATTGTCAGAATTGAAGAGGAGGAACTCGAGAGATCCATGACAGAATATGCCCAGGTACAATGCTTACATTACTTTTGTATCTCTAGCCAACACTCTGTAATGTATATATACAGTATGGGGGATTCACTCTGGTAGTTAGGACTAGTGGATGCAGTATAGAGGCAAAGTACATAGTTCTTGAATCAAACAGTGGTGTTCATTCACACGTTGGTGTATAACAAAATGCAGATAAGGTTTATCACAAAACACAGGTGTCTTGGTGTTTGTTCACACACAAGGAAAGTCCTTTTCTCCTGGGTGTTAATTCACACCCTGTTAGCATTTCAGCCTCATCAAGTCCATAGGCATCCTGTTCGCCTTTAGAAGGGCCTGAGTCCTCCAGCCTGGCTCAAACCTCAAATCCAAGCACAGCCCTGAGTTCATAGCACACAGACTCCTGAGCTCCACTGTCAGAGGGAGGAAAATCCACACACCTGGCAGTGCTGGCTGGTTTTTATGCCTGGCAAAACCTGGCCTGGAACATGGGGAGTAGTCACCCACCTAGCACTTTGACTACTCTCAGTAAGAGCCGTCCTGGATCAGCTATGACAGCCATCCTAACTCTCAAGGTGTCAATTAGTAATAGCTGCTGCTGACACATAAAATACTGACTATTACTTCACCGAGGCCAGGAACCTCGGTGACACATACCTTCTATCCACGATGATTCCAGCTACCTTCTTACAACAATTATGAAAATAAGTATTTCAACCCTTTACAAATGATTACTTATTACCTGATGTGACAAGTTGTAAATCAGCAGGTTACATCATGCATCTCTACATCGCCATAAATATATATGTTTATATATATATATATATATATATATATATTTATACACACAGCGAGGTACAGATATATGATGTAACCAGCTGATTTTGTGCATGTCACACACACACATTTTTTTATATTATTTTGTTTTCGTGTAATTTTTAACGATAAGGTTGCAGTAAGGCCCCTTTAGTCCAGGGTCAAACTCATCATGATCAGAACAGACAGCAGCAGCAGGTAAATGGTAACGGTGTAGTATAATGCCTAAACATAGCTGGTCCAAAATCATCAGGACAGACAGCAGCAGCATGTAAATGGTAACGGGGTAGTATAATGCCTACATATACCTTGGCCAAAATCATCAGGACAGACAGAAGCAGCATGTAAATAGTAACGGGGTAGTATAAGGCCTACACATAGCTCAGCCAAAATCATCAGGACAGACAGCAGCAGCAGCAGCAGCATGTAAGTGGCAAAAGGGTAGTTTAAGGCCTACACATAGCTCAGCTAAACTCAGAAGGACAGACAGCAGCACCATCAGCAGCAGCATGTAAATGGTAACGGGGTAGTATAAGGACTACACATAGCTGGGCCAAACTCAGCAGGACAGACAACAGAAGCAGCAGGTAAGTGGTAACGGCGTAGTATAATGCCTAAACATAGCTTGGCCAAACTTATCAGGACAGACAGCAGCAGCATTTAAATGGTAACGGGTAGTATAAGGCCTACACATAGCTCGTCCAAACTCAGAAGGACAGACAGCAGCAGCAGTAGCATGTAACTGGTAATGGGGTAGTATAAGGCCTACACATAGCTCAGCCAAACTCATCAGGACAGACAGCAGCAGCATGTAAATGGTAATAGGGTAGTATAAGGCCTACACATAGCTGGGCCAAACTCAGCAGGACAGGCAGCAGCAGCAGGTAGCTGGTAACGGCATAGTATAAGGCCTGCACATAGCTCGGCCAAACTCATCAGGACAGACAGCAGCAGCATGTAAATGGTAAGGGGGTATAAGGCCTACATGTAGCTCGAAAAAATAAATAAATACTCCCCCGTGAGGAAGCAAGGCGAAACGCGCTTCGGGATTGGTTTGTCTACTCCTGGCATCAGGTCTTTATTGCTCTACTTTTTGCACTTATTTCTTATCATGATGGATTTGTCCTTACCAGGGTATGCGGGATAGTATTCCAATTTATCAGGTTAATTCCTGTTGGGATTTCTCTCTGTAAGGTTACAGTAGCTACTGGTGTGGCTAATTATGGGACTTGTGCAATATTTTCTGTAGCTAGATGGGTATATAGGTTTACTTTTAAAGATTTTAGTGATATGTGTATAACAATTATTACTGGCACAGCATACCCTATGTAGTTGTGACAATGCGACCTTGAATGACCAGTGTGAACTAATAATGTGTGTCCTGTTCTCACAACATGTACCCCCAGGGTCTATATGCAGTTCAACAGGCAGCTATCACCATTCTACTAGTTAATAAGATGAGACTTGTTTCTGTAGTCTGTGGTTTTTATTAACTGGCAGTAGATAAGGTAAACTATAAGAAAATGAACATACAAGAGCTGAATATACAGCACAATGTACACAAAACCTATACAAAAACATTAATTAATCCTTTACCGACGATGCTTTAGTAAGAGACACACAATGTGCAGCTGCTCCTTCCATGAGGTGAAGGGAAAAGGAAGAAGGTGCCTGTCTCTTTTCCCAGAAAGCACTGTGAGCAGGAAGTCAGGTGACCTAATGAATATGCATATTTTGTAGCAAGGCAGACAATGCACTTACAGCTAAAGGTCACTAGATGGCGCAGAAGGCACACATATGAACACACATATTAACAACTATGCAATGATTAGTGAAGAGAAGACAGTACACTCCCCGCTTGACATCAGCCGATGTAACTATTAGAGTCCTTAACAGATAACAGTAGGATTAGTTCAGAAGTAGGTCTGATAAACAGTTTGGTCTCATTTTGTTTGAAAACCTTGACCTCAACTTTACGGACATGTCCGTCTTCACTTGGGAACACTTTAGTAATGAGGCCCAAAGGCCAATGATTTCTTTGAGCCTGAGAGTCTTTAACAAGAACCATGTCATCAGGTTTTAGGTTGGGCTTAACTGTGTGCCATTTGGTTCTTGTCTGTAAGGTGGGAAGATATTGCTTCTTCCACCTATTCCAGAAAGTGTCGGCAAGGCCTTGCACTTGTCTCCATTGGAGTTTGTAGAGATCTTTGGTGCCAAACTCTCCGGAAGGGGCACTTACTATACCAGTCTTTTGGGTAAGTAGAGAGGCAGGCGTAAGCAGTATTGCATCTCCTGGGTCATTTGATATCAGAGCCAAGGGTCTGGCATTGATAATGGCTGAGACTTCGGCCATAAAGGTTCTAAGGCATTCATCAGAGAGTCTAGTATTGCCCACTTGTAGGAAGATAGAGTTAAATATTCTGCGGGCTATGTGTACTAAGCAGGTGATAGCTCGCATAAGCGACTTCCAGGTGGAAAACCTGATGAAACGGTGGCTACCGAGCTGATTGTACGAATTTACAGTAAGTAGCACAGATACCTGGTGGAGGATTTCTTTGTCAGAATCTGCATCTGCAACGGCTCATATGCGTCACAGGCAGAAGAATGTTCTGAGTTGTATAGAAAAGCAGGACCCGTGAACCAAACTGTGTCCGTAAGATGACGGGCAGCAACTGACCTGGTTGCTAAGTCTGCTCGGTTATGGTCAGTAGGAACAAAGTGCCATTGCTTTGGCAAAGTGGACCTCCTGATTCTTAACACTCGGTTCTTAGCGTAAGCGTAAAAACGCCTAGTTTGGTTGTAAATGTAGCCCAGGACAACTTTACTGTCTGTATAAAACTCTTGTCTCTCTGATGTAATTAATTATCTGTCTCCCTTTAATTAAAAGTCTTGAATCTCTGATGTAATTAATTCAGCTAGTTCAACGGCACAGAGTTCTAGCCTGAGTATTGTATGTTTGAGAAGTGGTGCGAGTTTCGCTTTGCCCATGACAAACCCTGCGTGGCATTGACCTTTGTTGTCTACAGTTTTAAGATAAGCTACAGCGGCAATTGCTTTGACGGACGCGTCAGAGAATAAGTAAAGTCTTTGTGTTTTTACTTCTGTGGATGGCACAGGAGCGTAAGAACATGGAACATGGAGGTTAGATAAAGTCTTTAGGGAGTTTCTCCACTCTAGCCATATGTTTCTTTTTCAGGGGATAGTGGGTGATCCCAATCCAATGTCTCCTGAGTTAAGTCTCTAAGTAGTGATTTGCCCTGGATTGTAACAGGGGCCGTGAATCCCAAGGGATCATAAAGACTGTTTATGGAAGACAGGACACCTCTACGGGTAAAGGGCTTCTCTTCCTGGCTGACTTGGAAGGTAAACGTATCTGATTTTAGATCCCAGAGGAGACCAAGGGTAAGTTGTATAGGAAGGGAGTCAGTCCTGAAGTCTAAACTCTCTAGGTCATTTGAGTGGTCTTGAGAGGGAAATGCTTCTATCAGCTGCTTACTATTGGAGGCTATTTTGTGGAGTCTCAGGTCTGAGCATGCGATCATTCCATCAGTAGATCACTTAAATCCCTAAGTTTCTGGAACCCTTTGCTAGATATTTTAGGGAATTCGTCAATTATTTTAAACAACCCATCCTCTATGACCTCTGCAGAACCATAACATTCATCAAGTCTATCCCAGATCATTTTTAGGCCAATCTCTGGGTAGTTTAAATTATTATCCCTAATTCTCTTGGCATGTTCTACAGAGTATTTTCCAAGCCGATCTACAAGGAAGTCTATCTCCTCACTGTATGACAGACCCAAGTCTTTTGTAATGTTATAAAAGGAGGCCCGCCATGCTCTATAGTTTTCAGGGCGACCAGTCCCTTTGTAACTAGCTCTCGTTTAGTAAAGAACCTGCTAAGGTTGGTTGGAGGTGGAAAGTCACTGTGAGAGTGTGGTGGGCGATCATACCTGTATGGAGTCTCTGACTTAGGCCAGCCGAAGTCATACCATCTTGTAGGATAAGGTGGCTCTGCAGGCTGGACTGGAAGCTGGCTTCCTTGGAGAGCAGGGAAGTTAGCTGGAGTTTTGTCACGTGGCTCTGGGCTCTCTTGTTTGTAGGACTGGGTTCCGTGCGTGACTCTTTCTTTTGCACGGTATGATTCCTCTGTGGCATAGGTGACATCTTCGGTTCCAGGGAATGGATCAGCATTACTGTTTGGTCTGGAGTGTTGACGGACATACTCTGAAGTGCGTCATACAGGATCTTGCTGGCCGAATTCTGGGCTAAGTACACTGTGGTGACTTTCGGTTTTCAGGTATTCCATTGCTTCCAAGAACTCTGCTTCAGCTATGGCGGCTGACGTTTCTTTCTCTACGGCGAGTTTTTCTAGCTCTGCATCTAAGATGACCTTCTGCATGTCTATTGAAGCCTGTTGCTTTGTTTTCTCAGCCTCTAGCTGTGCCTTTTCTTCTTTCATCTTCATTTTTTGTTTGGCAAAGGCTGCTTTGACCTTCACAGCTTCTGCCTTTGCGCGGGCAATGGCAGCTGCAGTGCTAACGGAAGACGACCTGGCGGAACCATCCTTCTCTGATCTTGTCTTACAGCTTGATACTGTGCTTCGCGACATGCTGTTGGTGAAGACACTTAACTGCGTGGAAACTACTGTGCTGTGGAATGCCGGTTGCTGTGCTTAGGGAGCGGTCACAGTATGTAATCAAATGTGTCTACATTGCTTGAAGCGGCTATCCCCTTCCAGAACTGGACTGTATAGAAGTCGCTGTGGTGTCCGTTTGCAGATATTGCGTGGACCGTAACAGATTTCTGTGTAGTCAGGTGCGTCTCTCTCTCGCATATGCATATTTTGTAGCAAGGCAGACAATGCACTTACAGCTAAAGGTCACTAGATGGCACAGAAGGCACACATATGAACACACACATTAACATCTATGCAATGATTAGTGAAGAGACAGTACAGAAAAGACAGTACACTGTAATAGTACCTTCATGTATTGGTGCTTTTTATTTTATATGTTGTTTGTTGTATGATTTGTTCTACTAATACATTTTTGTGTAATATCATATGTGCGCTTTTGAATTTGTGTTTTGTTATACATTTCTGCACATATTACAGTCCACTTCAATTGCTTTATTTGGCGGTTCTACACGTAGCTCGGCCAAAATCATCAGGACAGACAGCAGCAGCATGTAAATGGTAATTGGGTAGGCCTACACATAACTCAGCCAAACTCAGTCAGAACAGACAAGAGCCTGTTCTTTGTTTGTAGCAGTAGTATGTTCACTGGAATGGGCCCCCGCCAGACCGGGGCAACACCAAAAATACCAGGTTCTTTGTCTACTGCATACAAATTGCAATATATTCCTTTGAAAATTTTTATTTCAAAGGATTTGCCTGAGGCTCAGTGACAATGTCATGCTGGATTATGGAAGTGCGTCCAGGTAGGTCCTAGAATGCATCCGTGTACCGACTAACGAACTCCCTGGCCTCCTGAGTATGTTTAGAGGAGAGGCTGGCAGCAATTTTTACTGTGAAAGAAAGATCAACAGCTCACGATCCTTGTTCACACTGCACGGGAAAGGGCGATACCTATATCAAATCCAACGAAAAAAATCCCAGCAAGAGCTTTTGTCTTCAATATGTTATACTCTTTATTACAACTACAAAAATAACAGGACGCATTTCGGCCCGTCCAGCCTTTCTCAACTGCATGACATTAAATGAAACCTGGCCACATTTTATATATACAAAATCACCTGGTCATGACATCATCAATTAATTAATCAAACCAGAAATAACATATATTAATCATCAGAGTGTCTAATCTTACTCAAATCCATTACTGCCGCAAAAAGGAGATAGCCCTTCAAATTCTCAACGTTGTATTGTGATCTGTAAGAGAATACACTCAATGTTAAATGCTATTAAAAAGACAGAATCTCATAGTCCCTATTTTAACCCCTGGGTTATATGGTATCCAATGTATGGATCCAAAATGCCTCCCTCCTAAGTAACAGTTTTTCAAATCTCCTCCCCTTCTTGGCTGATACACCCGTTCTATTGCCTGAAACTTCAATTGTGTAATGGAATGTTTGCCCTTATCAAAATGGAATGGTACAGGAAACAAGAGGTTCTTTTTACATATAGTGGATTTATGTTTGCCAATGCGGTCCCTCACTGTCTGCATGGTTTCCCCCACGTACAACAGACCGCAGGCACTTTAACAGGTAAATTACGTTGGTTGTGTCGCAGGTATAGTAACCCTGTGTTAGAGTTCTTTGTATCTATCTCCCTTTAATGCTCTCTACATCTGCACGGACTAATTGGTCCCTCAGGTTTGTACTTCGTTTATTGCAGATAAGAGGCATATTTTTTAATTTGTTCCACTGTAGGATATGACTTTGCGAAAATATACCAATGTTTCCGTACAATGTTGTCAAAGTGATGATTAAAAGCATGGAACCTGTGCACAAATGCTATACGGTTGCTCTTGTTTTTAGGAACTGAATATGTCACACTATTTCTTATAGCTCCTGTTGGTATTTTTTGGGGGTAACCCCTATCCAGAAACCTGGATGTCATTTCCTCCTTCCTATTCTGTTGTTTCTCAGGGTCTGTCACAATCTTTTTGAGCCGCATATACTGGGATTTAGGAATGGATTTCTTTAAGGCCGAAGGATGGGAACTTTGATAATGCAAAATACTGTTTTTATCTGTATCCTTTCTGTATAGATCCATACACAAGTGTCCATTATGTAACATCCCAGAGTATGTCACTAAACTCTGTCTCCCTGCTACAACATGTCAAGTGTATATTTATTGCCATCTTGTGTAATCTAACTTTGCATTTTCCTGTTTCATATATCATGCTGTAATTTCCCTGTGCACCAGCAGGTGGCGGCAATTTGTGATCAGGTAGATAGTCAGTTTAGTATATTTAGGCCTGGAATAGTTCATTCCAGCCTAGTCTCCCCTGTCTGAGCAGAAGTGGGATGTTCCCATGTCCTGTCTCATGAGCAGCAGACGGAAGGCTAGTTAGTGTGTACCAGCCCCCTGCCTGGGGAAGGCTGTGTTGGTAGGAGCTCCCAGAAACAGGGATCCCAACCTAGGAGCCAGCCTCGGCTGAGGCCAACGATCCATCTTTCCAGCCCGAGTCATCTACCTCAGCTGGTGACAAGCAGGCAACAACCTCCAGAACATCAGATCTCCAGGAAGCCATTCCCTGCGAGCAGTCCTGTGAGTACATATCCAGAGTCCAGGAGAAGCCAAATACCTCCTCAGCTAGTCAGGCCCATTACAAGCAGAAGACAGACAGAGCAGAAGATAAATACCTGCCAGATTCACTAGGCCTATGACAAGAAGCAGAATTGATATAAATTCCTGACACATATTGCCAATAGCTGCTGGGACCCAAAAGACTTATGCTGTAACTCGTATGGATATCTGTTGCCATTAAGTAAAGACAAGTTGGATTATATCTCCTGTCTGGATCTCAATTATTCCTCAACTACTCCTACTGACCACACTCAATTTTATTGCAAGTGAGCCAGGATCCAGGAGTCCAGCTGTACCAAGGTAGGAGACACTGTTGACACTACCATATCCGCTATACAGAGACATTATCCCCCTCTGGCATTCCTCACCTGGTACGTGAGTTATAACATCTTAAAGGGCCCTGCTACAGTACCTGTGCAAGCTGCAATTGGCTTCACGAACTACTACACATATATACTGACCCACTGCATAGCTGACCCATTGTACTAGTGTCCTGCTCATTGCAATTCTCACCTTTCATCACCACAGTGTCTAAAAAGCTCACAGAATCATGGTCATAAGTCAATGTAAATTGCAATTCATCCAAAACATTATTCAGATGTTCAAAGAAAAGGAGGAGCAACTCGAGTGGCCCCCGCCCATACGCAAAATATGTCATCAATGAACCTTTTCCAGGTAATGCAAATTTTTGAAAGTTTTCATTGGTATTAGGGTTGAGCGAACTTTAGGATTTTTGGACCTCGGACCCGAACACTTCAGTAAAATTTCGGGTTCGGTGTTCAGCGCTTTCTTGGCGCTGTTTGAAAGGCTGCAGCCAATCAACAAGCGGTTAACTGACTGACCTTAGAAGCCATCACAGCCATGCCTTCTAATGGCATGGCTGTGTTTGGCCAGTGTAGCATGTGACCCAGCCTCTATATAAGCTGGAGTCACATAGCACTGCACGTCACTCTGCTGTTACTAGTGTAGGGAGAGGATGCTGCTGGTGATTTCAGGGAGAGAATAGGAGAGAGTCTTTGCTCAAAATCTGAATCTAACTCAGCGATCTACATACATTGTGCTTTGTGGGTGCAGGGCACAATTTTCCTGCCCTGAGCCCATTGACCGAAAAAAAAAAATAACTTTAATAAGTCAGTTAGGTGGGCGGTGGCGGCGGCCATTTTATGCAAGCTCAGTGCACCAGCACTGCATCTGAGCTTTTGGGACATAGAAAATCCAATTTTTTTTGGGCAATATACAACATCTGGATTAGTCAGTGTGCACTTTAAAGTACAAATACAGCCTCATTTTCTGGGGTTTTAAAAACACACTTTTTTGCCAAGAAACACTATTTTCCTGATCTGCAAGTGTTAAATTCAAGTTTAATATATACAGCTTTCATATTCTGTTACCAAAAAAACACTTTTTGGCAATATACAACATCTGGATTAGTCAGTGTGCAATTCAAGCTAGGAATACACCCATCATTTTCTGTGGTTTTAAAAATACCTTTTTTGCCAAAAAACACTATTTTCAGGCCTTTAATTCAGGCCTACTGTGGGTCAGGCCGTGTGAGATACACCCTGTATATAGAGGACTTATATTCTTTCATTAATAAAACACCCTTTTTTGGGGCAAAATACACAATATTTCAGGCCTTGCAGCATAAGCACGTTTGAAATTCCTGGGTTATATACTGCTGCCATATTGAGTTATTAAACAAACACTCGTTTTGGGCAAAAAAAGTTTATTTGGCAGCCTTTGCTGCATATGTCATTGTGAGATGCACCCTTAATACATTTGGGTTAGATTCAGAGATTTTAAATACCGCCATTTGGTGCAGCAATATTTAATTCAGGACTAAAGTGGGTCAGGCCGTGTGAGATACACCTTTTACATACAGGGGTTTGATTCAGGCATTTTAAATACAGCCATTTTGGGCAAAGAAATCTTTGGTCGATCTGTGCCAGCTACACGCACAAGTAAAACCCCTTCCTCAGGTGAGAGTAGGCGACAGAACCTGCAGCAGTATTTGGTCGGGCCTAATGCGGCTCTACGAATTGTGAGGCCTGAACAAGTACAGGTGATAGTAGATTGGGTGGGAGACAATGTGAAGGAATTGGATTCACTGTCAGCAACCCAGTCTCCTGCTGAAAGACCTCAGTTGGCACCTGCAGCCGATGTCCATCAGTCTTTCACCTCACCCCCTTGCAAATCAGCCAAGCAGTCTGAGCCCCAAGTCATGCAGCAGTCTCTTCTTCTTTTTGATGACTCTGTTAGCAGGGTTTCCCAGGGCCATCCACCTAGCCCTGCCCCAGAAGTGTGAGAGATTGAGTGCGCCGATGCCCAACCACTTATCTTTCAAGATGAGTACATGGGAGGACCATTGCAGCACGTCTCGGATGATGTCGAAAGTGTGCAGACCGACAAGGAAGGCAGGGGTGAAGACTAGGTGGAAAATGATGTGGAGGACGATTAGGTCCTTGACCCCACATGAAATCAAGGTCATGCGAGTGACCTATGTAGTTCGGAGGAAGAGGCGGTGGTCGCACAGAGCCATCAGCACAGCAGAGGGAGCAGGATGCAAAAGCGGAGCGGCCGTTCTCTAGACAGTACGCCTGCTACTGCTTACCGCAGCAAGGGACCGAGCACACCAAAGTCAGCTCCAAGGAGTTCCCTGGCGTGGCAGTTCTTCAGACAATGTGCTGACGACAAGACACGAGTGGTTTGCATGCTGTGCAATCAGAGCCTGAAGCGAGGCATAAACGTTCTCAACCTGAGCACAACCTGCATGACCAGGCATTTAAGTGCAAAGCACGAACTGCAGTGGAGTAGACACCCAAAAAAACAAGAAAGGTCTCTGGCTCCTCCTGCTTCCTCTTCTGCTGCAGTCTCTGCCTCTTCATCCATCTCTGGAGTGACAGTGCCACCTGCCACCCCGCAAACAAAGGATCTGCCAGCAACACCAACACCTGGGTCACCAAGCATCTCCACAATGTCCCAAGGAAGCGTTCAGCTCTCCATCTCCCAAACGCTACCCCCTACCCACCCGTGATCCCTAGCCCTGAATGCCAGCATTTCTAAATTACTGGCCTTTGAAATGCTGTCATTCTGTATGGTGGAGATGGATAGTTTTAAAGGCCTTATGGCGGTGGCTGTCCCACAGTATGTCATGCCCAGCCACCACTACTTTTCAAGGTGAGCCATCCATTCCCTCCACAACCAAGTAGGGGACAAAAATCATGTGTGCACTGTGCAACGCCATCTGTGGCAAGGTGCACCTGACTACAGATACGTGGACAAGTAAGCACGGTAAGGGACGTTATATCTCCATAACAGCACACTGGGTAAATGCAGTGGCGGATAGCAGTTTGGTGAATGTCCTTCCACCACCGAGGATTGCAGGGAGCTTCAGTTTGCCTCCTGTTGCTTCCTCTTCCTACTCTGCTTCCTCATCCTCTACCAGCTCCTCATGCGGTCAGTGTAACACCTTCACCACCAACTTCAGCACAGCCAGAGGTAAACGACAGCAGGCAGTTTTAAAACTTATCTGTTTGGGGGACAAACCCCACACCGCGCAGGAGCTGTGAACGGGCCTTAAACAACAGACCAATACGTGGTTTGTGCCAGTCAGCCTCAAGCCCGGCCTAGTGGTGTGCGAGAATGGGCGAAATCTCGTAGCAGCTCTAGGACTAGCTGGTTTGAGCACATCCCTTGCCTGGCACATGTGCTGTATTTGGTGGTGCAGAGATTCGTTAAAAATTACCCCGATATGTCAGAGCTGCTGCATAAAGTGCGGGCCGTCTGTGCGCACTTTCGGCGTTCTCACCCTGCTGCTGCTCGCCTGTCAGCGCTGCAGCGTAACTTCGACCTTCCCGCTCACCGCCTCATATGCGACGTGCCCACAAGGTGGAACTCCACCTTGCACATGTTGGCCAGACTGTGCGAGCAGCAGCAGGCAATAGTGGAGTTTCAGCTGCAGCACGCACGGGTGAGTCGCTCGGCGGAACAGCACCACTTCACCACCAATGACTGGGCCTCCATGCGAGACCTGTGTTCCTTATTGCACTGTTTTGAGTATTCCACCAACATCGCCAGTGCCGATAACGCCATTCTCAGCGTTACTATCCCACTTTTATGGCTCCTTGAAAAAACGCTCCTGGCGATGATGGAAGAGGATGTGGCACAAAAGGAGGAGGAGGACGAAGAGGGATCATTTCGTAGGGTTTACGGCCAGTCATTCCCAAGTGGCTCCGAGGGTGTCACGGCGGACAAGCACTCAGACACACAGAAAAGCCAACAACCAGGCTCTGAGCGAGGAGCAGGGGAAGGGTCACCTCCTAGCTCATCCCTGACCTCTATCCTTGCACTGCTCAGCCCACAGGCAAACCTTAGTGGTAGGAATGCTGTGTCCTCGTGCCTAGGCTAATACACCCTAACTTCCCTGAGATGGTGAAAAGGGGAAATAGGAGCAGCATGCTCGCACAGAACCTGGATGGGAGAGAAGATGTCAACACAACTAAAACAGCAAACAAGAACAGAAACCACACTTATCTTAACAAAGCTGGGACAGAAAACCTTCCCTGCTTGCTTGCTTCCTAGGCCAGACTTATTTCTATAACCCACTCAGGGCACTGGAAATGAGAGCCATTTAAACTAATGACCCCACCCAGTGCACCTGATGGGAGGCGGATCCAGCACGACTCCAAAACAAACACTAAAGACATGCTGCTATTCTGGCCGACCTCCGCACATAGTCAGAGCCAGGAATGACAGAGGTTGGGTTCCTGCACCCACAAACCCAAGGTACACAATTGTCCAGCCAGGCCACAGTTCTGGAGGATGACGAGGTGGAGGATGAGGAGGAGGAGATGGAGGAGGAGGAACCATGTTCACAGCAGGGTGACACCCAGACTAGCTCATGGCCATCACTGGTGCGTGAATGGGGGTATACAGAGAACACAGACGATACAACTCCCGCAGAGGACAGCTTTTCGTTGCCTCTGGGCAGCCTGGCACACATGAAAAAATTCTGCAGTGTCTCCACAATGACCGCCAAGGTGCCCACATTCTAACTTATGGGCAGGACTGGAAGCGTCTTGGACGTGGGTAAGGCATGCCAAACCTAAACTATGGCTGAGTTGTGCCGGGAGCCACGGGCGTGGGTAGGCCTGGAGAGGGCAAAAAAGACAAGTACACTGTGTCGTGCAAACCGGTTTATTGTGTGCTACCGCCCCGCATGACCTATAACGCCAATGATTGAAAAGCCTGGGATATTTCCCTATGTGGATTCGGGATGTATCTGTTGAAACAAGAAGATCTCCAGGGTCCCATGGAACGGATGACATGGGCAGGGACTTGGTGTTTTGAAGCTGACAAAGCCGCTCCGATGCGGAATGAGTGACCCGAGATGACGCCTGGGTCGTACCCAAGGCCTGCCGTTAGCGAACGGATATGGGACGTGAATTGATGTGAAGAGAGGGGTTTATCTTTGAAGGGTAGGAGAGGACTGTTGGGAGGAGCAGACTGTAACAGGGATAATAATTTGTTAAGAATCCGGACCGGGCACCAGTTGTTTTGGGTAGGGAAATATTTAATCTCCGTGGGAGGCCCTGTTTGGCTTGTTTTGGTCAGTGGTAGGCTGAGTATGAAATGGTCATTATGCCACGACAGCTGGTCTTTGCGAAGACAGCCGTGCCCCGGGGTGCTGCCGGTGAATTCTCCTGGACGGAGAAAGCCGTAAAAACTTAAAAACATGGCTGCTTGTAATACCGTGCTGGTCAAGGGCCCAAAAGGGGAGCCGTCTAGCGCGGAAGACAGATCCCTGAACAGCTTGGTGGACACCGGTTGTCTGCGGGAGGGAGTTTGTTTGGCGGTTTTCTGAATTCCCCTGAGGGCTGCCTTGATGGCCTGGTTTGAGAAAATGGAAGAACGATCCGGATTACTAAGCATGAAGTGGTGTTGGAGGCCTGCTAGGTATATTTTGATTGAACTGTGAGAGAGTTTGAGTTGGGATTGACAGAAAGCTATGAACGCCAGCAGGTACGATGTTTCGTCCCGGCCGCCCTGAGGGTAAAGGAGACTAAACCTACTGAATGCTTCCAACCCGGTTCTGTAATTCCTGGCCGTGTTTGGGGCTAAGGATTGGCTTATGAAATGTTTCGCTGTCGAGATGAGAGACTCTAGTCCATCCCTAGAGTGTTGTGTGGCGGAATTGAGGCTCCCGTGGGATCCGCGTCGGGCATCTCCTGGAAAAAAAACGAAAAATTTAATCTAGACAATGCATCTGCTGCTACATTTTTATGTCCCTGAATGTGTTCCCCTGCAAAACGGAAATTAAAAGAAAGGGACAGCCATACTAGTCTGCGTAGCAGTGACATGATTTTTGGGGACTTAGCCCTTTGTTTGTCGAGGATGTCAACTAATGCCTGGCTATCCGTGACAAAAAGGACAGAGGAATTGGCCCACTGTTTTCCCCAGACTTGAGCGGCTGCTACTATGGGATAAAGCTCTATGAGGGGGGATGATTTTAAAGCATCTATGTCGGAGCTTAATTCTGGGGGCCATTTGCCCGCCATCCAATGGTTGCCAGAAATAGCAGCAAACCCGACTGACCCCGCTGCATCTGAAAAAATGATGGGGGAGAGTGAGGTTCGGGGAGAAATAAATAAAGAAATACCGTTCCAGTTTGACAAGAATGACTTCCACATGTGCAGATCTGCCCTGGCATGACTGTCTAAAGAAATTGTGCTGTCCTGATCCTGAGCCTCAGGAAGAAGCTGCAGCAACCTTGACATGAACGATTTACCCTGCGGCATGACCCTGGTCGCAAAATTGAGCATTCCCAGAAGAGACTGAAGTTCCGTTTTGGTGATGGAGTTTCCTAGTACTGCTCTGTCCATGGCTATGCGGATTTTACTTAATTTCTCTGGAGGAAGCCTTGCTTCCATACGGACCGTGTCCAAGATGATACCTAGGAAGGTGACCTGAGTGGCTGGCCCTTCTGTCTTTTTTTGAGCTAACGGAACCTGTAACTGATTAAAGAACTCCGTCAAAGTGTTTAAACCGGTCGGGTGAGGATGCCGCTTCTCAATTATCAAGAAGTCGTCCAGATAGTGGATGACCATTGGCAAACCGCCATGGTGAACCAATATCCAGTGGAGGGCCTGTGCTAACTGGTCAAAGAGCCATGGACTGCTTTTGCAACCGAAAGTGAGACGATTAGCAAAATAAAATTTATTGGACCATCTGATGCCATAAAAACCCCAAAGCTGTGGCTGGATGGGCAGCAGCTTGAAGGCGTCAGCTATGTCTGCCTTGGTGAGCCAAGAACCCTTGCCTGAGAGCAAGATGAGTTGGACTGCCTGATCGATAGAAGAGTATCTCATTGAGTACTCCTCTGATGGAATCAGTGAATTCAGGCTGGGGGTGGACGAAGCATGTGGAGCAGACAAATCGTAGATCATACGTTTTTTATTCGATGACTGTTTAGACACAATGCCGATAGGACTGATGCGCCAGTGCTGAAAGGGAACATCAGAAAAGGGGCCCAGCAAGAAACCTTTATTGACCTCTACTTGTATCAATGTCTCGACTGCTTCTGGGTCATGACTGGCTGACAGTAAATTGGAACCCTCCCAGTTGGCTTGAGGAAGAGCGACTAACCCTGTGTGAAACCCTTCGTGGAACCCAGCTATTAAGGATTCAGTGAAGACTCGGTCAGGATGGTTTTTGAGGAGACTTGCCAGCAGTTCGACATTGATGTTGGTTAGTCATAACTGCTTTGAGGCTTTCCTAGGGCACAAGGAGCGTGGGTGAGCTCTGAAACACAATGAACAGATGTGCAGGGCCCGACACGCATTGAAGGCACAACTTCCCAAGTTAAAGTTATTGCATAATTGGCTTTTGCCGAGGTAGATTATGGGCCGGCCTAGTTTGTCCACAGAACTGGGATTACCCTGAGCACCGGAGGGACCGGGCCACGCCCCTTGCGGCGTGCCAGGGCTAGAGTTCGGGCACCAATCTGTTAAATGAAATATGGATTGGCAGTTCGAGCAGGTGGGGGCCCTGAGACCTGCAAAGTGCCGGCAAAATAGCTCGGTGTCCATCTCCGCCCAATTGGTGACAAACTGGAACTGGGAAAGTGCTGCTGCAGCTTTAGCGGAGAAGGACCGGTGGTAATCGTAAAATGCCGATCCACCATATTTCTGACCCAGGTCGGTGACCTGGTAAAGATATCTGTCCAGTTCCTCCCTTCTGTCTGGCTGGGCTGAACAGACCACATCTCTATATACGCTGAAAGCTAGCACGAATTCCGGAATGGTCAGCTTCCTGTTGAGACGTGCATCTTTAGCTTTCATGACTATGGAGACGTCCCCACAGTTAATCACGCGACTTTCTGGAACATCGTGGGATGCAATGAGGATGGAGGCTAGATTTATATCTTTCCCTGCCACAATGTCCTTTTTTAGATTCTCTGGCAGAAAGTGGGACGGGGCAATTTGGGGGGTAGGTATGTGAATACCTGGGAGAGACGGTGGGATGGCCAGGGATGATGTGGTAGCCTGACTTTGACCGGATGTTGAGGGCTGGACTTCCAGAACGTCGACTCTGGACTGGATGTCCGAGACCGAACTGACCAAACCACTGATGGAGGATTGGAGCTGAGACAGTGAGAGCTGAATCGATGACAGGGAAGTTTGTTCCCCAGAGGGCCCAGCCTCAGACATCAAAATTCTGTAAAGTTCTGCTTTTCTGGCAGATGCAGGATACCGGATCCCTTTCCTATTCAGCTCAGCAATTAACTTTGGAATGGTCCAGCTCCTGAGGGATCTGTTGGTGACCCGACCTGAGGCTGCAGAGCCTAAGGAAGAGACGTTGTCTTCTATATCGGACACTTGTACATCTTGGACCCGCCTTAAGCTGAACCGACTTTTGACGAATGACTTGATCTGGATTGCCGCGGACAGAAAAACCAAAAATAAGAGCTAGACAAGGTATGCGGACTGAAATAAGCAAGAACAGAACCTACCAGTGATATAACTCTTGTATCGAATATCTTACCTTGCGGAACTTTAGCCTACTTTCTACTTGGAAATTATAGCAGCTGGAAACACTTCTAGGAATCTGAGGGAAAATTTAAGTAGACTGAATGACGTAGCCGTGAGAAAGGATGGGAACTGTGAGACCCTTGAACGTCCGTAAGGCACATGAAGCCGAGCCTATGCAGACTAGGACAGGGTATGGCGAACCCAGTGGCACACTATATTGAACAGCCCAGGTGATCCGGGTGACATACAACATCGACACTAGACCTGGATGATCCAGGAGGTACGCATGCGAGACATGTCCTGGACGATCCAGGTGACCCTGCATGAACGTGCCTGGAAGGTCCAGGAAACGCGCGACACTGGACCATGGCCTGGACGATCCAGGTGACCTATGACGTGAAGCGTGGCCTGGACGAACCAGGTGACAAAACATTGGACTAGGCCTGGACGATCCAGGTAACATACAACATTGGACTGGGCCTGGACGATCCAGGTAACATACAACATTGGACTGGGCCTGGACGATCCAGGTAACATACAACATTGGACTGGGCCTGGACGATCCAGGTAACATACAACATGAGACCAGGGCCTGGACGATCCAGGTAACATACAACATGAGACCAGGGCCTGGACGATCCAGGTAACATACAACATTGGACTGGGCCTGGACGATCCAGGTAACATACAACATGAGACCAGGGCCTGGACGATCCAGGTAACATACAACATTGGACTGGGCCTGGACGATCCAGGTAACATACAACATGAGACCAGGGCCTGGACGATCCAGGTAACATACAACATTAGACTAGGCCTGGACGATCCAGGTAACATACAACATGAGACCAGGGCCTGGACGATCCAGGTAACATACAACATTGGACTGGCCTGGACGATCCAGGTAACATACAACAGAGACCAGGGCCTGGACGATCCAGGTGACATACGACATGAAGATGGAACCAGAGTGACATGCGGGGTGTGCTGGGGAACTGCAGGGAGTGGGGGCACAGGGCTGGACTTGCTGGGACAAACTCTTCTCAGACCCCATTCATCTGAAAAGACTAACTGACATGCCTGAAATATCTGAGTGAGTGACCAGTTTGGAACGGCAACATGCCAGAACCTCGCCGCATGTGGATGTGACCCATCTTCTGAGTGCCTGGCAGTGTCACCATGCGGGCCACAGACCGACCCTGGTGGAAACGCCATGAGTCCAGTGCCACCCACTGCAGTCATACTGCGGTACCTCATGCTGGGGAAGGAGGACTCCGGTGCGGCTCCGGCGGGTGAGTGTGCGGGAACGGTCTGTGCTCCGCCTGGGGAGGCTGGATGGGACAGGCGGAAGTAAGTGCGTTCCACCTTGGACCGCAAGACGACCTGGGGAAGCGCTGCTGCCGGCTGTGCGCGTGCCGGAGGCAGGCGGAAGTAGATGCGTTCCACCCTGGACCGCAAGACGAGTTGGGGAAGCGCTGCTGCCGGCTGAGCGCGTACAGGAGGTGGGCGGAAGTACATGCTTTCCGCCTTGGACCGCAAGGTGATTTTAGGGAAGCACTGCTGGAGGACGTACGGGAGTATCACGCTCCATAAACTTACTTTGAGGAGAAAGACTTCTCACCGGAATGTAGCACCGTGCAGCAATTCACTCTGGACGAGAGAGAGAAACGAACAGCTTGCTAGATGGCTAGATGTGGCTCCTCCTACGAACGTAAGTGAGACACACCACCTGAGGGGAGACCTTGGCAGGCATATATAGGGAGCTACGCCCTGCCCACAAATACAGGCTGAAATCAGCCTTAATACTTGTGCTAATTACTGGGTGGCCACGCTGCTGGATCCCCGTTACAAAGACAACGTACCATCCTTAATTCCGTCACTGGAGCGTGATCTTAAGATACGCGAGTAAAAGCGCACGCTGGTAGACGCGCTGCTGGTAGCATTCCCACCTGACAGGGGGGGCACAGTGGAAGCACAAGGCGATGGCAAAGGACGAGGAAGAGGTTGTCAACGCAGCTGGGGCACCGCCATCACCTCAGAAGGCAGGGTTAGCATGGCCCAAAAGTGGAAAAGCTTTGTCAGCACGCCACAACAACCAGCAGCACCAGCTGACATGGAAAGTGTTAGCAGGAGGCAGCATTTCACCAACATGGAGCAGTATGTGTGCACACGCCTACACGTACTGAATGACAAGTCTGCCCCCTTCAACTTCTGGGTCTCCAAATTGGGCACATGGCCTGAACTTGCCCTTTATGCCTTGGAGGTGCTGGCCTGCCCTGCAGCCAGTGTATTATCTGAACGTGTGTTTAGCACGGCAGGGGGTGTCATCACAGACAAGCGCAGCCGGCTTGCCACAGCCAATGTGGACAAGCTCACGTTCAATAAAATGAACCAGGCATGGATCCCTCAGGACCTGTCCGTACCTTGTCCAGAATAGACATGTGCAATTTCTCATGTTTGTATTTTGAATATTTCACACTCTTTTGGAGTGTACCCTAATTTTAAAAAATTTAATTAAAACCAAAACCTGTGTTGGCTACCTCATCCTCCTCCACCACCGTTTCCACCTACACGGCTATATCCTCCTCAAACTCCTACTCCATATGGAACTCCATCTCATAAATCAATTTTTATTTTATTTTATTTGTACATGTTTTATTTTATATAATTTCACTACTTTGTCATTTACATTTTCGGGTGAAATTCACCAATTTTTGGGTGTATAGTACCACTGCTATACCTAGTAGTCTGGTTAAAAATACAAATTGTCATTAACATTTTAGGCATAAATTCACCAATTTTGGTGTGTATAGTACCACTGCTATACCTAGTAGACCGAAAAAAACAAATAAATTGTCAGTTACATTTTCTGGGAAAATTCACCAATGTTTGGGTGTATAGTACCACTGCTATATCTAGTAGACAGGTTAAAAAAAAAAAAAGTCAGTTATATATTCCGGTGAAATTCAACAATTTTTGGGTGTAATATACTCCTCCTCTACCTAGTTGAAAGCTTAATAAATTTCAATAATTTTTCTGTTACATTCTTGGATTGACATTATACAATTTTAGATGTGAATAAACACCCGCTATGCATAGGTGACAGGGAAAAATTTTTAATATATTATTCAGTAATTTATGTGCGCCACATCCTTTCATTCAATGCTTAAACTTTGAAAAGTTTTCACACTTTTATGCTTTAATAATTTCTCCCATATTTCAACTCTATAATTTTAAATTTGAAAAAATAAATCCTCCCTTGGACGTGGTCTCTCTTTCTCACGCTCCCTCTCTGGCCTGGAACCCTTATTCCCTGCCACCCATGATCACCATGGTAGGCGCATAAAAGAACATCAAAAGTTGATCGAACAGATATCAAATTGGATCATGAACATCACGGGGACGTGCGACATGGTGGGGCAGTAAGTGTGCACACACCTACACGAACTGACTGACAGGGGTCAGCCCCTGCAACTTCTGGGTCTCCAAATTGGGCACATGGCCTGAGCTTGACCTTTACCCCTTGGAGGTGCTGGCCTGCCCTGCAGCCAGTGTATTGTCTGAACGTGTGTTTAGCACGACTGGAGGGGGTTATCACAGGTTATATTTCCCAATGTGTACCCTAATAAAAAAAAATAATACAAATACATTTAAACCAAAAAGAAGTGTAGGCTACCTCCTCCTCCTCCACCGCCACTTTCACCCACACCGCCACATCCACCGACTCCTCAACCTCCTACTCCATATGGACCTGGTCCTCCTAGAGCAAGATTATTTATTTTTTATTTTTACATATTTTATGTTATTTTAAGTAATTTCCCTATCCACATTTGTTTGCAGGGCACTTACCATGCTCTTAACCACATTTTGACGACATTTGCAGCTCTCTAGCCCTTCCCATGACATTTTTACAGCCATTTTAGTGATCAAAAGTTCTGGTCCCTATTGACTTCAATGGGGTTCGGGGTCAAGTTCGGGTCCCGAACTCGAATTTTTTTTTCTGAAGTTCGGCCGAACCCTTTGAACCCGAACATCCAGGTGTCCGCTCAACTCTACTCAGGACCTTTTGGAAGGGATGAAGGAGAGTAACCCAGTCAGTACCCCAGTGAAATCCCTTCCAACTGGTGCAGGAGGTTTCAGCCACAGAATCCCCGCACCTAGTCAGACTTAGGCGTCAGCGAGGGGACAGTGGAGCCAGGTCAGGGGCTCCACGTCTGCTGTTCCCCTCAGTCAAACACTGGTCGACCTCGGGTCTGACATTACAGGGAATGAAGAGGAGGGTGACCACATCCACTCATGATTTGACCATAATGTTTTTAAACACCACAAAAAAAAATATAGAAAGAAAATAATGAGGGAGTTTGGGCAAACTTTATTGGGTTGAGGACAGTGGGGCAAAAAATTAATAAAATAGACACTAAACCCTAAGACAATGATACAAGAACAGACAGGAAAACCCTAAAACAGTAACACTAAAACACAGCAAAATACTTTTTTTTATTTTTTTCCACAGACAACAAAAGACGCCGATAATAATCCCTCCCTAGCACACAAAATCCTAAAACAGTAACACTAAAACATGGCAAAATACTTTTTTTTTCTTTTTTCACACACAAAAGTCGCTGACAATAATCCTAGCACATGAAACCCTAAAACACAGCAAAATACTGTATTTTTTTTTTTCACAGACAAAACAGACAACAAAAGGCTACATTATACTATATCTTTATCTAACCAACACCACACCCTGCACTGGAACTTATCAGCTACACTATTCACTAACTAACCTACACTATCTCCCACTAACTATCTGGATTAAATACCGTATTTTTTGCTTTATAAGACGCACTTTACCCCCCCAAAAGTGTGGGGGGGGAAATGGCAGTGTATCTTATAAAGCGAACGCTGCCATGTTTACTCTGGTTTTAGAGCAAAAATTGTTAGGAAACATTCTTTCCTGTATATTTACTTGTATATAAAGGGCAAATGCTGCCAAAAATTACAATGAAGAGGCACTCCGATACAACCTGTATATCGTATAAAGGAGGGCCTTATTCACATTGTGGTACAATTGTTCAGGTAGTAGGACTCCTATACTCATAAAGGCTATGCACTTAGTGAAAGGGCTGCCAAAAATTACAAGGAACGGGCACTACAATACACCCTTTATTACACATAAAGGAGGGCATCTTACACACCCTTGAAAAATTATTATTGATGGCCTGCTGGTGAGTAGTGATGGACGAACATCGGCCGGGACGGTTCGCGAACATGATCAAATGTTCGCGAACCACAAGTTCGCGGCAGGCCACATTCACTTTAATGGCAGGCTAACCTGGAAAACCTTTAGGTCATATTTGCAGCCACCAAATACTTACTAGAAGTGCACTAATAGTCCCACAACATGGACAGTGACATACTAGAGAGGGCTCAATGACAAAAATTCCCACAAAAAAATATGTATTTTAATCAGGGGACATTTTTATGTGTATTAAAGGGAAATTCTCAAAAATGTGCCCTGCTGGAGCCTAGAAAAATGTTATTTTAGGCTACGGGAATACGGGCCCTAAAAATTAGGCATTCATCTGACCATAAAAAAACAAGTGATTATGTGGCTCGAGGTACATTATGCGGTCAATGGATAAACATTTTACTGTAGCCCACACGAGTTCAGGCCCCAAACATTAGGCATTCATCAAGTGATTATGTGGCTGGAAGTATATTAGATGATCATTGGATAACAATTTTACTGTAGGCAAGTAAAAATACATGTCAAATACATATGTTTAAAAGAACTAAAAATATCAAATTGGATTAAAAACATGGCTAACGAAATCTCCCCTCTTGAATAAACCCCAAATGATAATAGGTGAAATACGATAACTCGTCACAGGTGTTGAATTCCTCCGAGGCCCCAACAATTAGGCATTCACCGTACAGAAAAGATCAAGTGATTATGTGGCTGGAGGTATATTAGACGGTCATTGGATAACAATTTTACTGCAGGCCAGTGGAGTACAGGCCCCAAACATTAGGCTTTCACCGGACAGAAAAGATCAAGTGATTATGTGGCTGGAGGTATATTAGATGGTCAGTGGATAACAATTTTAATGTAGGCCAGTACAAAAAAACAAAAAATATAAAATTGGATTAAAAACATGGCTAACAAAATCCCCCCTCTTGAATAAACCCCAAATGACAATAGCTGAAATTTGATAACACGTGGTCGTCACAGGTGTTGAATTCCTCCGAGGCCCCAACAATTAGGCATTCACCGTACAGAAAAGATCAAGTGATTATGTGGCTGGAGGTATATTAGATGGTCATTGGATAACAATTTTACCGCAGGCCAGTGGAGTACAGGCCCCAAACATTAGGCATTCACCGGACAGAAAAGGCCTTTTATGCTGCTGTATTTGCATAAGACAGGGACCATTCTTTGTTCTGGATTGTGGTGGATATGTGTGGGCTGGCATGAGGAATTTCAATTAAACATGGTCATCACAGGTGTTGAATTCCTCCGAGAACCATGCCTCATTCATTTTTTGAAATGTGGGGTAGTCCACACTGTCGTGAGCTAGGCGAGTGCGCTTATCGGCCACATTCCCCACTGCTGCGCTGAACGTCCTTTCAGACAGGACACTCGACGTGGGGCAAGCCAAGAGTTCCTTGGCAAATTGCGCCAGCTCTGGCAACAGGTCAAGCCTGCACACCCAGTAGTTCAGGGGTTCCTCGCTTCTCAGAGTGTCCACATCAGCCATTAACCCGATGTAGTCGGACACCTGTCTGTCTAGACGTTCAATGAGCCTGGATCCGGAGGAAAGCTATCCATGGGTTGGCTGCAAGAATGATCTCATATCCGAAGTGACCAACACATCTTCAAACCGCTCTCTTCTTGCATGCGCGGTAGGATTGGTACCCGCACCTGTTTCAATGTGGGTAAAAATTCCTCTGCCAGCGTTCGCAACAGCAGAATGCAGCATTTCTCGCAGGAAGGCCTGGAAATGCTGCATTCTGACAGCCCTCTGTGATGCTGGTAACATGTCCGCCATTTTGTGTTTGTATCGGGGGTCTAAGTATGTTGCCACCCAGTACTGGTCCTTGCCCTTCAGCATTGCGACTTCCTCATCTTCCAGCTCCTTCTCCTCGACGGCTTCATAAATGACATGAGGCAATGCAGGCTCCAGAAAGAAGGCATAAGGTACGATGTCACTGATGGTGCCCTGGCTGCAACTGACCAGTTTGGTGATCTCATCAAACGGCCGCAGAAGTCTGCATGCATAGCGGATGAGCAGCCACTGGCACAGTGAAAAGAAACCAAGGTCCCCAGAACCTGTCTTGCTGCAGAGTTTATACAGGTAGTCGTTAACGGCACGTTGCTGCTAGAGCAGCCTATCAAGCATATACAAGGTGGAATTCCAGCGCGTCTTGCTTTCACAAATCAGACATCTGATGGGCAGGTGGTGTCGCCGCTGAACGTTAGCAAGGCGAGCCGTGGCCGTGTAAGATCTTCTAAAATGGCTAGAGATTTTCCTGGCCTACTGCAAGATGTCCAGGACCCCGGGGTATTTGGCAAAAAATCGCTGCAGGACTAAGTTCAGGACGTGTGCCATGCATGGCACGTGTTTCATTTTGCCCTGTTTCAGTGCGCTCAGCAGATTGGCACAGTTGTCGCACACCACTTTACCAACTGTCAAATTGAGCGGGGTTAGCCACTGATTGGCCTGTGACCGTAGAGCTGAAAGCAGTGCAGGACCGGTGTGGCTCTTGACTTCCAGGCACAACAGTCGCAGCACAGCATGGCAACGTCTCACCTGGCATGTCGGATAGGTTCTGGGGAGCTTGGGGGGTGCAGTGGAAGAGGAGGTAGCAGTGGGAAAGGAGTAATCAGGGGATAGAGTAGGAGAAAGAAAAGAAGAGGCAGGCCTGCATGCAATCTGTGGCAGTAACACCAAGTCCACACGGATGCCACGGGTTGCATGCTTGACAGCTATCATAAGGTTCATCTAGTGGCCAGTTAAAGTTATTTACCTTCCCTACCCATGTTTGCTAGACCACGTGACTGTGGTCAGACGTATATTGGCACCGATACTGTGTGCCAGAGATACATTCACTTGCCGCTGAACATGTCCATATAGCTCTGGGATGCCCTTCTGGGAGAATTATTTCCTTCCGGGGACCTTCCATTTCGGTGTGCCAATGGCAACAAATCTAAAGGCCTCCAAGTCCACCAGTTTATATGGCAGTAGTTGGCGGGCTAGCTGTTCAAACAAGCCAGCGGACAGCCGTTGGGCAAGGGGGTTTTCCGGCAACATCAACTTTTTATGTTCGAACATTTGGGCCATGGAAGCCTGCCTTTTTCCAGATGAATGCAACGACGGCATGGTGGAAGGTGGAGTGGAGGACAAATGGGAGGAGAGAGAAGAAGGTGAAGAGGCAGGACGTGGAGCGCTGGGAATGTGGCTTTGTGGGTTTTGATGGTGTTGCTCCCACTGTGCTCAGTGATGGGAGGCCAGGTGCCTTCTTAAGGCGGTCGTCCCTATGTGAGTGTTGGGTTTACCGCGACTTATGCCTTGACAGCACAGGCTGCAGATTGCAACACTATTGTCAGCAGCTGACATGTTAAAAAAGCCCACACTGTGGATCCATGTGCCAGCATCCTGGGAGCGCCAGATGTGACTGTGCATGGTGGACGGCTCGCTCCAGATACATTTGCAGTCTGCTTTTTGCCTATCTGCTGCTCTGTCTCTCCCTCTGAACTCCCCTCCTCTCTTGTGGGCACCCACGTGACATCTATCGACACGTCATCATCGTCACCTTCACCACCACTAACATTAGAAATCTTGAAGTAGGCAGTAACAGCGGGGACTTTCGTCCTTGGGCTGATCTGGGTGGCAGCCGTTGCTATCTCCTTTTCCTGATCCGATGCCAAGAATGGCTGCGCATCGATAAGGTCTGGGAATGGATGGGAAAATAATTCCTCTGACTCAAGTGGAGGAGCTATGGTGGTGGTGGTGGTGTCTTTGGGGGTGCACACAGCAGAGAGTGAGGAGGGTGCAGACACAGAGGAAGAGAAGGGTGCCTAAGCGGAAGGCTGAGTGAGCCACTCAACCAACTCTGGTGCATCCTTTGACATAATCGCACGCACCTTTTTCAACTTCCCACTTAGGCCCCGGCCTAGTGCACCTTCCTGACCCCTACCACCCCTGTGGAATGTCCTGCCTCTTCCTCTGCCTGTCATTTTCAAAATTACCCTGTGACAAAGTCCCTATAGAAGAGCAGTATTTGTGGATGCAGGCCTCAATCAAGATTTGGTGGAAGCCGTTATATCAAACCCCTCAATCAATATTTGTTGGACACTGGTGCATCGCAGGCCTCAATCTATATTTGGTGGAAGCCGGTATATCAATCCCCTCTAGCAGTATTTTGTGGAGACATGTACAGTGGGATGCGAAAGTTTGGGCAACCTTGTTAATTGTCATGATTTTCCTGTATAAATCGTTGGTTGTTATGATAAAAAATGTCAGTTAAATATATCATATAGGAGACACACACAGTGATATGTGAGAAGTGAAATGAAGTTTATTGGATTTACAGAAAGTGTGCTATAATTGCTTAAACAAAATTAGGCAGGTGCATACATTTGGGCACTGTTGTCATTTTATTGATTCCAAAACCTTTAGAACTAATTATTGGAACTCAAATGTGTTTGGTAAGCTCAGTGACCCCTGACCTACATACACAGGTGAATCCAATTAGGAGAAAGAGTATTTAAGGGGGTCAATTGTAAGTTTCCCATTTCTTTTAATTTTCTCTGAAGAGTAGCAACATGGGGGTCTCAAAACAACTCTCAAATGATCTGAAGAAAAAGATTGTTCACCATCATGGTTCAGGGGAAGGATACAGAAAGCTGTCTCAGAGATATCAGTCGTCCGCTTCCACAGTTAGGAACATATTGAGGACATGGAAGACCACAGGCTCAGTTCAAGTTAAGGCTTGAAGTGGCAGACCAAGAAAAATCTTGGATAGACAGAAGCGACGAATGGTGAGAACAGTCAGAGTCAACCCATAGAGCAGCACCAAAGACCTACAACATCATCTTGCTGCAGATGGAGTCACTGTGCATCGTTAAACCATTCGGCGCTCTTTACACAAGGAGATGCTGTATGCGAGAGTGATGCAGAGGAAGCCTTTTCTCCGCCCACAGCACAAAAAGTGCCGCTTGAGGTGGGCTACAGCACATTTGGACAAGCCAGCTTGATTTTGGAATAAGGTGCTGTGGACTGGTGAAACTAAAATTGAGTTATTTGGCCATAACAAGGGGCGTTATGCATGGAGGAAAAAGAACACAGCATTCCAAGAAAAACACCTGCTTCCTACAGTAAAATATGGTGGTGGTTCCATCATGCTGTGGGGCTGTGTGGCCAGTGCAGGGACTGGGAATCTTGTCAAAGTTGAGGGACGCATGGATTCCACTCAGTATCAGCAGATTCTGGAGACCAATGTTCAGGAATCAGTGACAAAGCTGAATCTGCGCCAGGGCTGGATCTTTCAACAAGACAACAACCCTAAACACTGCTCAAAATCCACTAAGGCATTTATGCAGAGGAACAAGTACAACGTTCTGGAATG